>NC_029780.3:101633965-101635475 GCF_000817695.3 Arachis duranensis
GTCGTGTAGTCGCTTGTTTGGATTTTCCTTTGCTGCTTCCATTACTTGTTTATTTCTTTGCTGCTTCCATTAACTTGTTTATTTTCCAATTTGTTCTGTAGTGGGGCTTTCTGCCGAAGTGACCGGCATGGATAACTTGTACCAAACCTTTCTTCAGGATGACGAAGGCGAGGAGACTGGAGGGCAACAGGAGACGGTCCCTCCGGAAGTGCCTCCTCCTGAAGTCGTCACATCTGCCAAAGTTGCTACTCCTACTTCCGAAACCCCAATTCCTGCCGAGGTTCCAATTCCCGGGCACTCGTCCTCTTCTCGTCGGGAGGAAGAAGAAGAATTGTCCGTCATCCCCACCCCCAAGAGACAGAGGTCGCAGTCTAGTCCCGAGGGGGTTTTGACTGTCATGGAAAGGAACTTTGTCGCCGGGACCTTCATAGATGCCCAGCTGCTTCCGGGCACAGAGGATCATTTCCATGGCACCGACCTCTCGGGGCAGGCTCGGTGGATGTACCGTACTCTTCTTCGTGGCGCGGCCATTGCCCGGAAGGCTGAGTTTGAGCTTTCTGGTATGGCCTCGCTTCGTCGGAAGCTTGAGTCTGCGGTTGATGCCAATAACAAATACAAAACCCAAGTGAAAACGCTTCAAGATCAGTTAGTTGAAGCGGGGAACAAGCTTGACGCCTCCCAGAAAAAGGTTGCTTCAGCCGAGGAAAAGTTGAAGACTGCCGACGCCTCCGTGTCCCGTTTGACGGAACAAGAGCTGACCTTGAAGAGCCAGCTGAGCGCTGCGCAAGGTCGGGTGTCCGCTCTGGAGAAAGAGCGGGACGAGGCGGAGGCGGCCGCCAAGGCTGCCCGGGAGGAGGCTGAGCTGTTCAAGCGAAAGCACAAGGAAGTCAAGGAGCAGGGTAAGAATGCAATTTTCATGACTGAAGAGGCCCTTAAAGCTCAGGTGAAGATCGTTTCTCCGGACTTCGATGTGTCGGCGATCGGAGTTTTCAAGACCATTAAAGATGGCAAAGTTGTTGATATGCCGAAAAAGTGATGTTTGTACTATTTGAACGTCTTTTTGTTAAACTTTTGTATTGCGACTTTGGTGCCCGTTAATGGGTTTGTGGGTTCGTTTGCCCGTAAGTTTAACTATTTGTTGATATGCCGATTTACTTCGCGTTTCCGTTTACTCGCGTTGGCCGTTTATGGCGCGCGTTCTTATTGTGGTCGTTCACCGTATTTTTTGAACTGAGGGGCTCCCGGGGTGATCAGTCCCGAGGCCGCATATCATCGTTCTCACAGTGGTCGCTCAAAAGTTAGAAATTAGAAAATAACATAGGCAAATATAGCATGTAGAAATTGGACAGGCTTAATCATTGTAGCAAAGACACTGAAGTGCTATTACAAAATAGATGGCTTACGAATAGAACCTCCTTAAGTTGTCCGCATTCCATGTCCTCGGGACCTCCTTGCCATTGAGCCTTTCTAGTTTGTATGCTCCTCTTCCGATTACAGCCTTGACTCGATA
>NC_029780.3:101635631-101658346 GCF_000817695.3 Arachis duranensis
TGTGGGTGCTCTATCGAGGAGAATCTCTGCTTGATGCCTAGGCCGGTGAGGAATTCTGTGAATTTCTTGTCGGTAAATTGTGTTCCGTTGTCCGAGATGATGACTTCAGGAATACCGAATCGTGTTATGACTTGTCTCCACATGAATTTCCTGCAATTGGACGAGGATATGCTGGCCAGTGGTTCGGCCTCTATCCATTTTGTGTAGTAGTCGATAGCGACTATGAGGTACTTGACTTGTCCCGGGCCAACGGGAAAAGGTCCCAAGAGATCGACTCCCCACTGCGAGAATGGTCGAGAGGCCGTTAGCAAGCTGAGCTCAGAGGCCGGCGCGTGATGAATGTTGGCGTTTTCTTGGCACTTGACACACTTCTTAACGAATTCCTTGGAGTCAGCCATCATCGATGGCCAGTAATATCCGGCTCGAATTAGCTTTCTCGCTAGGGCTTTGCCTCCTATGTGGTGGCCGCAGCATCCTTCATGGACCTCCCTAAGGACGTAATCCGTCTGGTCGGGATGTAAACACTTCAGTAGGGGATGATTGAATCCCTTCCTGAAAAGCTGACCCTGGATGATGGCGTATCTGGCGGCTTCCCTTCTTAACTTTTTGGCATCTTTTTCGTTGTCGGGGAGCTTGCTGTTTTCTAAGAAGTCGATAATGGGATCCAACCAGGAGGGGCTTAGGTTCGAGAGGTGTAAAGTGACTGCCGGCTCCTTCAACTTCCCTTGGATTAGAGACCGGTTACCCTCTCCCGGTTTGGTGCTAGCCAACTTTGACAAGAGGTCTGCCCGTGTGTTCCTCTCTCTCGGAACGTGCTGGATCGTGACTTCTTCGAACTTTTGGCTCAAGTCTTTGACTCTTTCCAAGTACTTCTGTAGCAGTGAGTCCCTAGCTTGATAACTTCCGTTTACTTGGGAGGTGACGATTTGCGAATCGCTGCATATCTCCAACCTTGTTGCCCCGACCTCCGCTGCTAAGGTTAAGCCTCCTATAAGGGCTTCGTACTCTGCTTGATTGTTTGAAACGGGAAAATCGAACTTGATTGACTGTTCGTATACGACTCCGGCTGGGCTTTCCAGGATGATCCCGGCACCCCCGAACGTCTGGTTGGAGGCTCCGTCTACATGGAGCTTCCACCGTGTGTTCGTATCTTCGACCAGATCCCCCGCTACTTCTACCAGAAAGTCCGCCATCGCCTGCGCTTTGATGGCTTACCGGGGTTCGTATCGTATGTCATATTGAGAGAGTTCAATCGACCAAGTCATCATTCTCCCCGCCAAATCGGGTTTTTGGAGCACTTGCCGGATCCCCTGGTCCGTTCTTACGATGATCTGGTGACTTTGGAAGTATTGCTTCAACCTTCTCGAAGAGGTCAGGAGTGCCAGAGCTAGCTTTTCCAGTTTGTTATATCTTAGCTCTGCCCCTTGTAAGGCCCTGCTAACAAAATAGACGGGTTGTTGTGTCCGTCCTTCTTCTTGTACCAAAACTGAGGCCAAGGCTTCTCCTGTTATGGCGATATACAGGTATAACGGCTCCCCTTCTTTTGGCTTCCCGAGGACAGGTGGTGCCGCCAGGATCTCTTTGAAATGCCGGAAGGCTTCCTCGCATGCGGGTGTCCATTCGAACGCCATTCCTCTCTTCATGAGGTTGAAGAAAGGCAGGGCTTTTGTTGCCGACGCTCCGAGAAATCATGATAGTGAGGCCAGCCGACCGGCCAACCTCTGGACGTCCTTGATACTACCTGGGCTCTTCATTTGGAGTATCGCCTGGCACTTCTCCGGGTTGGCTTCTACCCCTCTTTGGGTTATCATGAACCCGAGGAACTTTCCAGCTTCCACAGCGAAAGCACACTTGAGGGGATTCAGCCTCATACCGTGTTGCCTGAGGGACGCGAATACACTCGCCAGGTCGTTCAAAAGGTCGTCAGGTCGTGTTGTTTTGGCGAGGATGTCATCCACGTAGACTTCAACTGTCTTCCCTATGAGGTCGTGGAATATCCTATTCATCAGCCTCTGGTATGTTGCTCCCGCATTTTTTAGGCCGAATGGCATCACCTTATAGCAGAAAGTTCCTCCTGGCGTTATGAACGCCGTCTTGTCCTCGTCTGGGCTGTGCATCGGTATCTGGTTGTAGCCGGAGTAAGCATCCATGAAACTTAAATACCGGTATCCCGCCGCAGCGTTGACGAGTGCATCTATGTTAGGGAGGGGGAAGCAATCCTTGGGACATGCTTTGTTAAGGTCAGAATAGTCCACGCACATTCTCCACTTGCCGTTGTGCTTTTTCACCAACACTACATTCGAGAGCCATGTAGAGTAGTCGACTTCCCGTATGAAGCCTGCTTCTAGGAGGCTGGCCGTCTGCCTGGCCACCTCCTCTGCTCTTTCCGTCGACATCTTTCTCCTTCGCTGGGCTACCGGGCGTGCTTCCGCCTTGACGGCGAGATGATGTGAGATGATATTTGGGTCTATGCCCGGCATGTCGGCAGGAGTCTAGGCAAACAAGTCCTTGTTGGCTCTTATCATTTCGACCAAAGGTTCCTTCAACTCGAGTGGGAGGTTTTTGTTAACGAACGTGAATCTTTCCTCTTCATCGCCGATTCTGAACTTCTCCAGGTCCCCTTCCGGTTCTGGTCTAGGCTCGTCGTCTACTCTGGCATCTAGGTCGGCTAGGAACACACCGGACGCCTCTTTGGATTTCTTTCTAAGGGAGAGGCTGGCATTGTCACAAGCGACCGCCGTTTCAAGGTCTCCTCTTATGGACCCTATGGATCCGTCGTCGGTAACAAATTTCATGATCAGCAACTTTGTGTTGATTATGGCCTCGAAATCATTGATCGTTTTCCTTCCCAGGATGATATTATAGGCGGTGGAGTCTCGGAGGATCACGAACTCGGCCATCGCCGATCTCCTGTCCTGGGATTGTCCTACTGAGATTGGCAGGGATATTATTCCGTCTGGCTTGATGAAGTGGTCGCCTAATCCAATGACCCCGTGTTGGTGAGTCGTTAGGTCGGCATCCTTCAATCCCAGCGCATCGAACACGTTGCGGAACATGATGTTTGAGTCCGCTCCCGTGTCGATAAGGATGCGCTTGACGAGGCCGGTCCCCACTCGGGCCATTATGACCATGGGCGGGTTCTCCGGGACGTCGTCGAACCATTGGTCTTCTGGGCCGAAAGAAATGGATGGAGGCTTCTTAGAGTTTCGCGTCGACGAGGAGGAGATCGACAATATCTTTGTGTCCTTCTTGTGTGCGGACCTGGATCTCGGTGCGGCGTTTTTGGCCGTTACTACGTTTATCACAGTGAGGCCGTGCTCTCCGCCTTCTGGCTCTTGTCGCCGTTTTGCCGAGCGGGTTTTGCCTTCTTCGTCTTGGTCGCAGTAGCGCCTTCTTGGCTCCCTGATTAGGTGGGAGAAGGCCGCTAGTTTTCCTTCCCTTATCGCTTGTTCCAGTGCATCTTTCAGGTCAAAACAATCCTGCGTTAGATGGCCATAACCCTTGTGGTAGTCACAATAAAGGTTTCTGTTCCCTCCAGTACGGTCCTTGAGTGGTCGGGGCTTCGGCAAAATTCCTTTCTCTGGACTGCCGTTTGTTGGCGGCTACAACTCGGCTGACTTCCTCGTCGTTTATGTATTCTTTAGCTACCGTCTGGATCTCGTGCATTGTCCAAACTGGTTTCGTGGTGAGATGTTTTCGGAAGTTCTCGTTGAGGAGGCCGTTAGTCAGGCAAAGACTGGCCACCGAGTCGGTTAGGCCATCGATTTCCAAGCATTCATCGTTGAACCGATCTAGGTATCTCCTGGTCGGTTCTCCTTGTCTCTGGGTTACTCCTAGAAGGTTGATGGGGTGCTTTGCCTTTGCTATCCGTGTCGTGAATTGGGCTAGGAATGCACGGCTGATGTCCGAGAAGCTGTAGATGGATCCTTGCTGGAGGCCGTTAAACCACCTCATCGCTGGTCCTGCTAAGGTTACTGGGAAAGCACGGCATCTTACCTCGTCCCCCACTCCCTCCAGGTTCATCCTGGCCTCAAAGGCCGTGAGATGTTCTAAAGGGTCTTGAGTTCCGTCGTACCTTAAGTCCGTCAGTTTGTCGAAGTGTTTTGGCAACCGGACCTCGAGGATAGATTGGTGGAACGGGGTGGCGCCCATTATCACAGGTTGTCATGTTCTCTCGGATCTCCTTTCCCCGTCTTCGCGACCTCTTGTCGCGTGGCGGGTTAGCCTGCTCCGCGAGAAGATGATCGTGTCATTTCGTCTTCTCGGGATAGGAGACTCCTCCCGTGTGCTCTCCGCTTCCGTTCGGGATGCGGATGTACGCCGCGGGCGGCTCCGGTGAGAGTCTTCCTCCTCGCTCTCGGGAGACGGGGTGTAGCTGGGATCGGTGGCTCGTTCGTCCCGCTCCCGGTCGGCCAACTGCCGCTCCAAGTTCTGGACCCGGTGGCGTAGCTCTTGCATTATTATGGCGCTGTCGCCGCCTGTTCCCCCGAACGGTCGTGCTCTCGTGAGCTGTTCTGCGTGTTGACGGGGGGACCTCCGCCGCCCCCTTAGCGAGGCGACGGAGGCTGCCCCCTCTGCTCCGGCTGCTCGGGCTTGGTCTCTGGGACCAAGCGCGACTTCCATTTAGGCAGAGTTTCGATCCCCACAGACGGCGCCAATGTTCGGTTGTCGGTTTCCGGACAGGTCGGTGGTTAGGTGAGATGGTGGGAGGGCCTTTGATCGCGCTGGAACTGGTCTTGCCGAGTAGCCGGGTACCCGTTGCGGAATGAGAATGAGGGGGGGTGCCACCTGCAAAGACACTCCGACGCTCCGATGGGTCGGTCCGACCCGTACCTGCATGGGCCACACCGCAACAATATATATATATATATATATATATTTTGAAAGTATTGAACATTAACAACTCAAAGCTTGAATTATTATTATTTTTTGTTAAATGTTAATTATTGAGTTATACAAGGTGGTGCCAGCGTGCGATGGAATAAGAACATGCTATGTTTTGGATCTTTCGTACTTTTATTATTAGAAACCAACTTATGAATAATGAGTTAGGTAATGCGGCAAATATTCTTACCCTTACCCAATTCTTTGGTGACAGCGATACTTGTATGTAATATAACATATACCATTTGCATTTGATATAGTTCCATCCCGAGGTTAATATTTAGATAAGTTATGTAATATAACATAGCATTTCCATTTAATATAGTTCCATCAATATGTTAATATCTAGATACGAGTTTAATAACTTTCTAAAAAATATATTGTTATTGTTCAGTTGGTGTTTATATTTATCCAAATTTTAATATGATAAATAATTAATTTAATTATTTACGTTAGTTCAAGTGATAATAAAGTATTGAATGTCTATACACACACTAAGCTATACACGTATATAATTACTAATTAGTAATTATTAGAGATAATTCATTATACCCCAAGAAAATTAGTCTCATGTCTTGATGATAAAGATGCTCTTCAAAAACAAAATTGGAGATAATTACGAATTAGTAATTATTAGAGTAGATAATTCATTATACTTATAGTTTACATTTTAAAAATAAAATATCATTTTTATTTTTTTCCTCAAGAATCTAAATATATATTATTTAAAAGCTTTAAAAGTATCTTTTTTTACTATGGATGTATTAAAATTAATTATTAATTATTAATTATAAAAAATAAACTACTATTGTTGTTTAACGTTAAAATGATACAAAATTTTCAAAACCATTTTTTCATAAAGAATAACATTTCACACGGTAATTTTGTCTGCTTCGTTCATCTCACAACCCACAAGCAATCTAGATAAAAAGGCTTTTTTACGTAAATAAATTATTGAGAAATTAATTTTACATAATTTTTGTAAATGAAAATTAAATATACAAAAAATTCCTCTAATTATTTATATAAATTATTTTAGAATACTCAATTTTACCTCAAAAGAGTAAATCCTGCTTGGGAGAAACAATTTGTAAGTTAATTTTAAACTAAAATTATTCGTAAATTATGATACTCTAACCCTATCACTATTTAATAAAATATTTACTGTTGTCCATTAACACATAAATAATGGTAGCGCGTAGTGAGCTAATAAAATTAGGTGAATGCTATGATGTCTATCACTTTGTATTTAAGTTACTAAAAGAGGTAAATAAAATATATTTAATAAATTTTACATGATTTATTTTTTATTTTAAATATTTTATTTTTTACTTTAAAAAAAAAGTTAGACAATCTAGCCACCATAACAAAAACACCATAAAACTCACCATAAAATTATATATAGCCTAGTACGATTTATGTAAAAAAGGCAAACATTCAACATTATGTCATAATTTATATACAAATAATAAAAAATCTACACATCAAATATTAAATAACTTTCATAAATTTATAATAATTAAATATTAAATAATAATACAAAGTTTAAATTGATAATGTAAAAGTCTTCTTAATAAAAAAATAGTAATATATTTGATTAAAAAAAATCATATATATTGCGGATGCCGGATTATTTGACTCGAGCAATGGTGGGTGGTACCTGCAAAGACACTCCAACGCTCAAATCAGAATGGATCTGAGAGAAATAAAGTGTGTGGAATGAATCTGTACCTGAGGGGACCTGGGCCCTCCTTTTATCGGTGATGGTGGATATCTTATCTTATCTTATTTGGCTAAGATAAGGGAGACGTTTAAATTCGAAAGTTGGTTCGGGTCCAGGTAACCGAGTTCGGGGGTTATTCTGGGTGTGAAATCCTTGGGCTCGATCCATAACAGTTGCCCCCGCAGCGGGAGAGCGAACGAAGTCGGTCTCTGTCGCTAGAGGATATGGTTTTGGCCGTTGGTGGCCTTCCTCGTTTTGTCGGAGTGGAGTTTCAGTTTGACGGATCTTCTTTATCGCGGGGGGCCGACGTGTCGGCCCTGAGTTTGTGTTTAAGCCAAGGTTCGTCATCTTCGGAATCCGTGTTGTTGGTTGGCGTGAACCTTCCATATTCTTGCGCCTGCTTCACTTTTTGGGGCATGTTGTCAGTTGCGTTTTTCGAAGAGGTGCATTTATTTGAGAAGACGCTTGGTTTGCTTTCCAATTTTGCCCCTTAGTGCTTTGTTTACTTCCAGGGCTGTTTTCATCCTTTTCCATTTTTGAAACCGTTTTGGTTTTTTTCCTTTTCTTCCCTCCTTCATTTCATTTCTTAGTTTTTGCTCTCCTTTGTGGACTTTACTTCCTTCTCTCTGGTTTTTTCCTTGTTTTGTTATTGTCGAGCTTCTACTTCGTTGCTGTCGTTCTTCGGCTGTCATGCTTTTGCTTTCTATTCAGGCGCCTTTCAAGTTTTTCTTGAATTATCAGGTTGGTGCTCTATTTTTCTTTTTTCTTTGTGTTCTGTGTTACTTGCTTCCCTTGTTTTTGTGTATATCTGGCTGTTGTTCTCTGGTGTGTTTTGGGTAGAGGTATTAGTTTTGTCTTTTGAAGGGGCTGAGCACCACTGCGTGGAATGTAGTGAGTAGTAGGTTTTTGACTGTCTTTTCCTGTTTTTGCATAGTTTTGTTAGGCTTGACGGTGGTGCTCCTCCCTGTTTTAGGTATGAATCGGCGGAGGAATGAGGGTGTGGGTGCTCCAGTAGCTCCCTCTCGGGGTGTTCCCTCCCGTTACGCGCGGGTGACAAGCGACGTTTGGGGGGTTCCTTCGCGGATGATGGAAGTGGATATTCAGAGGCTCTGTGATCAGGGGGTGATTTGTGAGGGTGGTGATGCCGAGCGTCTATACGAGCTCGTCCTCCCCGATGCCGACAAGAGGGTTTGTTATTTGAACCTCGATTCTCTGACCGTTTTGGACTGGATGTGGGTCTATGAATCAATGTTCACCCGTCTCGGTGTGCGGTTCCCCTTTTCGCCCTTTGTTCAGGCGTTGCTGAGTCGGTATTCCGTGGTGCCATCTCAGCTTCGTCCGAACAGTTGGGCGGCTGTTCGTACTTTTGAGCTTGTCTATGAATACCTTGAGCTTTCGATTTCCGTTCATGTTTTCCTCTTCCTCTTCTTGTGCACTCTTCCGACCAAGGAGGGGAAGCATAAGAAAGGGTATATGTCGTTTAGGGCTCAGCCGCATCGACGTATATTTGGGATGTTTGAGGACTCCTTTCATGGGTTCAAAAGGGAGTATTTCAAGGTGCGCCCTATTCGAGGGCATCATCCTTTCTGGTTGACGATGGAAGGTGAACGTCGGTTTCTGACCTATTGGAACTTTGGTGTCGGGCCATCGGTGTTGACGAGAGTTACCTATGATGGCTTGTCTCTGGAGGACATGGATATTGCCAGCGTCCTCTGGCATTTGTTTGGGGAACAACCATTGAATCCCCAGGATGTCATGGGGGACCCCGTGGCCTGCAGGTTGTATATTGGTGTGTTTTGTTCTTTGGCGTTTTGCCGAGTTTGGGACTTATACTCTTCCTTTTCTTTCTTTCAGTTGAGATGGCTGGTGGTTTAACTTCCTTGGCAAGACTCAAGGCTGCTATGGATCGGGAGGAGGCGTCATCGACTTTTCCTTCCACCCCTTCGTCCCATCCAACTGTGGACTCCCAGGTTGTTTTGAATGAGGTTATCTCGGCTGGGGCAAGGGTTGATGCTCAGGCTTCCCCAGGTCTTGTGATCTCACCCGAGGAGGAGGTAATCGTGGTCTTGGCTGCTGAGGCTTCTCGGGAGCGGAAGAGGCCCGAGGAGATCAGTAGTGAGAACCTGGAGGAGGAGGGTGCTGTTCCTTCCGTGATGGATCAGCACTTCGATGCTTCGGGTTTCATTGACCAGCATCTGATTCCCGGTATTGAGGGGTTTTTTATGACTGTGACGTGGCCTTCCAGTCCAAGTCGGTGTATCGCTCCCTTCTCGGATCTGCGGTTATTGTTTGGAAGGCTGAGCCCGTGATGGCCCAGGTTGGCCTTTTGGACAAGAAGTTGCGCTATTCTCAGGCCGAGGTGGCCAAGTTGAAGGAGCAACTTAAGATTGCAGAGGTGGCGAGGGAGAAGGCCGTAAAGTCGTCCGAGGAGGCCGGGGCTGAAATCCCCTGTCTTTCTGAGGTTGAGACTTTACTTTTGTCTTAGCTGGGCGGGGAGCGGAAGAGGGCTTCCGACGTTGAATCTCAGGCTTCTGTACTCCTTGCTGAGGTGAACTCCCTGAAAGTTGACGTTGCGGGGACGAAGGCTGAGGTGGAGGCATTGAAGAAGGAGAAGACGGAGCTTCTTGCAGATGTGAAGGAGGCGGTGATGGCAGCTGAAGAGACGATGAGGGCTCAGGCTCAGGTGCTCGCCCCAGGTGCCGACGTGTCCGTCATGGGGGCGTTCAGGATTGTTCAGGATGGTCACATTGTGGATCTTTGAGTAGGGTTTCTTGCTTTTTGTTTTGCTGATTTCATGACTTGTAATTTTTTTAAATTTGGCTGGTCGTGTAGCCGTGTTATGACTTTGGATTGTTGACTTTTGGGTGACTGGGCCGGTCGGGCCGTTTTATTTTTATTGAGCCGTGTTGTTGACTTTTAGATTTTTTTGAATAGTTGCTTTTGGGTCAGTCAGTCCTTTTATGTTGCAAGCCGTTTGTATTGGCTTTTGTTAGCCATTCCTGAGTCATTGTGAATTAGGATGTTGGTAGGCCGTTTAGTCGTGTGTGCATGGATATCCGTTTTTAGGCCTAGAGGATGATCGATCCTCGATGTTGGCCATTTGTTCGTTTGCCGTTACAAAATTATAGGGAGAAGCGGGGCAGGTGTATTAAAGAAATTTTATTAAATTAGGTAGGGGATGAGCCTACGCGTAATATCGTCGCAAGTTGGCGGCGTTCCAGGTCCTTGAGATGTCGGTGCCGTTGAGTCTTTCGAGCTTGTATGCTCCCTTTCCTACTGCTGCCTTGATTTAGTATGGGCCTTCTGATGCATGAGCATCTTGTTTATCTTTTTCTAGTAAATTTGCACTTAAATTATTGAGTCTAATTAAGAATTAATTATATTTTAGCCACTATGGATGCTGTTTTGAGTCTTGGGCAAATTTATCTATTTTAGGTATCATTTGGCGGAATTTGACGGAGTTTCTGCAGCACAAGAATCAAAGGAGATAGCTGCGAGGAGCGACGCGCACGCGTGCCTGATGCGTGCGCGTGATCTGGAAGTCTCCACGGCGACGCGTGCATGTGACTGACGCGTACACGTGATTTGAAGATTTGCTCAACGACGCGTCCGCGTGACTTGCGAAGAAGACCAGCGACGCGTACGCGTGACTAACGCGTACGCGTGAAGTGCGCGATTTGCAGAATTTATAGAAATTGCTGGCATGGATTTTGGGATGCGTTTTGACCTAGTTGCCAGCCCAGAAAACACAGATTAGAAGCTGTAGAATGGACAAATCAAGTGGTCCCCACCCATCAGCTGAAGACTTGTTAATTAATTCGAATTTAAATTCAAATCTTATATTTAGGAAAAGATATTATTTTTAGTTTTAGATAATTAGATTTTAAATTTATTAGGATTAGTTATAAATAGGAACTCTGTACATTTAGACAGGGGAGATACTCTTTTTACCAGAACCCTTATTTTTCTTCTCTGAACCATGAGCAACTAATCCTCCATTGTTAAGGCTAGGAGCTCTGTCTATTTTCATGGATTGATTCGTTTGATCTTTTTAATTTAATTCATGTCTTGATTTATATTTCAATAATTGTTTTCGTTCTTTATTCTATGAACATTGGGTGGAACAGAAGTATGACCCATGTTCTAATTGAGTTCTCGTAAAACTTAGAAAAGCTCTTTACTTGAACAACAGCTTGAAAATATATTATACTGAATTTTTAATTATTTGTATTTAAAGGGATACGTGACATATAATCCCCTTATTTGTGGATAATTAGGATTCTTTTGGCATATAAACTAGAAATTGATCATCACCCTCTAATTGGAATTAATTGACCAAGGAATTGGCAATTAATGAATTTTAGAGGAGACTAGGAAGGTCTAAGGAATTAGGGTCTAGTCACATATAGTTTGTCATGAAATTAAATCTTGCATGATTAAATTAATTAGTAATAAAAGTTAATCCGGAAATTAGATAACTCTGAAACCTTAACTGCTTTCTCAAATATTTTATTCCCAACTCATTGCTGCTTACTTTCTGAAATTTTTAAAGTACTGTTTAATGCTCTTAGAATATCTCAAAACCATTTTCTGCTTGCCTAACTAATCCTATCAAACTCTATTGTTGCTTGATCCATCAATCCTCGTGGGATCGACCCTTACTCACGTAAGGTATTACTTGGTACGGCCCGGTGCACTTGCCGGTTAGTTTGTGGTTTGTAAAATACCGCACCACCTTCCCAATTGGGGGTGAGTTTTCCTTCTCCGGGGGTGGGGGCGATGATATCGTTTTGTCGTAGAACGAGGTTATCGGGTGGAACTCCCGTTGGATTACACCGCGGTTATACCTTAAGCCGATTCTTTGCTTTAAGGCTAACTCTCGCATATGGGCTATGCTTCTCACTTCATCTGTGAGGTCCCGTTCTGCCTCTTCGTCGTTACTTCCGATTGTTCTCTTGGGGCTTGGGTCTCCTACCTCTACTGGGATAATGTCTTCTATGCCGTATGTTAGGCGGAACGGGGTTTTCCCTGTAGAGGTCTGGGGTGTGATTCGGTATGACCAGAGGACTGATCCGAGTTCGTCAGCCCATAGCCCTTTGGCCCCGTCGAGTCGTTTCTTGAGTCCCTTAACTATTATCTTGTTCGTGGACTCTACCTGTCTCTTTGTCTGGGGGTGTTCTACTGAGCTGAAACGGTGGGATATGTGCAGCCCTTCTAGGAATTCTCAAAATTTATTGTCGATGAATTGGGTTCTGTTGTCTGAGATTATGATCTCGGGGATCCCGAACCGGGTTATTATGTGTCTCCAAAAAAACTTTCGGCATTGGGTTACCGTGATGGAGGCCAATGGTTTGGCCTCGATCCATTTGGTGTAGTAGTCTATCGCGACGATGAGATACCGGAGTTGTCCGGGTGCCGTGGGAAAAGGGCCAACAAGGTCGACGCCCCATATTCTGAATGGCCATTCTGCCATTATGATGTTGAGCTGGTGTGTGGCGGCCTGATGGAGGTCGGCATGTATCTGGCATTTGTTGCAGTTTTTTTACCAACTGCATGGAGTCCTTGATAACCTAGGGCCAGAAGTATCCAGCCCAGATAACTTTCTGGGCTAGGGTTTTGCCCCCAATGTGATGGCCACAACAGCCTTCATGGATTTCACGGAGTATGTACTCCGTGTCCCGGGGCTCGACGCACTTGAGTAAAGGTTGCGAGAATCCTCGTTTATACAGTTGTCCTGTTAGGACGGTGAAGTTGGCAGCTTCCCTTTTTATCTAATTTGTTTCTTTAAGGTCCTCGGGTAGTACTCCATTGAGGAGGTATTGTAGGATAGGGGAGGTCCATGATTCTGGGTCAGAGATCGGTGGAACGGTGTCGGTCGCAGTTGATACGGACGGCGTTCTGACGACATCCTGAATTAGCGATCGGTTACCTTGTCCTGGCTTGGTGCTGGCCAGTTTTGATAGTAGGCTGCTCTTGCATTTTGTTCCTTGGGGACGTGTTGTATGGTTACACAATCAAATTCTTCCTTTACCTTATTTACCTTGGTGAGGTATTGTTGGAGCAGGGGATCTTGTGTTTGGTAGTCTCCGTTGACTTGGGAGCTGACTACTTGTGAGTCGCTGCATACCTCCAAGATTTTTACCCCAACCTCTTTGGCTAAAGTTAAGCCGGCTAAGAGAGCCTTGTACTCTGCTTGGTTGTTGGAGACCGGGAACTCGTACCGAACAGATTGTTCGATTACGACCTCGTTTTGGCTTTCAAGTATCACTCCAGCTCCCCCGGAAGTGATGTTGGATGAGCCGTCTACGTGTAGCTTCCAAGTTTCGACGGCGGGGTTTCCTGGTGTCATCTCGGCGATGAAATCTGCCAGGGCCTGTGCTTTGATCACGGTCCGGGGTTCGAATGTTATATGGAACTGGGATAGTTCGATGGAACATGCTAGCATTCTTCCCTCTTGGTCGGGCTTATGTAGGACTTGTCTGATCGCTTGGACAGTTCGGATTGTAATGGGGTGAGCCTGGAAGTATTGGCGAAGGCATCGGGAAGCTGTGAGGAGTGTGAAAACTAGCTTCTCGAGGTGAGAGTAGCGTGATCTACTACTGGTTCTATTCGGAACAGGTGATTTGCTACTTGGTTTTCTGTCCCTTTTCTGTCTCTTATTTCTATATCAAATTCTTGCAGAAGCAACACCCATCTTATGAGCATGGGTTTTGAATCCTTCTTTGTGAGTAGATATTTAAGAGCAGCATGGTCAGTATACAAAATCAATTTTGATCCTACTAAATATGATCTAAACTTGTCAATGGCATAAACCACTGCAAGCAACTCTTTTTTTGTGGTTGTGTAATTCCTATGTGTGTCATTCAGAACATGGCTGGCATAGTAAATGACGTGTAGAAGCTTGTTATGCCGTTGTCTTAATACTGCACCAATAGCATGGTCACTGGCATCACACATTAATTCGAATGGTAATGTCCAGTCTGGTGCAGAAATGATAGGTGCTGTGACCAACTTAGCCTTCAGAGTCTCAAAGGCCTGCAAACACTCTGTGTCAAAGACAAATGGTGTATCAGCAGCTAGCAGATTACTCAGAGGTTTTGCGATTTTTGAAAAATCCTTTATAAACCTCCTGTAGAATCCTGCATGTCCCAGAAAGCTTCTGATTGCCTTAACATTGGCTGGTGGTGGTAATTTTTCAATTACCTCCACTTTAGCCTGATCCACTTCTATCCCCTTGTTCAAAATTTTGTGCCCAAGGACAATTCCTTCAGTCACCATGAAGTGACATTTTTTCCAGTTTAAAACCAGGTTAGTCTCTTGGCACTTTTTTAGAACAAGTGCAAGATGGTTAAGGCAGGAGCTGAATGAGTCTCTAAATACTGAGTCATCCATGAAGACTTCCAGAAATTTTTCTACCATATCAGAGAAGATAGAGAGCATGCACCTCTGAAAGGTTACAGGTGCATTGCACAGACCAAAAGGCATCCTTTTGTAGGCAAATACTCCAGATGGACATTTGAATGATGTTTTCTCTTGGTCCTGTGGGTCTACTACAATTTGGTTGTAACCTGAATAGCCATCCAAAAAGCAGTAGTAATCATGACCAGCTAGTCTCTCTAGCATTTGGTCTATGAATGGTAAAGAAAAATGATCCTTTCTGGTGGCTGTATTGAGCCTTCTGTAGTCAATACACATGCGCCACCTTATAACTATTCTTGTAGGAACCAGTTCATTCTTTTTATTATGAACCACTGTCATGCCTCCCTTCTTGGGGACAACTTGGACAGGGCTCACCCAGGGGCTATCAGAAATAGGACAAATGATCCCAGCCTCTAGTAATTTAGTGATCTCTTTATGCACTACCTCCTTCATGACTGGATTCAGCCGTCTCTGTGGTTGAACCACTGGCTTGGCATCATCCTCTAATAGGATCTTGTGCATGCATCTGGCTGGGCTAATGCCCTTAAGATCACTTATGGACCACCCAAGAGTTGTCTTGTGTGTCCATAGCACCTGAATTAGTGCTTCCTCTTCCTGTGGATCTAAAGTAGAGCTTATGATCACTGGAAAAGTGTCATCTTCTCCCAGAAATGCATATTTCAGGGTTGGTGGTAGTAGTTTAAGCTCGGGTTTAGGAGGCTTTTCCTCTAAGTCAGGCTGAACATCTTTAAAGATATCTTCTAGCTCTGATTCGAGACTCTCAGTCATATTGATCTCCTCCACCAAGGAGTCAATAATATCAATGCTCATGCAATCTCTTGAAGTGTCTGGATGCTGCATAGCTTTGACAGCATTCAACTTAAACTCATCCTCATTGACTCTCAGGGTCACTTCCCTTTTTTGGACGTCAATGAGAGTTCATCCAGTTGCCAGGAAAGGTCTTCCTAGAATGAGAGTTGCACTCTTGTTCTCCTTCATTTCCAGCACTACAAAGTCAGTGAAAAAGGTGAATGGCCCAACCTTGACAATCATGTCCTCAACCACGCCTGATGGCATTTTAATAGAGCCATCAGCAAGTTAGAGACATATCCGGGTTGGTTTGACTTCTTCGGTCAAACAAAGCTTTCTGATAGTGGATGCAGGTATCAGGTTGATACTTGCCCCTAGATCACATAGAGCTGTCTTGGTACAAGCACCATCTAATGTGCATGGTATCATAAAGCTTCCGGGGTCTTTAAGCTTCTCTGGTAAGCTTTTTAGAATGACTGCATTGCATTCTTCAGTGAGGAGAACTTTTTTAGTTTCTCTCCAATCCTTCTTATGACTTAAGATCTCTTTCATGAACTTAGCATAAGAGGGTATTTGCTCAAGTGCCTCTGCAAACAGAATCTTTATTTCAAGAGTCCTGAGATAGTCTACAAAGTGGACAAATTATTTATCCTGTTTCGCTTGGCAGAGTTTCTGAGGATAAGGCATCTTGGCTTTGTATTCTTCAACCTTAGTTGTTGCAGGTTTATTTCCTACAGAGGTGGTTAGAGAAGCCTTTTTAGAGGGGGTAACTATCAGCACTTGTAGGTGTCTGATCCCTCATTGGCGTTTGAACGCCAGGATTGGGGGCTGGATGGGCATTTAACGCAAGATTTTCCCCCTTTTCTAGCGTTTAAATGCCAAAATTGAACAGAGACTGGGCATTTAACGCCAGTTTTTCACCCTTTTCTGGCATTTGAACGCCAGAAGTGGGCATCCACTGGGCGTTTAACGCCAATTCTTTACCCTTTTCTGGCGTTTGAATGCCAGAAGTATTCCTCTCTGGGCTCTTACTGTCCTCAAAGGGATTTTGGGCAGTGAATTGCTCATCCTCTATCAATTATTCCTTTCTTGACCTTTTGCTGCTTTGGGTTGAGGTATTTAATGTCTTCCCACTCCTTAAATGAACAGCTTGGCCTCTTCTATTATCTGTTTGGATAACTATTGTTTTGTCTAATTCAATTGTTTTTCCATATTCTGGTTGGCATTTTTGGTTTCTTATAGCATTTCTTTGAATTCTGCTAGCTGTTTTGTTAGAAAACACAATTGCTGATTGAGTTCAGCAACTTGTTCTAGAGGACTAAGTTCAGTGGATACTGCCTTAGCTTCTTCTTTCATGGATGACTCATTGCTTAAGTACAGATGCTAATTTCTAGCAACTGTATCTATGAGCTCTTGAGCTTCTTTAATTATTTTTCTCATGTGTATAGATCAACCAGCTGAGTGGTCTAGAGATATCAAGGTTTTTTTCTGTAAGCCCAAAGTAGAAGAGTCTAACTGCACCCACTCGGAAAACATTTCAGAGGGGCATTTTCTTAGCATCTCTCTATACCTCTCCCAGGCATCATAAAGAGATTCATTATCTTCTTGTTTAAAGCCTTGGATGTCCAGCCTGAGCTGTGTCATCCTTTTTGGAGAGAAATATTGATTCAGAAATTTGTCTGACAACTGTTTCCATGTTCTTATACTGCCTTTGGGTTGGTTATTTAACCACCTCTTAGCTTGGTCTTTTACAGCAAATGAAAACAACAATAATCTGTAGACATCCTGATCCACTTCCTTATCACGTACTGTATCAGCAATTTGTAGGAACTGTGCCAGAAACTCAGTAGGTTCTTCCTGTGGAAGACCGGAATACTGACAGTTTTGCTGCACCATGATAATGAGCTGAGGATTTAGCTCAAAAGTGTTAGCTCTTATGGGGGTATACAGATACTACTCCCATATAAAGCAGTCATGGGGTTAGCATATGACCTCAGAGTCCTTTTGGACTATTCATTTCCACTTAGGTCCATGATGGAGAAAGGGAGATGATGTGGATTGTAAAAATTATTCTTTTATTTATTTATTATTATTATTATTTTTAAATGCCAAAATTTAAAAAATGAAATAAAAGGAAATTGAAAACTAAATAATTAATTAATTAAAAAGATTTTGAAAAATTTTGTAGAATATTTCGAAAATAGAGAGAGAGAGAGAGAGAGAGAGAAAGTAGTTAGAAAATTTTGAAAAAGATATGATTTTTAAAAAAATTTCACCAAGTCAACCCAAGGGATTCAAAATTTTATGAGGAATTAAAGGAATAGATATTTTTATTTTTGAATTTAAAGTGGAGAGAGAAAAACAACAAAGTGACACCAAATTTGGAATTTTTAGATTAAAACAATGGAAACAAACAAGAAAACTTTGAATGTCGAGATGAACACCAAGAACACTTTGAAGGTCAAGATGAACACCAAGAACAAATTTTGAAAATTTTTAAGAAAATAAGAACACAAAAGACACCAAACTTAAAAATTTTTATACTTGGAACACTAATAATTCAAAAATGTATAAGATAATAAGCAACAAAAGACACCAAACTTAGAATTTTTAGAAAACCAAACACAATTTTTTTTTTCAAAAATTAAAAGGAAAAACACAAAGAGGACACCAAACTTAAAACATGAAACTAAACTCAAACAAAAGACTCAAATTTAGTGACTCTAAACCAACAAAAAAAATTATTCCTAATCTAAGCAACAAGATGAACCGTCAGTTGTCCAAACTCGAACAATCTCCGGCAACGGTGCCAAAAATTTGGTACACAAAATTGTGATACACAACTTCGTGCAGCTGACCAGCAAGTGCACTGGGTCGTCCAAGTAATACCTTACGTGAGTAAGGGTCGATCCCACGGAGATTGCCGGCTTGAAGCAAGCTATGGTTATCTTGTAACTCTTAGTCAGGAGATTAATGATAAAAATGATTTTTGTTTATGAAGAATAAATAACATGAAATAAAAAGTACTTGTGATTCAGTAATGAGGAACAGGTTGAGGTTTTGGAGATGCTCTGTCTTCTGAATCTCTGCTTTCCTACTGTTGTCTTTTTCATGCACGCAAGGCTCCTTCCATGGCAAGCTGTATGTTGGTGGATCACCGTTGTCAATGGCTACCATCCGTCCTCTCAGTGAAAATGGTCCAACTATGGGTTCTGTAGGGCTAATCATCTGTCGGTTCTCACTCGTGATGGAATAGGATCCATTGATCCTTTTGCACACTGTCACTGCGCCCAACATTTGTGAGTTTGAAGCTCATCACAGTCACCCCTTCCCAGATCCTACTCAGAATACCACAGACAAGGTTTAGACTTTCTAGATCTCAAGGGTGCTGCCAATTGATTCTAGCTTATACCACGAAGACTCTGGTTTCACGAATTTGAACACTCTGTTGTCAGGAGAGGCAATCAAGCTCGTGAACCAGGAACCCAAGAGATACACACTCAATCTAAGGTAGAACGGAGGTGGTTGTCAGGCACGCGTTCATAAGTTGAGAATGGTGATGAGTGTCATGGATCATCACATTCATCATGTTGAAGTGTGAATGAATATCGTAGAATGGAAACAAGCGTGATTGAATGGAAAACAGAAATAATTGCATTAATCCATCGAGACACAGTAGAGCTCCTCACCCCCAACCATGGGGTTTAGAGACTCATACCGTAGAAGATACAAATTCAGATGTAAAATGTCATGAGGTACAAAATGAATCTCTAAAAGTAGTTTTACTAAACTAGTAGCTTAGGTTTACAGAAAATGGGTAAACTAAGATAGATAGTGCAGAAATCCACTTCCGGGACCCATTTGGTGTGTGTTTGGACTGAGTATTGAAGCTTTCACGTGTAGAGACTATTCCTGGCATTAAACGCCAGCTTTGGTGCTAGTTTGGACGTTTAACTCTAGCTTTTATGCCAGTTCTGGCATTTAACGCCAGAAAAGGGTAAAAAGTTGGCATTTAAACGCCAGTTTATGCTATCAAATCTCGGGCAAAGTATGGACTATTATACATTGCTGGAAAGCCCAAGATGTCTACTTTCCAACGCAATTGAGAGCACGCCAATTGGGCTTCTGTAGCTCTAGAAAATCCATTTCGCATGTAGGAGGGTTAGAATCCAACAGCATCTGCAGTCCTTTTTCAGCCTCTGAATCAGATTTTTGTTCAGATCCCTCAATTTCAGCCAGAAAATACTTGAAATCACAGAAAAATACACAAACTCATAGTAAAGCCCAGAAATATGATTTTTGCATAAAAACTAATAAAAATATACTAAAAAGTAGCTAAAGCATACTAAAAACTACAGGAAAATACCACCAAAAAGCGTATAAAATATCCGCTCATCATGAACCCTAGGAATTTTCTTGTTTCCATCCCGAATGCGCATTTTGTCAAGTTAAGGCTCATTTGGTGCCTCCTCAAGGTATCCATCACGAGCTTGAGGTCGCTGATGAATTGCTCGCCGGATTCGGTCTTCGCGAGCATGTCATCTATATAACTTCCAGCTTGTTCCCGGACAGGCCTTGGAAAATTTTGTTGACGAGCCCTTGGTAAGTGGCTCCGGCATTTTTAAGGCCAAAGGGCATGACTATGTAGCAGTACGTGCCGTCAGGAGTGATGAACGCCGTCTTCTCCTCGTCAGGTCGGTGCATGGGTATCTGGTTGTACACAGAATACGCGTCCATGAAGCTGAGATATTGGATGTGGCGTCTACCAGCCCATCGATATTTGGTAGGGGGAAGGCGTCTTTTGGACAGGCTTTATTTAAGTCCGTGTAGTCGACGTACATCCGCCACTGTCCATTAGCTCTTTTGACTAGCACGATGTTAGCCTGCCAGGTCGTGTGGGGCAGTTCCTTGATAAAGCCTGCTTCGAGGAGGGCTTTAACCTATTTTTTTAGCTCGGCTGCTCGATCAGGGGACATTTTTCATCTACTCTGTGCCACAGGCTTGGCCTTGGGATCTACGGCTAGTCGGTAGGACATTAGGTCGGGATCTATCCCTAGCATGTCAGTGGGTGTGAATGCAAACAAGTCTCTGCTTCATTGTAGGAGGCGCGAGAGATTTTCCTTGAGATTTTATGGCAGATTCTGGTTCATGAAAGTATATTCTTCTTTGGTCTGCCTTATTTGTAGTTTCTCCATGTATCCCTCTGGTTCTGGTCTGGGTTGTCCGTCTTGTTGGGCATCCAGGTCGGCTAGAAATATGTCGGCCGCATCGCAGGATCTCTTCTGTAGGTCTAGGCTAGTGTTGTAACACTCTACTGCGATTTTCTGGTCTCCGTGGATTGTTCAGATGGAGCCGTCCTCTGCGGTGAACTTCATGAGAAGGAATTTTGTGAAGATGACGGTGGAGAGGTCGTCGATTATTTTCCTTCAGAGGATGACATTGTAGGCGGTGGAATCCTTGAGGACCATGACTCGGATAGGATTGTATTCCTTTGGTTTCCTGTCCTTATGGTGAGGGGGAGGATGATGGAACTGTCTGGCTTGAGAAAGTTATCTCTGAGTCTAGTGACTCCGTTGCGGTGTGTTTGGAGGTTGTCATGGCGGAGTTCGAGTTTGTCGAAGGCTCATTTGAAGAGGATGTTGGAATTTGCTCCCATGTCCACCAGTATTTTCTGACTAGCCCAGTTCCAATCTTTGCTGAGATGACGAAGGGGGCATTTTCTGCCAAGGTGCCGTGTTGGCAATCCTCGGGGGAGAATGTTATTGCTTTATGGGTGGTGACGGTTGGGGTTTGGTTTCTGATTGCCAAAATCTTGAGATCCTTCTTGAGTGATGACTTTGATTTTCCCGGGGTGTCTTTGCCCATGATGACATTCACGATTATGGTCGGGTCAGTCTCTGGGCTTTCCCTGGGGGCTTCTCTCTATGTCCTCGGGTTACGTTCTTATCTTTTTGGTGACCTTTCTCTTTCGGCGCGTTTCAGTTCCCTAATAATTTTGGCAAACTCGGGGAGCTTGCCGTCTCATATAGCTTGCTCGAGGGCGTCTTTTAAGTCAAAGCAGTCATGTGTCCTATGTCCGTATCCTCGGTGGTAGTCACAGTACAAGGTCTTGTTGCCGCCTGTTCTTTCCTTTAGCTGTCGGGCCTTCGGGAGGATACCTCGATCTACTATTTGGTGGTATATCTCGGTGATCGGGGCTATTAGAGGCATGTAGTTAGAGAATTTTCTGAGTTTGGGGGGTCGGTTTATGTTTGCTGGTTTGGGATATTCCTTCTGGTTTTCTCTTGGTGGGGGGTTATGTCGAGGTGCTGTGCTGCTGTGTTGTGTGCTGCCGTGTTGCCGTTTATTGGTGGCCATAACTTAGCTTACTTCTTCGTCGTTTATGTACTCTTTTGCAACACTTTGGATCTCATGCATGGTCCACACCGGTCTGGTAGTGAGGTGTTTTCGGAAGTCCTCATTCATGAGCCTGTTAGCTAGGCAAAGGCTTGCAACTGAGTCCGTGAGTCCATCGACCGTCAAACACTCGTCGTTGAATTGATCGAGGTATTTTCTCTTGGACTCATCCTGTCTCTAGGTGACTCCCAACAAGCTGATGGGGTGTTTGACTTTCGTGATTCTGGTGGTGAATTGGGCCATGAATTTCCGTGAGATATCGTGGAAGCTTGTTATGGATCCGTTGAGGAGGGCGTTGAACCATTTAATCGTGGGCCCAGCTAGGGTTATCTGGAAAGCCCTACACCGGACCGCGTCAGTGGCTCCTTCCAAGTTTATCTTGGCCTCGAAGGCTGTTAGGTGTTCCTGGGGATCCTTGGTTCCGTCATACTTCATATCTGTGGGTTTGTCGAAGCCTTTAGGGAGTTTTGCTCTCAGGATTCTTTCAGTAAAAGGGGTAGCTCCCATGATCACATGGTCGCTTCTTGTGCGTTTGGTCCCTCGGTGTCGTCAGTCGTCGTTCGTGTCATGTTGGTGACCCGTGTCGCGTGAGACGCTGTGATTGTACTTCTTGCCGTGTCGTCGTTCGGGCAACTTGTCGTGTCCTCCGTTATTCATGTTGCGTTGGTGTCCCTGGTCGCGAGAGACGCTGCGATCGTATCTCTTGTCGTGTCACCGTTCTGGCGACCTGCCGTGCCTGGTTTCATGGCGAGACCTTGATCTGGAGGTCGCATGGCTTCCGTTTTCGACGTGGTGCTTTTCTTTTGTTGGAACTCGTCCCTCGAGTTCTTGTACCCAGAGGCAGAGATCTTGAATTATCTGGGCTGCCTTTTCTCCCAGGTTTTCAGCGACCCGTGTTTCGAGGCCATTTTCCTTGTTTTGCGCTGGGGTGGTCTGGCGAATAGTGCTTTCTATTCTTCCATGGGTGTGGGGTGTAGCTTTTCGGTGTTTGGGGGTTGGGTTCCTCATTCAGGAGTTATCGTGGTGGCTCGGTGACTGCTCCTCGAAGATGTCCGCCATTCCGTCACGACGTTGCAAGTTCCCCACAGACGGCGCCGATGTACAAGATGTCTCTGGTACGGGTTGAGAGATGGATCGAGAACTTGTGGGTCGAAGCAGATGTCGGATTATTTGACTGGAGCACTGGTGGGTGGTACCTGCAAAGACACTCAGACGCTCAAGTCAGAATGGATCTGAGAGGAATAAAGTGTGTGGAATGAATCCGTACCTGAGGGGGCCTGATCCCTCCTTTTATAGGTGATGGTGGATATCTTATCTTATCTTATTTAGCTAAGATAAGGGAGACGTTTGAATTCGAAAGTTGGTTAGGAGCTCTAGTGGGCCGGTTTCGGGCTTTCTGGAAGGGTGAGGTGGTTCGGATCCAGATAACCAAATTCGGAGGTTATTCCAGGTGTAGAATCCGTAGGCCCGATCCCTAACATAT
>NC_029780.3:101659601-101671723 GCF_000817695.3 Arachis duranensis
TCTGAATTCTGTTAAATTCTATTGTTTCCTAACTAACTTGAAGTCTCACAATGAGTGACGGATTCAGAAAATTTTGACAGTGGAAGCAAAATATATATAACATAATAATAATTTGGATTTAGCTAATATGTGTCCTTAAGACACATGACAAGCTTAGTATTAGTGGAAGATTTTAAATTTTTTCATTTAATAACGGCAAAATAAATACATTAAAAACTTAAATGTTTTATATTTCTAATAAAATATTCTCAATTTGTAATCTTAATATGTACCTTTAAGACACAAGATAAATAAACTCTAATAATTTTTATAATAAATATTATATTGCATAAAAATTAGTTATAAAATTGTTCATTAACCATTATGTATTTGTGTATAAATATATTTATTGTTCAATTAATTTTCAATATGTATTTTGTATTTCAATATATATTCTATGCGGATAGTTACGTTTTATGTACATATAGCATAATTATTGTTATAATTATATTTTGTTATTGTAAAATATGATTAATCTTCAAAATATATAATTTACAAATTAAAATACTGAAATAATAATTTAAATTAATTTTAAAAAAGATAAGTAATATCTTTTGAGTTCATTTTTAAGAAAAAATACTAATCTTATTTAAATTGAGAATTGATCATTCTAATAAACATCTAATATGAAATTCTTAAACTGACTATTAAGTACCAAAAGTTGAGTAAAAAATTATTGTGGGGTAAAATTCAATAATTTAATGGGAGCAAATAAATATTATTATCATATACTATTCAAAAAAATTTCAAATTGTAATGGGGGCACTTGCCCCACTACAATATATATAGATCCGTCCCTACTTACAATCACACATTTCCTCATCACCTATAAATAGTTGCACTATAACAAACTTAATTCAGTTTTCACAATAATAATTTCAACTTTTCTCCCTTCTCTCTCTCTGTTCTATGTTCTTCTACAAGCTTCTGATACTTTACATGGTATCAGAGCTTTGGTTCTGATCCATAGATCATTACGTTCTTTTCACAACACCAGCTCAAGCTACACAACAAACTTCAATAGTATTGAAAACTTTTCAGCTACAATCAAACTCGATGAAGATAACTTCAAAGTATCAAAGTGTCAAGCTCTTGTGTGTGTTAAAACCAACAAACTGCAGAATCACATCACAGCACTATCAATTCCGAGAAGATTCAATTCGGATCAGGATCGAGTCGAAGGTAAAATCTCACAAGAATTCAAAGCGTGGGAACAACAAGACGAATGCTTAGTGGCATGGATGCTCTCCGCCATGGATGAAGCCTTTATAAACAGAGTTGTTGAATATGATTACGTGCACAAAATTTGGAATTCATTGAAAGAACACTTCACCGCCAGACTCATATCAAGAATATGAATGTTAAAGGCACAACTGAAAATAATAAAGAAACATGACACAACAGTTATTGAGTACATAGCCAAAGTCAACAAGGTTAGGTAGCTAACTCCCTATCAGCTCTTGGTGCTCTGCTCTCCAAGGAAGAATATTTTGATTGTGCCCTAGGAGGTTTGAATGAAGAATTCAGCGCCTTCATCACTATAGAAAACTCAAGAATGGACTCAATGACTATCAGCTAACTCGAATCGCAACTTTTTGCACAAGAAGAGGTAAATGAAAAATTCAGGAAAATAGATCTGACTATACTTCATGCGAACCTAGTTCAAAAAGAATCAAACACAAGCAAGGTGAGCAACGAATTCATGGCAGAGAAATCCTGTGGAAGCTATTATGCAAGAGGATAATTAGATAGGAGAGGCAGATGAAGAAACTCTAGGGGAGGAAGATCTTGGTGGCAAGGAAGCAAGCTCCGATGTCAATTGTGTGAAAGAATTGGCCACACAGTCTGGCAGTGCTTTCATAGATTCGACCAAAACTATCAGAATCCCCAACTTTACAACTCCAACGGTGGCCCTCCTGGCCTCCACCATCAAACAACCTCTTTCATCAACAAAATCCACATGCTCAGCCTTCCTACCAGCCAAGTTAGCAAGCAAGCTCAAGCAATCCAAGTCCTCCTCAAACACTACTCACCACAAACAACATCGATAATGGCTGGTATCATGAGTCAGGGATATCTCATCACCTCACATTCAATCAGATGAACTTACTCAGCAGCTCAGAATACACAGGACCTGAACAAGTGTTTGGAGGTAATAAAAAAGGTATGAGTATTGCTAATATTAGAAGGTCTATCATGCATGCATCTATGTTAAACAAATTTTTTAAACTCCATAACTTGCTTCATGTCTCTATAATCTCAAAAAACCTTATTAGTGTCTCAAAATATGCACTAGATAATGGCGTATTCTTTTAATTCTAGCCTTATGTTTGTGCTGTCAAATGCCATGAGTCCAAGAAGATTCTGCTTCAAGGCAGACTTAAAAATGGACTATATAAATTCAATGACATCTAGGTTTCAAGACCAATCTGAAAGACAAATAAAGCTTAAGCTTCACAGGCTTGCAATGCTAATCAACAAAAGAAAATAAATGCAAACACTGCAATCTTGATTAGCAAAGCACAAAGTGAAAAAGTAAGAGTAGCAAACAGTAGCAATTTGCAAAAATAAAAAGAAAAAAAGAAAAAAATTCAAGACTTGTTGAGAATCAAGTTCTAAGAAAAGTGTCAAATAGTAGTAGTAGAACTGTTAAGAATGACTATAGCAGCACAAGTAGTGTGAATGTTGATAAAAGTAGTGTAAGCAATAAAACTTATGTTAGAGGCAAAAGATAGCATGTGTAATGTAATAGTGCACTCTGATGTAATTGTGCCACTTAATGCTCTTGATGCTATTACTTCAAATAATAAAATTGCTGATATGATTACAAATTTTGATGTGCCTGTGCTAGTTGATGCTATTACTTCAAACCAAGTTACTAATAAGATTGTAAATTCATTTGATGATAATACTCTACACAAACCTGCTCATATGATTGAAAATTATGTTGCTCATCCTGGCACTAATGAAGTTATCTCCTCTAAATCTACATCAGCAAATAGATTTGCTGCATTAATCACAAATTGCACCACAGATGATGTTCCCAAGAATCCCCACAACACTCATAGCACACAATCCATTCCAATCACAAACAACCTTGTGATCTCAGCCAACTTGCCAGCCAAGTCAGCAACAAATCACTCCCAACCCAAACTTCCAAACTCAGTGTCACAACCAACATCACTACTACACTCAATCACAAACCTACTACCACAACTAACACCATTAACCCTCTTGACCTATGGCACAAAAGACTCGGTCGTCCCTCCCTGAAAATAACCAAGACCATACTCACCAAACATAACATTCCATTCTCTCATACTACTAGCAACTATACATTCTGTGAATCCTGCATTATTAACAAAATTCACCAGCTCCCCTTTCCACAGTCCCAAACTCAATACACAACACCTATTGAGTTATTATTTTCTGACTTTTGGGGACCCTCAGCACAACCCAACAAATCACGATTTATATATTATTCCTATTTTGTTGATGCATATAGCAGATACACCTGCGCCTTTCTTTTACACACCAAAGCCCAAACCTTCACAACTTTTTGCCAATACAAAGCATTGAAAACAAAACTGGCCATAGAATCAAGGCCCTCCAAACTAACAATGAAGGCGAGTACATGTCAAAAACCTTCAACTAATACCTCTGAGATCAAGGAATGCAGCATAGACTCACTTGTCTTTACACACACCAACAGAATGGCTGTGTGGAGAGAAAGCACAGACACTTGATGGGAACTTTTCTCACCCTCCTATCACAAGCCTCTCTAACCCTTTTCTTTTGGGATGAAGTTGTCCTAACCTTAACCTATCTCATCAATAGACTTCCAACCCCAACACTAAACCTCAAATCTCCCTTAGAGACCTTATTCAAAACTATGCCAGACTATAGCTCCCTAAAAGCCTTCGGTTGTGCCTGTTTTTCTTAGCTCACACCATACAACAAACACAAATTGGACCATCAATCCACCAAATGCATCTTCATAGGTTACAACCCTAACCACAAGGGGTATAAGTGCCTTTCTTCATTAGGCAAAGTCTATATAGTCAGTAGGGGTGGAAAAAAGCTAGGCGGCTTGCCAGGGGCCTGCAGCCTGGCCTGGCCTGGTCTGTTATAAAATAGGTACAGGCTCAAGTTCTTTTAAAAGCCTTAATACATTAATAGGCCAGGCCCAGGCTTACTAATTAGCCTTATAAGCCTGTCAGGCCTACTTATAAATATTAAATATATGCCATATTACATATAACTATTTTTATTAAAAAATAAATTTTTTAAATAATATTTTTATTTTTGTAAAAAAAATTATCAGGCCTTTTAACAGGTTTCAGGCCAGACCAGGCTGAATAACAGGTCAGGCCTAGTACTTTATAAAGAGCCTATAACAGGCTGCAGGTCAGGCTCAGGCCAATCAATTGTATAACAGGCCAGGCCTGTTAAGAGCAAAGCCTAGCCTGGCCTGGCCTGTTTCTACCCCTAACGGTCAGAAACATCATTTTCAATGAACTTGAATTTTTCTTTCCATCACTGTTTCCACCACACCCCTACTCCCACACCCCAAAACCAGCAACACCAAAAACCATACTACAATGCACTTACATCTTCAAACCACCCTGCATAAACATTCATGATACACCTTCCACTAATATCAATACTATATCTAATTCATTACAAACTGAACATATTCATGTTGCTGACTTTGAATCTGAAGCTAACAATGTTGATAGTGCAGATTCTTTTGAAACTCTTCCCTTGCAAGTTGAAATTGGGTGTCATCCACATGCTGCTGGTGTCACCGCAGCTCAATCCCCACAACTATCTCGCAATTCTCACTCCAAAAATGTTCTTGCCACTGTGCAAAACACACACCCCATGCAAATTATAAGCAAGAGCGGTATCACCAAACCATGAGTGTTCACTTTCACCCTATCCTCAGATACAACTCTAGTCACCAATCTCCCGCAGTCCATTGTCCAAGTCCTTACCATCCCACACTGGAGAAAGGCCATGCATGAGGAATACTTAGCCTTGATGAAAAACAGGACATGGAGGTTAGTGGATCCGCCTCCAAACTCCACACCCATAGGCTGCAAATGGGTGTTTTGACTCAAAAGGAACCCTGACGGCACAATTCTGAAGTACAAGGCAAGGCTTGTGGCAAAGGGCTTTCACCAAAAATAGGGGTTTGACTATGATCAGATCTTCAGGCCGGTAGTCAAACCTACAACCGTTCGGGTCATGCTCAACAAAGCACTTGCAAAGGGCTAGAAAGTACACCAGTTTGACTTCAACAATGTATTCCTCAATCGTGACCTCTATAAAAATGTATACATGCAACAACCAGAAGGCTTCACTTCCCAATACCCCCATCAAGTATGCAAGTTATAAAGATCACTTTACAGTCTCAAACAAGCTCCACAAGCTTGGTTTACAAAACTTAGCTCTGCCCTACACAATGTTGGCTTTACAAGCACCAGATCAGATGTGTCTCTCTTCACCAAATTCACTTCTTACTCAGTAACCTACATTCTAGTCTATGTCAATGACTTACTTGTGACTGATAGTTCAAAATTAGAAATTAGCTCCATCATGACTCAACTACACAGTACATTCTCCCTAAAGGCCCTAAGAGAAATGAACTATTTTCTTGGAATTGAAGTGAAACATAGTAGCAATAGGACAATAACCTTAAAGCAGACAAAGTACATCCAAGACCTTCTCAAAAGAGCTGAGATGAACAATGCCAAACCTGTACCCACTCTCATGACACCCTCTCTCAAACTCTCCTGTCTGCAAACCCAATTCTGCACAACAAGTCAAAGCACTTTGCCCTCAATCAATCTTTCGTGAGAGACTTTGTTACCAAGAAGGAGCTCTTCATCCAACACATCCCAGCATAAGATCAGCTTGCATATACACTCACAAAATCCCTTTCAGCTGTGACATTTCTCAAGTTTAGAAATTTACTCAGAGTGTTTGAAGCAGATCCTTAGGAGGCCTTTGGTTTGAGGGGGCATATTAGTGCATTTACTCATCACTTATAAATATTTGCACTGTAACAAACTCAATTTAGTTTTCACAATAATAATTTCAGCTTTTCTCCCTTCTCTCTTTATTTTTTGTTCTTCTACAAGCTTCTGATATTTTACCATGTAAACCAATTTAAAGAAAAGGATATAATTTATTATGATTTAAATCGAATTTAATTGTTTATATTCTAATATTAATGTTGTATTTTTTGATAGAATTAATAAAAAAATATTATAATTGATGGAAAACTAGTATTTTAGATATACTGTACCTTGTCTAATTATCTTTCATGAACACTAATTATTGTTGAATTGTGTTTGAGTGTATTTTTTTTAGATTAAAAACACTATGATAGAAAAACATTACTATGATACCAAGTTGTTATTATTATTATTAGAAGAATTTTATGATTTTTTTTCAAATTATGATTCAAAAGATATTATGGTTTTTTTTACTTTTCAAATATGGTCTAACATATTTGAGACTTTAATTAGTCAAAGATAAATAATTTTAAATCGTCCCTCCTTAACACAATTTATTCTCTGACATAAAGTTAAGTGCCCTAACTAGAGCGATTTATATAAATGATAAAAGAAGAACTTTTATGTATTTAATTTTTGTTTAGATAATTTATATAAAATTGGTTCTTTTATAAATTATTTGTGTAAAATCTTAGTTAAGTATTAAATTAATTACATGAATACTAATATTTTCTTGATCTACCACACAGTTAGTGCGTGACACACACACATGGTAAAGTATTCAATTATATATAGATCGCTATATTATTTTTTATTCATAAAACCTAATTTAAACATGCATGATGATATGTATGAACTATGCTTCTGGTGATAAATTATTTTTGAAGTCCCTCATAATTATATTTGTCAAACATATTTAACCCTCTATTATTTTTAATAAAATTTATCTCACGTCAATTTCTTTTATTTTTAAAATAATTATATTGTATATTTTCAGATTTGAAAATTTGATATTTATTAATTTTAATTTATATCTTAGTTATATTGAAATTAATATAATTTTTGTTGAAGTGAATAATTCTTATAGAGTGCCGGAAATAAAAAGAATTATTTTCTTATCATAAAAAGAATAAGAATAAAGATGAAAATGTTATAACATGATTATTATTATTGTAGATGTCATATCATAAAGTATTATCATATATAATGAAGTTTGGACTAATGGCTAATAGTTTAGTGATGATAATTTTTTAATTTTTGTGCACTATAAATGGTTGATTAAAAAAACGTGAAAGAGAATAAAATTTATTAATAACAATTTATTGGTTGAGTATTTTTATCAAATTTTTTACAAATTTTGTTAAATTTCAGAATACTATATTAAAAAATTGGGATTGCATGATATGAAACGGATAGAGAAATTATTTTATAGAATTTTGATATAGAATTTCGATTTTTTGTTGTACGAGATAGTGTGAAGTATGATTCTTTCGCGATAGACAGTAACAAATATTTGTAAGTTTTGTTCCATTGTCATCGTCAGTTTTTCGAGATGAGTACTCATGAGCTATTGACCAAGTTTTGAGATGTAGTTTGTAGTTTAGGAGAATCGAACTGAAATCCTCAATCTTTACAATGTCAGGAGCCTCTAGTTCAATGTCTATTGGTGCCTCATCATATGTGCCGGTCATTGCACCTGATGCAGATTTGGTTACATCTCCGTTGTTCGTAGCCGATCTAAACCGTAATTATGACGAACATATAGGTGATAATCGACCTTCTAGTCAGCTTGCTATTGTGCTGGCCGATACTCCTGTTATGATCTCGATTTTCGGGGTGGATAGAGAACCAGATGGCATCGAAGATGTACTACGGGATGATGATGATGTGGAATCCACCACGATTGATGAGGATAGCGATGATGATCTTGAGAGGAGTATTCCAATTGGGGTGGTGGAGCATCTAGTTCGAAAACTCAGTAATATCTCTGCACTTTTTGACTTTAGATTTGGAGGCCATGACACAACAAGGGTTACCGAATGTAGCATCTGAATTTGGGGCCAAAGATACACATGATACAGGAGGCCTAGCTGAGTTTCAAGTTGGTAAGTAGTTTCAGAAAAAAGAGAAAGCCGTCTTAAGTGCGAAGACTTATAGCATCCATCGTGGGGTTGAGTATAGAATGCTGGAATATGATCACTGCAATTTGCAAGTACCATAGAAAGTGCAAAAATTTTGGCAACGGTTGCACATGGTTATTCAAATCACTCTTCACCAGCAAAAGAGTATTTAAAAGGTAAGAAGGTATAATGAATCTGATACATGTCTGGCCACGTCGATATCTAGTGATCATAGGATGCTTTATTATCATGTCTGCTTTTATACTGCGTATGATAAAAGCTAATGTCGTCTGTGTCGATCAAAGTACTATAAAATAAAATAAAGGAACATTTCGGATTCAGACCGATTTACAGGAGGGTTTAGTTGGCTAAGCAGAAGGTTGTTGCACATATTTATGGGGTTATCGAGATGGGTATTGATCCATATTAGGAACCTGTCCTGGACCTCTCTGCATCGCCTCGGTCGGGATTGCAACTGCTCAGAGGTCACCAAAGAAGAGCTTAGGCGATAAGAATCTCCTGCCATGCTTACGCCACCACTCCAAGTACGTCTGTGATGATCTTGGGTCTAGAACGACCTTAAATCGTAACACATATTGGGCCCTATTGGTCCAATGAATGTGCCAATTCTGTAACGTAGTGAAAAACCACCGATCTCTGCCTCTGCTATCCTTCTACATCAAGAAATTAATGTGAAGTGCAGCACGAGATCTATGTTGTACTCTACCAAATTGTGGTAGCATCTGAATCACTATTATCACTGACATTTTTGAGTTAAATTAAATTTTAACTAAACTAATTTTCACTACTTAATCTAATATTTATAACTTATAAATTCTAATAGAACCTCTAGTCACTATTCTAACTAACAGTTATTCATAATTACTACTCTAAATAACATTTGCAGTTTCAAAATTTTAACAAACTAATAGATAATTAGATATTATTGTAACTAACAATTGTAGTTTAAAAATATTAACTAATTCTTAATCGCTTATGATAAAAAATTCTAAGCGACTTAAGGTTACTAACATTTCTAATCTACCTTGAAGAAAGAAATTTTTTTCACTAATCTTCTCATTGATACTACTAGCAATATAGAAAATTCCGTCCAATCAGTAAATACAATTTGGATCATCTTTCATTTTCGTAGTTTTAAATCTTGTTGCATTGTGGTTTCACTTTTCTCTGTTGGGTGGAAGTGGATAGTGAAAGAATATGTGAATTGTAATTCGAAATAATTGATTTCGAATTGTATATATAAAAAAATTAATCAATCGAATCTAGTACATTTAATTGCTTCTGATTTATTAAGTGGTACATTGCCTATAAATCAAATCTAATGAATTTAATTTATTATGTGTCTTAAATCAAATCTTCTCGATTCAATTTATCATAGATTAATTTGTTTCAACATTTTATCATACTAAATCGAATCTAGTAACTTTGATTTACTAATGTGTACACTAATTTAAATCTATTTGATTCGATTTAATTTAAAAAATTTTAAATTAAATCTAGCATATAAATGTAAACAGAACACCAATTTAACCTAATTTTATTTAGAAGATTGGTATAATGTTAGATTGCATTTGTTTTTTTTTTTTAATGTGAATTACCCTTAATTTAGATACATATATGGATGGATACAATCATACAAATGTAGACCGTAGTTGCAGGGTTCTTTTATTTTGGTACACAATTATTGCATGGATTTAACTTTACCTAGTATAAATATAATTTCAAAAAGAGGAAACTTTAAAGATCAATAATTTTATTTTATATTAGCTCACACTTTTAATTAATTATCTAATATTTTTAGTTTTGTTGTTTATCAACATTTTCTTAAATATTTTTAAATAGTATTAGTTAACTGTTAATAAAAATAATAAATTATGTTAGCCTTATGTTATTTTAAAAAACAGACAATTTGTTTTTCTCCTATAATAAAATCGAATATTTTGTCTATTCAAAAACAGAAAATAATACAGCTGAAATTTAGTTAAAGTAAAAATAGTGGATAAAAACTTTTAAATATTAGATATATAAGTGTATAATGTGAATAAATTTGTGATATAATGTCTAAAATTAAAAATTATATAATTTATGTGTTAAAAAAACTAAAAATAATAAAAACATAAATTGAATCACAATTTTTAATTAGCCCGTTGGCCTTAAAAAGTTAAAAGGGTTGCATATAGCATAGGTAAGTAAAATTTAAATAAATTTCTAGCTATCGTCATTTAATAATAAGGATATAAAGTTTCTAAAAGTTTTTAAAATTACGAGATAATAACGAAATAAAATTTAAGACTGATTCAATGATTAAAATTTAAGTTTAATTACTTTGTCGGTCCTATAATTTTGCGAAATTTTTAATTAAGTTTATATATATATATATTTTTTAATTTGATTCTTACACTATTTTCTTTTTCAATTAAATCTTTCTTTACAGTAATTAATTTAAATGTATAAAGTAAAAAAAAAAAAGTATAGGAACTAAAATAAAAAAATATATAGACCTAATTAAAAATTTTGTGAAACTATAAGAGCCAATAGAATAATTAAAAACCTTTTAATTTAACCAAGATAGGCTTATTCCTCAATTTCTTATGCAAATCACACATGACTTTTATCGTTATTATTAAAAACATGAGATATTGTGATATACCCCTTCATGTGTCCTAAATCTTAGATTAAAAAAACAAATCTCAATTAGCACAAAAGTGTATCCAAATTCAATTCTCTTTTAAACATTCACGATGTGCTATAGACAAATCTCTCTCTCTCTGTCTACTTCACAATCTTACATGCGGACGGATTTTATGTGCCGAAGATCTTTGGCACACCAGTACGTATAGCACTTATCTTTGACTGACCGGTGCGTTTTTGAGTGTTGTCTGTCGAATTTCTCTCTTTTTTTAATCTAATGGTAGAGATCAATCTTCTTCTTCCCTCTTTTGATTGGTTAATGAATATATTGTGTCAGAGGGGTTATTTTATAAATTTATTTTGTTGCTGGTTAGTTTTGTTAAATCTGAAAATTATTTGGGTTTATGTAAAAATAGTTAACGATTTTTAAGATGAAATTATTTGAAGTTAATGATTCTGCGTTACGATTAATCAGAGATGATTAGGTTGGGCTGGGAAGGAAGGAGTTTCACCGTTGAGAATGTTTAACGCAAACTTGAATCGCGCCGACATTTACGTTTCCGTCACTGACCATCAATGGAGTTGCAGGAAGTTCCCCCCACCCCACCCCTCGCAAAATCACACTGCAAAGCTGCCTACTCTCCGATTGGCGTATCGTTGGTTCGAAGGATGAAGATCTGCATAGTGTCCTCGCCAGATCTGGATTCGATCACTGTCGGATAACAATGAGTGATGTTTCGGCTAGATGTATGGCTTTGCCAGAGACGATCAACAAGGATTAAAGCGGCATAGAGATGGTGCACGAGAGGATGATGAAGGAGAGGATTAATATTTTCCGGGTCGGGCCGGTTGGTGCACGAAATTGCAATCACACTTTTGCAATCCCGCACAACTAACCAGCAAGTGCACTGGGTCGTCCAAGTAATACCTTACGTGAGTAAGGGTCGATCCCACGGAGATTGTCGGCTTGAAGCAAGCTATGGTTATCTTGTAACTCTTAGTCAGGATATCAGAAATTATCAGGATTGATTGTGAAGAGTAAAAGAACATGAAATAAGTACTTGTTTTGCAGTAATGGGGAACAGGTTGAGGTTTTGGAGATGCTCCATCTTCTGAATCTCTGCTTTCCTACTGTCTTCTTCTTCAAGAACACAAGGCTCCTTCCATGGCAAGCTGTATGCAAGGGTTTCACCGTTGTCAGTGGCTACCTCCCATCCTCTCAGTGGAAATGTTCAACGCACCCTGTCACGGCACGGCTATCCATCTGTCGGTTCTCAATCAGGCCAGA
>NC_029780.3:101672972-101673191 GCF_000817695.3 Arachis duranensis
CCTTTTTTTTCGAAATTTTTTTTTGAATCACTGCTTTTTCTTGCTTCAAGAATCAATTTGATGATTTTTCAGATCCTCAATAACAGTTCTCTTTTTCCTCATTCTTTCAAGAGCCAACAATTTTAACATTCTCAAAAAAACAAATTCAAGAGACATATGCACTGTTCAAGCATTCATTCGGAAAACAAAAATTATTGTCACCACATCAAACTAATTCAA
>NC_029780.3:101674591-101674809 GCF_000817695.3 Arachis duranensis
AATATTCATCTTCTTTCAGATCAAATTTAACTTCCGGGATCACTGACCTCAGACCCATTATTTTGTGATAATGGTTTTCATGTTCTTCTGTTAAGAACTTCTCTTGATTCCAAAGATTCTTTGGATTATTCTCTTTCTTTCCTCTTAAATTGGTTTGTTTTCCCTTAGGAGCCATGATCTTGATGAATCTTGGCTTAGTGATCACGGAAAAGCACACC
>NC_029780.3:101679713-101679865 GCF_000817695.3 Arachis duranensis
GTTCTTGAGCCTCTTCAATTGTCTTCCTCATGTGGATAGATCCACCAGCTGAGTGGTCTAAAGACATCTGGGCTTTTTCTGTGAGCCCATAGTAGAAGATGTCTAACTGTACCCACTCTGAAAACATTTCAGAGGGGCATTTTCTTAGCATA
>NC_029780.3:101680176-101680500 GCF_000817695.3 Arachis duranensis
CGCCAGAAACTCAGTAGGCTCTTCCTGTGGAAGACCGGAATACTGGCAATTTTGCTGCACTATGATAATGAGTTGAGGATTTAGCTCAAAGCTGCTTGCTTTGATGGGAGGTGTACAAATGCTGCTCCCATATGCAGCTGATCAATCCCACTTAGGTCCATAATGGATAAAGGGAAATGATATGGATTGCAAATAGATAAAAATATCTTTTTATTATTATTATTATTTTTTTGAATTAAACGAAAAAAAATAAAATATAATAAAAAAAATAAAATAAAAATTCGAAAATTAAAAAGAAAATAAGATCAAAGCAAACTGAGAACT
>NC_029780.3:101682181-101708217 GCF_000817695.3 Arachis duranensis
GCGCCGGTTTGGGCCATCAAATCTCGGGCAAAGTATGGACTATTAATCATTGCTGGAAAGCCCAGGATGTCTACTTTCCAATGCCGTTAAGAGCGCGCCAATTGGGCTTCTGTAGCTCCAGAAAATCCACTTCGAGTGCAGGGAGGTCAGAATCCAACAGCATCTGCAGTCCTTCTCAATCTCAATTTCAGCCAGAAAATACCTGAAATCACAGAAAAACACACAAACTCATAGTAAAGTCCAGAAAAGTGAATTTTAACTAAAAACTAATAAAAATATACTAAAAACTAACTAGATCATACTAAAAACATACTAAAAACAATGCCAAAAAGCGTATAAATTATCCGCTCATCACCGGTCAGGTTGGAACACGGTTGGTTGGACTTGGCTCAATCCAGATGGGCCTCTACCTTATAATTTTTTTCTAAGACCAATGATGGGCTCAAGTGGTGGGTTATTAATAATTTTGTTAAAAATGGATGACTGGTCTGGTATGGTCCAAAAAAAAAATTTACATGGCTGAAGAAAGAAGAGGAACACCCAGTACTTCCGTCGGAGGTGGAATTGACATGGGCGGAGCGAGGAGTTTTGCCTTCGATGAAGAGGAGAGGGGTTTCGATTAGGGTCGGGTATTACGGGTTGGGTTGCTAGGCGAGTTCGGGTTTTGGTTTTTGGGTCGAGTCAGTTTCTCTGGCCCAATACCAGGTCAAAAAAATGTTATTTTCGAGCATGACCAAACAAAAAAAATTTAAAAACCGTAAATATACAAAAAAAGTGTAATTATGAACAACTTACCTGCTTTCATCGACTACATCAATCCGTCCATCCATCAACAGGGCAAGGCTGACAATACGAAGGGATTTTTCACTGACCCACTCAAATGGAATGATTGATAAGATTAGATTAATGCTATAATTTAAATTTTGAATTAATTCGATGGTTATCGCCTTTTTTAGAAATCTGGTTATTGCCCTTGGTAATTGCACCCACATTAATTCCCAATTAATGCCCAGTCTAATCAGGTTTAAGGATTATTTATTAAAAAGAAAAAAAACTTAAAAAGGCAGGAGGTGTTTCGCGAGATTAACGCGCGTACGTTTACGTTTTTCACTTCCCCCAAAAAAAGCGCATACTTTTCAAAGAAGGGAATCCACCCAGTACCAAAAAAAAGGTAACACAAAAACAGTAATTGCATGTATAATTACTAATTAGTTGCAGATACGCCAAATGAAAATAATGCAGAAGGAAAAAAATCGATAAGCAGGTCTTTGAGAACCCACACATCCAATAGTTGGCGAAAGGCACCGGATCACGATTTGGAAACGATAAATGCTAACAATGCAAGATAATTCCCTAATTATGTATCAACCGCTCAGATGACTTGTTTTATATTGGATGATTTACATCCCCCATTTTTTGCTTAGGGCTGTGAACTATCTGATACCGTCACAACTAATTTATACCAAACAGCCCAGAAAATTGTTAACTCAGATAGTCAATGGGGAGTCACCAGAAAGCGTGTTTTGCGTATGTTTGGGAAATATTCATTTCAATTTAAATCAATTCAAATTACTACTAACAAGCAAGGAGATGAGAAGATATTGATAGTTAACCGCATCTGGATTAAACGAATTTATACTGACTACGAAGCATAGAATATTAATCTTCCGAATCAATAGCAATCAAATTGGAAATGACTCAGAAATTTTGTTCTTGTCGTGTTATAGTCACTAGCGAGGAGGGATAAACCGATTAACAATTCAAGATAAACAGATTTTTGATATCGAACTGATTAAAGTAGATATAATAATCGGTACCGAGTTTTAACTAGCATTTCAGAAGATCAAAAGGGCGACCAAAGAAACAAACCAAATAGATCATTCAAGGCTTCAGACATCGACAGAAACCAACACAACATAAAGATATCACACATGTGCACCATGTCAAATACCTCCGTCACTATCTTCACCCTGCTCCGATCGAACGCCTACCCGATGGAACAAAGATTTCTGCTTGACCTCCAAAACATCGACGGCCCTGTTTGCCAGGTCACGCCACTTTGAGCTTTCCGCCATCATTTCGTTTGCCTTAACATACAGTTGGTGAAAGGTCTTGCGAAGCAACTTTTCCTCCCGTCGCCGTGCCTTCTCCTCTTCATCCAGTTGATCCTCCTTTTTCTTCAACTTGACTATTAACTCTAACCTATCGGCATTGACCCTGAGGAGCTCATCTGCGTATTTTCAACCCTAGCCTCCCAAATCTCCTCCTTCCTCTCAAGTACGGCCTCAACGAGGTCAAAATCCGCGGACTTTGCATCTCTACGGAGGACGTTGATCAGATCGGTGATCGGATGTTCCATGAGGTCGTCGGGACTAAGGCCCTGGAGGATGTCGTAGTCCTTCGACATTTTCTCAGAAGTATACAGTAGAGAGAGCAGTGGAAGGTGGGAGAAATAAGGAGGATGATAAGGATGGACAGAGAGGCGAGAGAAGGAGTCACGGCAAAGAAGAACTAGGAAAGAAGCATTAGGAGGGATAGGGTTTCTCATTAACGGGCACGTATACATACATAGTCCGTAAAGTGGGAAGCTGCTTTGAATACTTGTTTCCGTAAAAAATGAGTAATTCAAAAATAAATTATATTTTAAACTAGTTACATGGACGAAAAAAAATAAAGAGATAACAATTTAATGACATGTTGGCTTAAATTAACATTTCGTGTTAATATATTTTTAAATTTATTTTTAAAATTATCTTTCAATTTCAATGCTCAGCTTTAAAAATTAAGATTCCCGTGCCAAACCCAAAAACGAAGCATCGGTTACAGTGGGCATAAATGAAGGCGTATGTGGCACGGTACCTGACTTATCTGGTGAGCCGTTTTACGCTATATAAGTTCCCTCCCCAGCTTTTCTTCATCGCGTCTGGTGCCCGTGATTCATACTCTCCTGTAACCTTTCCCTCCCCCCCACCGTCCAAAAAATTTAAATCAAATAGGATGAAATTGGGTGCAACCTCCAACAAAGGCAGTAGGGAAAAGAAGGCCGGATACGGAAGAAGGAAAGGGAAAGGGGTGCCCCCCGGTGGATGTCCGCTGACTCTTCTGCCTCACGAAATATGGGAAAGAATTGCAGCAAGGGTTGTGTCGGCCTCGATCAAGGATCTGTTTAACATGCAGGCAACTTGCAAGGTGTTTTTGGACGCAGCCCACTCATCAGCGGTGTACAAGGTGGCCTCCATGGCGGAGCTATCCGTCGTGTTCAGTTATGACTTAGAGGACCGTCCTGAGGATGGGTTCCTTTATAGATGCATGTGTAGAGGAAATCCGGCCGCTATATTCCCTGTAGGGATTAGAGAATTCTGCTGGATGTGCCGATCTGTCACTAGGGTCGACACCCTGCTTGAAGCCGCCGATGTGGGCAACGTCCAAGCCCGCTACATGTGTGCGATGCTGCTACTGACGCCAGGTGTTGGGGATGAGGCACACGCTGACAGGGGGGTTGAAATGTATGAGAACGTACTAGCTGCTGGAAAAATAGAATCGTATAGAGAATTCTTCGGGTAGTTGTTCGTAAATCCAATGATTGGGGTGCAACCGTCGATTCCAGGGAAGCCCGTCGTCTGCCGGTCAAGCATCTGCCAGACCCGCGGGACCATGGGTGCCACCAACGATTCGTCAAGTGTGTCGTGCGTCCACTGCCTTGCCGAGTTTGAGGTGTTGCATTTCCTTAGTCTGTTTACTTTCAGATGAAGCTTTGTTGTAACCGAATTTGAATGTATTTCATTGCTAATGATTCGTGCGGTTGAGTTGGGTGGCTATGTAAATTTCCGCTTTCGTGGGTCAGAGAAATGACATATTTGAACTGATGCATATATCAGCGTGTTTTAACTTTTAAGATGCATATTAGCGTGTTTTAACTTTTAAACGCTCCCACGCATAACCTTCGATAGAAGCACTATTTCATAACTTCATTAGCTAATAGGCCAAGCAAAAAAAAAAACAGACCAGAACATTTCAATATTAGTATTGGGCCTAAACATTACAATACTAGACCTAAACATACATTGACGGGGAGGGGAGGGGTCGGTTTACGGTGTCTCCATCCCGTTGTTGCACTGACCCCTAACACCTGGGACTTCACCTGTCCAGCAAAACGTCGGCCAGCTGCCGTATGATTTCTCCCAGTTGAGTCCTTAGTTCATGCCTCTCTTTCTCCATCTGGGATATACGGTACTCGATCGACACAACGGCCTGTTGTATGTCCTCAATTGATTGGCTGGCTGCAAGTGCTGTAACTTTGTTAGCAACGTATTGAAACCGACACAATTGACTAGACGTGGGGGTGTCGCAAGAACACATTTTTCGCTTACCAGTTGCACCTAGTTCCACGGCGGGACTATTTCTCACCGTCGTATCATGCCGTTCGCCGTGAACGACGAATCGATTGAACGCATATGGCGGCGGGAGCTCGCTACCCAGACCCGGAACAGGCGTAGTCATCGTCACCGTCGAATCGTGCCGTTCGTCGCGAATGAGTTTATTAAACCCTGACGCCGGCAGGAGCTCGCTGCCCAGCTCCGTAACAGGCGATGCATTCACCTGGAAGTAGTCGTTCCAGGCATTCACAGCCTCTTGGTAACTCCGGTAACGAAGAAGCAGGTTCCGTGGAAAGCCATCCACCTGAGCTACTGCCGTCTCGCTGTTGGGTATATTCCGGGTATCCTCCCTCTAAAGACGACATACCAGACACCTTCTGTGCGCATTGCCATCCGACTGTTAGAGGAGATCTGGTACACCCTTAAGAGAGAGAGGTGGTTAGGGTTGATGGTAGAATATATAGTTTATGGTTTTTTCTCTCACCTGGAGGCTAAGAAATGCAAGAGTAAACAAATAAAGCAACTAGAATGGTGGGGGTGCAACAGCAGTCGAGGTTTACTTTCACGCGGACCCTATGTTCAGGACTCAGGAGTAGGGGTGCAGGGACTCTAGGTTCACGAATAGTGGTGTACTTGCACCAGCAAAGAACAAATAAATAACATTTATCTTATTCACCACTATTAAGGCTCCTTTAAATTACTTCATTCTTGAGAATATTAGCCCCACCTAGAAATTGGGCATCCAGTTAAATACGATAAATGCTTCTTTCAGCAATATAATTATTATACTATCTGAACGCATCGATAAACGAAAATATCTAGGGAATCGTATGTGGTACTAAACCACAACCCCCTAACCTCCTCCCCCCATGGCAGTATATGAAAAGGCAAAATGCCACAAGCTCAGTTACAAACTCGTCTATCCTCTTCGTAATCTCCAATAATCCCTCGACGAAGTTCTTGCAAATGGCCGGAAGTCCCGAGAAGGACACTAAGAAAGTGGACGTATCCATTCAGCACAAATGCTCACTGAATCTCCTTCCTCGCGAAATTTAGTCGATTATTGCCACCATGGTTGCATCGAATTTGATTGAGGATCTGTTCAACATGTAGGCGACGTGTAAGGTTTTCCTCGGTGCGGCGATATCAGATGCTGTATACAAGCATGCGACGATGTCTTATAAATTGTTAGCGCACTTTTTACTTAACTTGGATGGGCCTGAAAGGAGATTCCTTGATTGCTACGTGGAAGTGGGAAATGTGGATGCTATAGCCCGACATGGGTTCGCAGAATATCTCCGGTTTGGTCGCCGTGACAAAGGCATGGAATTGCTTGCTAGGGCCTCAACGGAGGGCAGCGTCGAAGCAGGTTACCTATCTTCCATGTTGTTAATGTTTGATCACAAAGACGAGGAAGACATGGTTAGGAGTGTTCAAATGATGGAGGGTTTTCGTATTTCTGGGCAGCTCGAGAGCTACACCAATTTCTTGATGGACGTTTGCAAAGATACCACGGTGATCTTAAATGAATTGTTTGCACGCATCTAAACGACCATGACTGTTTACCACTCACGCCAATCCTCCCCCGACTGTACTGTTGAGAGATTTGTCCAGTGTGTCGTGTGTGCAATGCCTGGCTAAATACGAGGTGCAGAAGTTCTTGTCGACTTATTGCGTTTAAGTAGTTTCTTAAACCCCGATGATGGAGGCTTTTAAGTAGTTTTTTATGTAATTGCACTGAATGTATTTCAATATATAACATGAGAGAGAACTAATTTGAATTTTGTTTCGATCAATGGCTTCACATTCTCTGTTCGTTCAAGCAATCTATTGTGAAAGATGTATTTCCTATAATTTTATTTAATATTAGTATATAAAAAATGACACTATGTCTGTATTCTTTTGTTTTATTATGTAGTGTCTAGTGTAAAATGACGGTACGTGTACTTAAATCAAAAGAAATCCGTAAAAATTCGCGGAAATCCAATGCGCTGCCTCTGGTATTTGGCTCCGATCTCAACAAATTAAAGTATATATAATCATATTATAAGAGTTTAAGTTCCACTACAGAAGATCAAATGGGCGGCAGAACAAAAAAAAATGAAATAAAAGCATCATACATGCCTCGACGAAAAACATGACATTAAGATATCAAGCATGTGGAGCACATCAAATAACTCCGGTCCCGTCTTCTTTCTGCCCAGCCGGATGACGTCCCCGACGGAGTAAAAACTTTTGCCTTTCCTCCACAACGTCGAGCCTGCGTTCCAGGTCACACCATGGAAGAGACTCAACCTGTTCCCGTTCAAGGCGCTTGGCAATTTCTGCCTGTAATTCCTTCTCAGTGAGAACCAACTATTGAAGGAGCACGTCATTTTTTCGCTTCTCTGTGTTCAATTCTTTTTCCAGCCGTCGCCTTTCCTGCACATCTTCTTCCAGTTCATCCTTCCTTACCTCGAAAATGAAGTTGGCGGCCATCATCTTCACCTTTGCTTGCCTCAGTTCTGCATCGGTCGTTACAAGTGTAGCCTTTAACATCTCCTCCCTCTTCACCAGTGCGACCTCAACGAGATCATAATCTGCGAACTTTTCATCTACGCGGATGATGTCGATAAGTGCGTCGATCGAGAGTTCTGCGAGATCGTCGGGACTAATGGCGTGCTCGGTGACGGATTCCTCCGACATTTTCTCGGGATAAGAGGACGACGACATAGTGGCAGTAATGAAAAAAGTAGACAGAGAGTTGAGAGAAGGAGTAACGGCAAAGAAGAACTGAAGAAGGGTTAGTACTTAGTAGGGTTTGGGGTTGTGAATAGCGGGCACGTATATATATATATATATATATTAGAAAGTTGCTTGGATTCGTTTTTTTCGTAACTAATGTATCAATGATGGGTTTATTCACGAAAATAAAACATTAATTTAAACTATTTCGATGAAAAAAGGAAAGGATAACATTTATTCAGTGAGTAATTAACGAAAGCAATTAAAGTTGTCATGAATATAACACAAGAATTGAACAATCAACATTAAATTTTTGCGTCGTTAAACCAAATCAGTTGAATTGTATAGCACATTAGTATTTCGTTTGTCCCTTATTAATTAATTATCTTATCTTTTCCTGAACCATCGGTAGAGAAACTTATGAGGCACTAAACCATTTAAAAAAAACGTACGAGGCACTGAACCAAGTTTGTCGTTTATGATTCTCGTAAGTGGTATTAACGTATGAAGCATTATCTCCACTTTTGTTAAGTTTAAGCATGGTTATCCTCATACTAAATTAGATATATTTTTATTCTGTTTTCGTCTTTGTGTGTGGGTAGATCTTAGTTAGTTTGACTTGGTCAAGCCTGATGGTGTAAATTGATTTAGAGGTTTTCCCTCGCCTGGATGCTCAGAAGTGGAAGTGGATAGGTAGAGGTGTACTGTCGTGCAGACCCCACGTTCAGGAGTAAGCATGTACTTCAAGCCGAATTAGGTTCAGAAGCAGGTATGCAGGGAAACTAGGGTCAGGTGTAGGGTTGTCCTGGACCAACTTCGATAGAAAGAAAAAAGTTTTGTTCTGTCAAATCAATATTTTAAATTGAATGCAATTAACCGCAAATAAAAAATTTATCATTTAATTCGATAATTTAATTTGATGTGATCATTTACAGTTTTTAATCGGTTTAAGATTCCATAATCTACAGAATACGACATGTATTTAATTGTTTTATCTGATGCTTTCCAATATTAACTATTATCGATGAGCTCCATTAAATTTGTAAACAACAAAAATGTCATTCACGTTTCCCATTTTCCATTTCCCATTTCCCATTTCCCATTTCCCATTTCCCATTTCTCATTTCTCATTTCTCATTTCTCATTTCCAGATATAGAGGAAAACTGGAAAATGAAAACGAGACTTCCCACCGCCGTTTGGCAAAAGAAAGCCACTTCTAATTGTACGTATAGATAAATATGGGTCTAAGTACATATATTAAATGAACTAATTATCCGGTATTATCCATAATGTTGGGCAACGAAATGATTGACGCGCTAAGCCGTAATAATTAACTAATGTTAGTGTATAATATAATATGTAAATTTTTCTGGCCGATACTGACGATGCGTGTTATACCGTTAGTGTCCTTTTTATTTTACCTTGACAGGCCGGAGAGGAGTTTCATCGATCGCTGTGTTGAAGCAGGAAATGTAGATCCTATACTCCGACAGAGGTTGACGGAGTATTTCTGGATTGCCCGCCATGGCATTGGGATGGAACTACTGTCTAGGGCCTGGACGGAGGGCAGCATCGAAGCAGGTTACCTGTCTGCCATGTTGCTACTGTGTGATCACGCATTACTACATAGCTTCATCCGAAAATAGAAAGAAAAAAAACAAAAACTCAAATGCTGCGGAAATTAGATATAATTAAGAAAACCGAGTTTTACACAGGGGTTACAGAACATCAAAGAATAGCTAAAGAAACACAGCAAATAAAGATTTGGAAGATAGATGTCGTAGGTCATATAGCCCCGACATCGTCTCTATTCTGCCCGGCGATTTCCTGATAGTTAGAGTCGTGTGCCGTTGCCGGAGCTTGACCATACAATTGGCAGACCAATAACCCTAGCTTGATCTCTACAACCTCAAGCCTGCCTTCCATTTCACGCCACGGTGCCATTTGTTGCTGTTCCCTTTGACGAATATCGGCAATTTTCGCTTTCAACGTGTTTGCTTTGTCTTCGAGTTCGCGAATGGTGGTTTGATGCTGTTCCATCTCCGTGCGTAACTTTTTTTCCAACCGGCGGCCTTGATCCAGTTGATGCTTCCTTATACTCACCCTGACTTTCGCAGTGATTGCCTTGATTCTCGCCGTCCTTACTTCGTCTTGTGTCCTACGAAGACTATCACTCAAAAACCTCATCCTACTTTGGAGGGTGTCGATCAGATCTGCGGTCGGAGGTTCCTTAAGGTTGCCGGGACTAATGGCGTGGTCGTCGAAGGATTCGTGCGACATTTTCTCGGATGAAGACCGGGAGGTTTGGTAGACGACGACGGACCTTGAAACAATCATTTTTCTCCCGACAGAGAGGTTAGAGATAAAGGTAAGGATTATAGGAACTGACGAATGGTTATGACTTGTGAAGGACTTGTGCATTGATATAAATTAATCAAAATCAAAATTTAAGTTACGAACAAATAAATTAATATATTTTAATGTGGTTAATTAATGTACGTATGCTATTCCTTGAAAAATGAAGATAATAATGCACCTGGTGGTTTTATCGATAAACGAAGAAAAAGCCTGGGGAAACGTGTGCTGCATCGCTTGCGCAAAATTTGCAATGAATGCAAATCTTGGTAATGTGACGTTAGAGTAGACAGGAAGGGCTGAAGGTCTATGGACTGCTATGAATAACGTGGTAGACAGGACTTGCGTTGATTTTATAAAAAAAAATGATTACTTGGCTAGGCAACGGAGAGTCACTGGATGTGAGGTCAGTAACGGGGAACAATTGTATTTTCCACAAGTAAAACTTTTAATACGAAACAGAAAATACATAAATAAAAATGATGGCAAAACGAGTCAAACAGTGCCAAAATGAGTCAAACAGTTACAAAAATCATTACATAATACATATATTAAATATGATAACCAAAAAAATATTGAGAACTCAATCCTATCTTATCAGTCAAAGAGGTGGACAAACAGGATCAATTCATAATCTGCCCTACAATGCACGCACGGAATATGAGCAGCATCTCCATCACCGTCGTTTACGTCTAACCCTCTTCCATAGCATTGATGGCGGTAAATAGCACCCATGTTTCCACGGCTTGGACATGCATGCAAAGAATAGACTAGATTCTTTGCGTTTAGCATTGGTAGGCGACGCAGGTGTCTCCACGTCCCCTGGACAACGCCGCGGAACACCAATTTGCAGATTGTTAGGGCACCGGCCGCCTCAAACCCACGAAATATTTGTAAGCCCTTGTTCTTTGACTCGAAGTCATCGCGTAGCATCAGAATCATCGACACTGTGTACTAGGCTGCCGAATGGCCCTGGGCTGCAACAGCGTTCATGGTTTCCATCCCTGCAAAACGACACCCGCCGAGAAAAAGGTCAGATACAGTAGATCGAAACAGAACTTCCAGGTGCCCGCTCTGCCTTCATCGCGCTAAGAAGTTTCTTCTCGGCTGGTGCATGGGACTCACACTCCACCATCGTTGGTCCCAAATTGGAATATTGGCGCATCGGTAAACGAAATCCTCATCCCCTGCATTGCGTGCAGTGGTGCACGACATCCTGAGATTGCACAAGTCCCTGACGGAATGTGCTCCGGTCCTTCCGGCAATTAAGGTCCAAATATCATAGGGAAGGTTGGCCGGGCCTGTCAGATGATACATCTCCTCTCTTTGTATCGAACGCCTGAGACGATAGATGAATAGGCGGTTATATGTAAGTAGTGGACAACAGAAAGGCTCCAAGCAGTTATCTCAATGGCTGTTGTTTACGGTGTCTTTATAGTCACCCGGTGCCGTGTGCGATGGTATCCCATCAGTTGTGTACCGTACATATACACATGCTCAGCCACACTCACGTCGATTAGGGAGCGTGCCGGTTCAGTTTTCCATCGACTCACACACGGCTTCCTTAGCAAACACGTTCCTTGTATTCATATTTTTTTATTTTGATTTTTTTTCAACTATCCAGTCAATAACTTCCTTTTTCACTTTCGTTTTTTCCATTTCGTCGCTTGGGGATTTCCAGTTTTTTTTTGTTCTGTATGTTTTGTAATATCATAATTTAATGCTACTAATTAAGTTTAATCTTTTAATCATATTAATTTATATTGTTTAGACATTATTCAAAAATCTTATTGATTACCTATACTTTTACTATATCTATATATAATAAGTATCGATTTAACTAAAGAATATTTCGTATGTTAACAGGCTGATAATCACTAGTTAATATAAATCACTGACAAATATTTACATCATGGATATATAAAAAACAAAGCATTCATTACATGATATTTCAATACTAAACCTAATATTATATGTCCATACTAAACCGAAATATTGTATGTCAATACTAAACCTAATATGCATTACAATCCTAAACCCTAGGTATGTCAACGAATCATTCCACCTCGTAGTCAGCGCGACAGCAAATGCACCGGATATGGTCGGCGCCTCCGACACCGTGGACGGAGCCCCGCTCTACCGCCCTTCGGCGGTAGTCATAGAGAAGACCCATGTGGCCTCGGGTCAAGCATCTGGTCGAGTCACAGACCGTATGTTCTTCTCCCTTTTCCGGCATTTGAACTTCATCCGGCCAAGAAATTGTGAGGACTGCGAAGCAACTCGAGTAACATGTGTGGAGTAAGTTACCCGCTTTGAGTGTGCAAAATATTTCCAAACCTTCTTTTTTGGCGTCGCTGTCGTCCCTTCAGATGAGCAATTCCATTGAAAGTGCATACTTGGCCGCGTCCAACCCATTCCTTGCTACATTATGTAGCATTTCCCATTCGACGGCGTGGTGACGTCGTATGTAGAGCTCCCGCAGCGCCTCCCGAAAAAGAAGTTCCGGGTGACCAAACTCAATGCACCTCTCGAAAAATCTTCGCCCAACAGGGTCCCGTAGCCACAACCAATTCATGTAATGCGGGGGTGGTATGGCAACCATCCTGAGCACAGTATCCTCGTCGCCTACATCGCGCGCAACGCAACACGTCATATGGAACCTGCACAAGTCCTCGATCGATGTCGTCGCGACTTTAATGGCTATGGCTAACCAAACGTCGCGGGGTAGTTTGAAGGCATTAGACAAACGCTCCATTGTAACTTTCTGTTGGACGAGTGCCTCGCAGTGTATATGCTTAAGACGGTATTATCCAGTGACCAGTGGTGTTGAGAATAGGCATGCTAGTATATTTATGGTTTAGGGTCGCCCTTTGGAATCTAGTTCCCTCGGACTTAACCGACGCATCTTATCATTGGCGAAATCCATTTTCGTTTTTTTCAAAAAAAAAAGGCTTCTATGCACTTGCCTTGTAAATAGAAATAACATTATAAATTGAGGGCATTTATTAGATTTGTCGTTACGTGCTGGTGCGTATTTAGTCGATGGTTGGGAGCGTTAAAATTAAAACTAACTAAAATATATTTTAACTAATCATCATTGCATTCATATGTATATATATAATTTAGAAAAATCATTCCTGGTAATTGCAACAGGCGTCCATGCACGAAAGACGAAACATGAAAGGAAAGGCCGTAAACACACAGTCTTTAATTTGCGAGTAAGAGAAACTTTCATCACAACATATGCTCGCAGTGTACCCAAATATAAAACTAAAGAAGGAAGCAACCTAATACTAACTTGGGCATGGGAGCATAAGCGTCATAGCTGGTTAAACCATGTGTCCTACGCAGTACCAGGTGGTCGACTTAGGTATTCTTCTTTGTTTTCATCTTTCATAACTCTGCCTTGCTCAATACACGGTCCCTGAGTTTGTTGAATGGTGTGCTGGTCAGATTCACCGCAGTTGTTACCCTGATCTCGTTCTCCCATAACTGCAAAACGGTAAACGATCGGTTTTAATATGCCCCTATAATATAATAGCCGTAATCTACCTTTTTTTTAGCGTACTTACAATTTCGTCCATAATCGGGTTGAATTTGTCCCCCATGTTGAGCCACCCAATGACCCATATCCCAGAGTTCACGCTGAATGTTAATCGGACGAATAGACAATAACTGTCAGTACGTATTATGGATAACCCGTGAAAAGCTTCAATGTTATACTGGTGATAACGTACCTCTGCCCACAATTTGATATCCCTATGGGACTCCTTATCGGGAAATCATCGAAGTTGCTTGGTAAGTCCATTAAGTGTTTCTCGTAAACTGCCTGTGTCACATTGTATAAGACACTTGCCTGCACGAACCGCGAAACATAAGTCAGAACGCTTTTATGCACGTCGTGTTGCATGCTATGCTAAATTAAAGTAAATACTACAATCGAAATTGTTGCATGGTATGCCAAATTAAAGTAAAGTTTACAATCAAAATTGTATGGTAACCATTTTCCGGATGCGGTCTTCCCGGTGAGGCGTCTCGTACTGGTTCGGCGATGAATCAAGGTTGTAAATTGTCCGGTCTTTGAAAGACACGATCATCAAAAACCAGTGGCCCAACGCGTCCAGCATGAGGACATAAATCTACACAAATAAACATGTATAGTTAATCCACTAAAGACACTTGTTCGTGGTTTAGGTTTCCATTAACAAATAGTTCTCCGTCAATAGACAAGTTCAAGGTATCTGGATGGCCTCATCCATTTCTCCATGTAACGATTGAGAATTAGCTCTGTCGTCTCCCCGTTCAAAATATCATCCTACACACATAATGTTATTGAACAAATTAAGTTGTGTTCTATAAATATCAGAGCGCCGACGACTATCAACGAGCGTCAATGGCGCAATGATTCATTTCGAGTACCAACAGCAGAAAGAGTTAAGTTACCTAGACAGACGGCGGAAGGCACCAGTACGAGGAGAACGTGGCAAGGATCTCAGCACCGGTCATAGTCATGGCAACCATATGGATGATCTGGTAACGAAGAATAGGAAAAAAAACCCGATGATGTCTCGCGATACCTTATGTGTTTTTTTCCTCGTCAAAACAGGCATAAACAGGTGCCATACCTTGTCATCAACGTCATTTCCGGGTAGTAAGTTCCACGGACTTGACTCCAATACGGACAAGTTCCTCGCTACAGTAGGATGAAAGTGTGAAGGCGTTAAAATAACCTCGATAAGCGGGTTTAAACAGACAGAAGCTCGACTTTTACCATGGATCAAGGTTCCCGTCGAACACGTACGCGAATAAGCCCGATTGTCGGTTGTTGAAGTCCATGGCAGGCGTGATCTTGAACCTCATCTACGACACATGTTTGTCAAAAGCCAGTTCGTAGTCACATTTTGCGTTAAACTAATTAACCGATTATTTACCTTCTTGCTCGTTGAATGGGTAGACTTTTCCCTGCTGGAGCCAGAAGGCATAGATCTATCCGTTCCCTCACCGGAACGTGGGTGTTTGGCGTTCCTTGTGGCCGATGGTGGTGTGCGAAACAACTTTCGCATGATGCCGTCGGTTCCTGTCAGGGGTGGAGTACTATTCTCAGCCAGATCTAGGGCAACCGGCGTTCCACTAGCGATGTCAGACGCAACTTTCATGGACTGTGGGGTTGACTGTTCATCCGTCTCCCCGTCGAAATCCAACAACACGATGGTTTTCTCGGGGATTGCAGCAGCTGCATTGTCGGTCTCCTTCTCGAAATCCCTCTGTCGGAGTATAAGCTAAACCAGTTTAGGATAAGGGACACCAACAACACACGTTACATACATGGCCAAGGAGTAAATCCTAACCTGAACCTTTTCCATGAGGCCCCTCATCAAGTCCTTGACGATGAGACCGATCTTTGAAAATGACTAGTCCTCTTCAGACTGGATCTGATCACCTTTGACCGCATTAACATCATCCGGTTGTGGAGCCTCGTCTGAGATTTTGGAGGCAGCTTTGGGTCCACCGGGGAGCTACATATTAAAAAAAAAACCAAAAATCGAATCAGTTATTTGTTGAAAAATGTGTGAAGTACACATGAGCAGATGATTTACCTCAGACGCTTGTGGGGGCTACGACTGCTCAACTGTATCTACGTCGTGGACCTCTTCGCATACGTCCCTGCATGTACCTCGTACGTGGTTGTTAATGCGAATATTTGTCTACCATGCATATGCAACGTACTGCATTTTGTTGTATTCTAAAAGTCATAAATGAAACTTGTCTAACCTGTTGTGTGTGTCATCGTCGGAGCTCGAGCGTGCTTCTCAGTCGCCCATTGGTTTTCCTTTTTTTTTGTGTTTCGAATAATGGTGGTTTAGAAGGGTAGGCGGGTTTATTTAATTGCAAAGAACCTTGCAAATGCCGATGGCTGTGTCCTCCATTTATGAAATGTGATGCATCTATGTTTATGGTACTCGGGTGTTGTGGGTGGAGTCACGAGTATTTTTTGTAATCGTCAAACTCACAACAAATCTTTCACCCGTATGGTACGTTCGTATGCGGGCTCGTTTTATGGTATGTTCTATATCCAAAAGAGAAATTTCTGAGTGACAGTATACTATAAAATTTCCTTTTGCAATCACTTATTATAGGACGATTGCGGTCAAATCTATCCAAAGCTATCGACAGGCTTCCACTAAGGCGCTAAATCTGACCATGCCTTCCCCACCCCTCCCCCCCCATTATTTTAATTGATTATATCGTACGGGCATGGGACTGCAAGCTACACATGCAATGGGCGTAATGCTTTATTTACTACACCAGTACACCGTCAAAAGGCAATCGTTGGGAGATGGGAATAAGCCAAAATGGATAATACAGTGCATGCCTTTAGCTATCCAGTTCCCTTCCCATCGTACGTATTAACCGGTTTGTCCAAAGATTGTGCCATTCTTGTTTAAGCATAAATATTTATACATAGTGTATTGTCCCATACCCCGAATTGACATATACACTTGCTCGTCTGCAGCTACCCAGGCTCTAGGTCAGCGCCTCATAAAGTTTCGCCTCGTGCGCATCACGAGGAAATTAGTGGCGGAGGTTGCCTTCCACTATAGTGCACTGATTAGTAGTACCTAATTTTCTCCACCATTGCCCAAGAATCTGGTTACGTTATTTTTAAGGATAAAGTATAGGGTTTAATTTTATGGTTTCGTTTTAATTTTATTGGTTCATTAACCAACATTAATATATGAACCCTAAACCATAAACCCTAAACCCTAAACCATAAACCATAAACCTTAAACCGTAAACCCTAAACACTAAACCCTAAATCCTAAACCATAAACCCTAGCCTTTAACCCTAAAACCCTAAACCTTAAACCCCAAACCCTAAACCCCAAATCCTAAACCCTAAACCCTAAACCCTACGTCCCATATGCTAAGCCCAAAACCCTAAACCCTAAACCATAAAACACTAAACCTAAACCCTAAACCCTACATCATAAACCCAAAACCCAAAACCCTAAACCCCAAACCCTAAATCCTAAACCATAAACCCCAAATCCTACATCACATATGCTAACCCAAAACCCTAAACCCTAAAACATAGACCCTAAACCCTAAAACCCAAACCCTAAACCCTAAACCCTAAACCCTAAAACATAAACCATAAACACTAAATCATAAACAATAAACTATAAACCCTAAACCCTAAAACCTAAACCATAAACACTAAACCCTAAACCCTAAACCCTAAACCGTAAACCCTAAACCATAAATCATAAACAATAAACCATAAACCTTTAACCCTAAAACCTAAACCCTAAAACCTAAACCCTAAACCCTAAACCCTACACCATAGCCTTTAACCATAAAACCCTAAACCCTAAACCCCAAACCCTAAACCCTAAACCCTAAACCCCAAACCCTACGTCCCATATGCTAAGCCCAAAATCCTAAACCCTAAACCCTAAACCCTAAACCATGCATCCTAAACTCTAAACCCTAAATCCTAAATCCTAAACCCTAAAACCCAAACCCTAAACCCTAAACCATAAACCCTAAACCCCAAACGCTACATCCCATATGCTAAACCCAAAACCCTAAACCCTAAAACCTAGACCATAAACCCTAAAACCCAAACCCTAAACCCTAAACCCTAAAACAAAAACCATAAACACTAAATCATAAACCATAAACCATAAACCCTAAACCCTAAAACCTAAACCATAAACACTAAACCCTAAACCCTAAATCCTAAACCCTAAACCATAAACCCTATATCCCATATGCTAAGCCCAAAACCCTAAACCCTAACCCCTAAACCCTAAACCCTACATCCCATATGCTAAGCCAAAAACCTAAACCCTAAACCCTAAACCATAATCCCTAAACCATAAACCCTAAACCCTAAACACTAAACCCTAAACCCTGAACCATAAACTCTAAACCTTAAATCATAAATCCTAAACCATAAACCCTAAACCCTAAACTGTAGACCCTAAACCCTAAACCCTAAACCCTAAACCATAAACCATAAATCGTAAACCCTAAATCTTAAACCATAAACCATAAACCATAAACCCTAAAACATAAACCATAGACCATAAACCCTAAACCCTAAACCCTATCCACTAAATACTAAACGCTGAACACTAAACCCCAAACCATCAACTCTAAACACTAAACCATCAACCATAAACCCTAAACCCTAAACCATAAACCAAAAATAATAAACCCGAAATCATAAACCTTAGACCCTAAACCCAAAACCCAAAAACCCAAAACCCAAAACCCTAAACCATCAACCCTAATCAATCACCAAAAAACCCTAAACCCTAAACCATAAACCATAAACCTTAAACCCCAATTTAGAATAACATAAAGTATCATAAAATACATTTCTTTATAATTGGACATTTTTGAAAAACCATGTTTATTTATTGTTTCACGGCTAACAAACAAATCTCGATGTTAACATTATTAACATTATTATTATTTAGTATTAATATTTATCCCTCACATTATTATAAGAGAGAGAGGAAACCACGCTACATTTCTTGAGGCCACCTGCCTACCTTCGTCCTGGCCAGCTGGTATTATTATTATTATTATTATTATTATTATTATTATTATTATTATTATTATTATTATGTTTAGAGTCTATTTCTTTTTTTCATGATTTTTAAATTAAAATTTAATTGTCTTATTTTTTTCGTTCGTTCGTTGGCTAAGCCCGTTAACACTATCCAGATTATACAGCCCCACCCATCAATTCCCATATCCTCATCTTATAATGCTTAAAACCCAGGTGAACCGAAGGAGCAACAGTAGTGGGAAAACACAGTGCAAAGGAGGACGAAGAGCAAAGATAAGGTTGCTGTATGGTTGGGCCTCATTTGGACCGGGTGCGAGGACTGGGTTAGGACTCGGGATAATCACTTCTATTGTGTTGGTTCGGGGCGGACTGCTGGCCCAGAACCGCGTCCAAAAAAAAGGCTTTCCATGGTATTGTTGCAGGACTCTCCTATAGTCCTCTATTCTTAAAATTTAGAATAATGTCGAATTTATTGTTACCTAATATCTCGATATTCCTTGAAAACGATGTTTCATATTTTTTTGTATTTAAGGGGCATTTACGTTTCCCTATGTGAATTGAGTGACTGCTCAAGACTACCCGAGGAACATGACGGTCAGACCCATCATGATGCCCACCGCTATGCGCTCGTCAACTATACAATACAGCAAATGTGAGAAAGTGTATACTATATGCTTCCATTAAATGCTTACTCGATTGCCATTGTTGTTGATAGTCTAACTCATGACATTGAAAGAAAAAAAACAAAAAAAAAGAAACGAAAAGCAACTTCGAATATGGAAAATCAGTTTCGGGATTCGTGGGCTGAGATGGGTGAGCAGGTCTTTCCAGATGATCTTTTGATGGAGATTTTCACTCGAACAGACCTGAAGACGGCGGCGAGATGCAGAACCGCAAGCACAACCTGGCGTGTCCGACTATCTTCCGACAGATTTAGGAGAGACAATACGCTCGCGAACATCGAGAAACACCGTAAGGTGTTGCTCTAGATTGGTGACCCGGAGACATACGGTTCAACCGAATCATTTTGCATTGTGGACTGTGTAGACGGAGGAAGAGTAGCCGCGCCAATGCCAGAACAACTGGGTCCCCGTAAATGGTGGACTGTTATCGGCTCTGATTGCGGTGTGATATGCGTCCAGTATAGCACGAATGGTTCTGATTTGAGACTCCTGTTATGGAACCCGCTGCTGCGAGTCGTTCGGCAACTGAACGATCCGGCCGACAAACTACTTAAACAAGCCGTCATCGAATACGCATTTGGATACCGGGCGGGAACTAACAATTACTGCGTCGTCCATATGTCAAAGAGGCACGTCCTAGACAGGTTTTTGTACTGCAATGTTTTCAACTCCGCAGAGGAAAGCTGGAAACACACGTACATAAAGGATCATCATCTCACTCACCTCGATGAGGGCTCAACGTTCCACCTTGGTAAGGCCGTGTGAGTCAACTGGGGTGGACGTAGTTTGATGATTGCAACACATGTGGTCGTGTTGGATGCAGACACCTTTCTTCTGAGCAAGATAAAGATAAACTGTAGCTCAATTCAGCACGTGCAGGCGCTGCGTGTGCTTGACGGCATCCCACACCTGGTCGGCTATGAACGATCCCCGCACAGGGGACTGTCGACCATATGGTGCAAGATTGACTTGGAATCGATGTGCGTGGTTCCGTTCATCAAGCTAGGAGTTGCCAGTCAGTATGGCGTTCCATGGAATCCGGTGACGATCATGGGTGATCGTATGATCACAGTGCACAAAAACAATCACAAACGGGCAAGAGGTGCTAACAGAGGTTTTCTGATAGAGATTTTGTTGGTTCAGATTAATTAGTTAGCCGACACAGATTCACGGCATTCAATGGTGAGTGGCCGAGTGATATGCACCTTCAGCGCATTATAATTCTGGGGGTGGGTTGTCTACTTCCATAATGGAGCGGCCGCTTATGTGATTCGATTGCATATGTGGCAAGTAGGCTGTCACTGTGTAAATCCGTCGCGAGTAAGTATGGACCAAGTGTAATCATTGTTTGTATTCCGGGTGTGTTTAAATTTTGCTTTTCAAATGGATTGATGTGTATCCTCGTTTAATATACATAGTAGAATGCATATGCGAAATGAAAATTATCTAATTAGATTGAAAACACAGTGCCAATACAATCAAATCAACGCTACAATGAAGGCTAAACAAATCGTTTGAATTAGTTATGTTTTCTAGTCGTGAACACAAAAAAAATACAAATAAAAAGGCTCAACAAGCGAATTTGATTGGGAAAAAAACCCAACAAAATGATCACGGATATCAGCACCATGATCAAAACCCCACGCCTCCTTGTTGTCGCGACACTCGCAAGCATGTTGTCTTCCATGGCCGTAGAGGCTGCAATGGCGGCATCCAGATCTGCCCTTGTTTCATGCACACTCTGTTGCAAAGAATGCAGCTCGTCTAGGAGTTCATGTCTTGTCTTCTTCAACTCCGTGTTCTCACTTCTAATGCCCTTGTTCGTTTCCAGCAACCTGCGAATGATATCGGAATAACGAGCTGGGGGCTCTGGATCGTACCACTGAAAGAACGAGCATTTCCTGCTGGTTCTGTACCTAGAACATCCATAAAACCTTTTGCCTGGATAGTCACATTTCCAAGCGGTTCTGATTGGTGACTTCACGCCACAGTGACAGCGAGGTGTCAGTGCATCTACAGAGGACGAGCTTATGGAAGAGGATCCCTGCATTGTGTGTTCAATAGTTCACGGGGAGAGTAAAGAGTGGCTTTTGAAATAGCAGTGCGCAACGAGGGTTCATATTCACCTCTCTGCTAATGGCATCATGTCCTCGCATCCCAACGGTCTTCTTGTTGACTGACACTTGTGACGCCAACTTGGCACGGAACGGTCGATTTAAGCCCCCAGCCCCAGGGCAAATGCATCTTCCCCCATGTAGTTGTTAGCTGATGATCCAAACCATCAACATTAAATATGTGCCCCGTTGTCTCTGTTTGGTATAACTTTTCTCTATGAAAAATTTCGAAAAAATAATTCATATGTAATTATGTATATATCTTGTAGAAACCGGTTGCATCCGGGTCGGTGGGGAGATTGGGTTGGTATGTGGGATGGGTTTTTTCTGTTGTTTTGAGCCGTGTCGGACTGCTAGCCCAAATTAACATTTAAAAAAAATAAAAAATGCTTTCCATGGCCATTATTGCGGGACTCTTCCCAATGCAATCGCCGTAGGTTGCTTGAAACTGGAATAAAGCGAACTTATTGTCAAGTAATCTTTTGTTATTTCTTGTTAAATGATATTAATTAATAAGTTGTTTCATATATTTTTGTATTTAAGGGACATTTACGTTTTTTGATATGACGTGAGTGACATACCCATCATGATGCACAACCGCGCGTCTGAGCACTACACTCTAGCAAAACTGAGGAAGTGTATAGCAAAACTGACCTCATGCAATGGCAGGTCACCTTTTGCTATGTTAGGAAGCACTTTGCAAAGGCTTGAACATTGGACGGCACCCGAGGTTGCCTAACCAGTGCAATTATAAACGCATGTGATGCATCCTACCTGGATGGAGCTGACCGTCTTCATACTCCAAGAAAAGTGTTTGCAGACCCAACTTTTTGACCGGGCAACAGCTAGCCTAGTCAAATCTCTTCACAAATCAAGCCATCGCAAAACACAACCATCTCCACGCACAACCAATGCGGACCAACCCATCAAACGCCGACGACCGATACTGCAACCAACAATGGCAGATCATGGGACACCCGCTGCATCCAACAACATCAACGACGACACGACCCAAGTACGGTTGTGGTGCATTGGTCGTTTTTGTTTTTTTATTTATTTATTTTTGTAGTTATGCTTATGCTGCTCCCGATTCTTCTGAATTAGTTGTATACCCCAATGCTAGGAGGACCAGATAACACCGGGCCCAAACGACAACACTTCAAATGGCGCGTTGTTGGAAATAATGAGAGAGGTGCTCGAGAACACAAAGGTTGGTAACACCCGTCTCAATTTTCGCTCTAACTGAATCGGTAAATCCAACCATCTGACAGATCTGTTACGATTTTTCATAGAAGAGCACGCAACGCCGAATGGACAGGGTCGAAGCGGAAATGGTGACGATTCGGTTGTTGGTCGGCGATCTCAGAGAGCCTGTCACCCAGGCGCTAAAGGGACCTGCGGATAAAGTCAACGCAACGTCTAATGGAAAATAGATTGAGAAACAGAGACTACCGATCGCCGACAGGATACACATGCACAACCCGATGTCACGCGCCTCCATTCCTAACCGTAGATAGTTGATGCTTCCAGGAACGATGAGGAAGAGACTACATCAGTCGTCGACAATAAGCAGCAGCAGAGACGTTGAAATGTCTGTTCACGATGACGATGACGATCCGAAACGGGCCATGTACCCAAAGATGTGCAGGTCAAACAAGCACGACGTCGAAAATGTGCCGAAGGGCGGCATGGCTACAACCTTCTTCAATCGATTCAAGGAAAAGGTATACGGGGGTAATCGAGGGACTATATCGCCCCAACGGAGCAACAATGCAGACAACCCGACAGGGCGCAATAAACTGCAGCCAACGCAAAACAGAAAAGGCAATTTTCCCTTTAACACGATGATGTCATCCAACGAGAGCTCATTGAAGCCGAAAAGCAGCCACGGACGGACAGTCGACACCTATAAGCAGATTCCACGACGACCCTCGTCAAACCTGACCAAGAACGGAACAAACACCACCAACGCATGGCCCATCTCTCAGCATGAGATGGACATCTGTAAGTACGTCTACGACCATGATGCCGACCCAACATGAGTATTCTATCTGAACATCAACGACTGAATCTGCCCTGCAACGTCATTAGTGCCAAAAGGCAGTTAAATTGCCCTAGCGGGTGTAACATCTTCCATTTGTTGACCGCAGGGAGATCGTTGTACGCATCGGGTCATAACATGCGACTCGTTCTGACATGGGATGCTTGTTAGACGGACAACAACCAACCCTCAAGGCACGTAGCAATCCATCGTATCCTCTTTGAATTAATGGATTTATTTCTGCTGACCCAGGTTTATTATTTCCATGCGATGTCTGATTTTTTTGTCGGATATGATTTGCAGATAATAGAGGTGATCACGATCATGGTTGCATCGGAGGGAGAAACCGATGGATATCACCCTCGATCGGTGTGGTGCTTGCATCCGAATTTTACGGTACGGCCAAATCATACTTCTGTAGTTTATTTTAATGCATAACTATGATTTAACGTTCTCTGTTTTAACACGAACCATGTACCGTTGACATGCACGGTGACTTGTTTCAACCTCTGGATACTCCCTGAGAAACCAGGCCGATGTAATAGACGGCGTCCACCCTGAAATTTTGGCACAACAATACGGGGAAGACCACATGCACCCGATGGAAGACCTGCACATTGTAAGCTACCGACCGATAAGATTCTTGTACGTAAGTTTTGATCATGGTCGGACTGAATTATGACTCTCTTATGGTTTTCGGCTTTTTCTATTGATCGCAGGTCTATATGCCAGTACTGGAAGAAGACCGTGACAAGCACTGGTTCTTGGCTGTGGTTGACCTGTCAGAGAAGCAGGTCTTCCAATTTGACACGAATGCGACTAAAGAATCAAAGGCAAGAAGGAGACGTGTTATAGAAAGCATGGTAAGCGACGCAATAAGTAAATTCATCGTTCTATCCGAATACGCTAATCTTTTTTATGTTGGTGAATCTGTGCCAGCTGACTGCGCTGGATGGAATTGTTGCAACTGATGGGTATAAAAAGTTACGCTCTAAGAGCGCTCCCAAGTTTTCCAGTTTGGACATCATGACCGCATCGAGAGTGCCAAAAAACAGCAGCAGTATAGACTCTGGTATTTGGGTCATGCAGTGGATGGCAATAGGATGGAGGTTCACGTACGCGGTGTTGCCAATTGTAAGTTAACGCATGCATACAGGTAAAATGCAATTGCACTGTGTGTCTCTAATAAATGCCGCATTGACCATTACAGCTGGACGAAGAGAAGATCAGGATAAAAATGGCAATTGCACATCTAATGGAAAGATGCAACGAGGAAAGTGGTGCATTGCTTGCTAAGTCGGCGAAAGCGGCCAAGACGGGGAACTGTGTCTAAGATACGTGTGAAGGGGCCGAATACAACGTTTTTTTGTTCAGTCATGCACTGCAAATTTTTTGTTGTTGGATGCATTGATACCGGTTATGTTATGTGACATTGTTGGGCCTTCTCAATGGACGAACAGTCTTCATGGACTGATTATATCATGGGCCATATTTCTTATTACTTTTATTGTATCTTTATGTTGGGCCCCTTTATGTTATTTAATGTTATTTTCCAGCATGCATCTTCGTTGAGGATGATCGGCGGTGTCATCGCCACCATGCATCAAGTTTTCAGAGCTTCTGTCGGAGGTGTAGTTGACATAGGCAGAGCGAGGAGTTTTGCCTTCGATGAAGAGGAGAGGAGCTTCGATTAGGGTCGGGTATTAAGGGTTAGGTCGCTAGACGAGTTCGGGTTCTGGGTTTTGAGTCGAGTCGGTTTATCTGGACCAACACCAATTCAAAAGAAAATGTTATTTTCCAACATGACCAAACAATAAAAAAAAGAGTTTTTTTTCAAGGAAAAAAATTTAAAAATGGTAAATATACAAAAAAAGAGAATAATTATGAACAACTTACCTACTTCAATCGAATACATCAATCCGTCCATCCATCGCCAAGTCAAGGCTATCAATACGAAGTGATTACTCACTGACCCACGCAATGGAATGAATGATAACATTAGATTAAGGCTAAATTTAAATCTTGGGCTCATTCGGTGGTTATCGCTTTTTTTTTTAAATCCGGTAATTGCCCTTGGTAACTGCACCTACATTAATGCCCCATTAATGTCCAGTCTAATCAGGTTTAAGGGTTATTTATTAAAAAAAACTTAAAAAGGCGGGAGTTGTTTTGCCTATTTAACGCGTGTACGTTTGTCAGTCACAAAAAAATCGCTTACTTTTCGAAGAAGGGAAGCCATTGTTGGAGACTCAAAAGCTTCCGGCAGTAAACAACCGAAAACCATCAAAGAAATCACAGGAGAGGTATCACAATGCCGCCGCTCGCTGATTTCTGCTTCTTCATATTCATAATCCCCAACATGGAGAATCAAAATGTAAGTTTTCAGTTTTTCTGTTCTACTCCCATAACCCCAAGGCCTGCATGCAAGCCCACATCAATATCGATTTCTTACTCGTGCAGAGAATGCCGGCGGCCTTTTCCAACGTTGTACGGTATAACATGAGCAACCCCGTCGAGGTAATCACCACAAATGGTCAGTTGTGGAGCATCTCGTGGGTCGTCAAGGAGGAGCATCCGCATCGAATCGTCTTCATCGGAGGCTGGCAAGCCTTTTACGAACACTACCACCTTTGAATCGGTGCCTCAATGCTACTATTGTATCACCAACCAAAGTTTTTCTATGTGGCTGATGAGCGGATAATTTATACGCTTTTTGGCATTATTTTTATATAGTTTTTAGTAAGTTTGAGCTACTTTTAGGGATGTTTTCATTAGTTTTTATGTTAAATTCACATTTCTAGACTTTACTATGAGTTTGTGTGTTTTTCTATGATTTCAGGTAAATTCTGGCTGAAATTGAGGGACTTGAGCAAAACTCTGAAGAAGGCTGACAAAAGGACTGCTGATGCTGTTGGAATCTGACCTCCCTGCACTCGAAATGGATTTTCTGGAGCTACAGAACTCCAAATGGCGCGCTCTCAACGGCGTTGGAAAGTAGACATCCAGAGCTTTCCAGAAATATATAATAGTCCATACTTTATTCGGATATTGACGACGTAACTTGGCGTTGAACGCCAAGTACATGCTGCTGTCTGGAGTTAAACGCCAGAAAAACGTCATGATCCGGAGTTGAACGCCCAAAACACGTCATAACTTGG
>NC_029780.3:101708226-101708439 GCF_000817695.3 Arachis duranensis
ATCTTTGATCACTTTAGGTCTTTGATCATTCGGTCTTGTGACCACATGGGGGCTGGCCATTCGGCCATGCCTGAACCCTTTGCTTGTGTATTTTCAACGGTGGAGTTTCTGCACACCATAGATTAAGGGTGACCTCAAGTATTAATGCAATTCTATTCTCTTTTATTCAAATCTCTCTTATTCTTATTCCAAGATATTCATTCGTACCCAAGA
>NC_029780.3:101708860-101716251 GCF_000817695.3 Arachis duranensis
TTTTCACTGAGAGGATGGGATGTAGCCATTGACAATGGTGATGCCCTACATACAGCTTGCCATGGAAAGGAGTAAGAAGGATTGAGTTGAAGAAGTGGGAAAGCAGGAGTTCTTGAGCCATGCAGTATCTCCATTCGCTTATCTGAAATTCCCACCAATGAGTCTGCATAAGTATTCTATCCCTTTTTATTTTCTGTTTATTATTTATTTTAGAAAATCCATAATTTGATCTGCCTAACTGAGACTTACAAGGTGACCATAGCTTGCTTCATACCAACAATCTCTGTGGGATCGACCCTTACTCACGTAAGGTTTATTACTTGGACGACCCAGTACACTTGCTGGTTAGTTGAACGGAGTTGTGAATTCAACTGGTGCCACAATAATGATTTCATACAAGTACAAAAGAATATAGATCACAATTTCGTCCACCAGTGGTCATCCACGACACAAGATTTTGCGAGATCAACAATGGAAGGTAACAAGATTATTCTAGTGGGTTTTTTGTATGCACTCGGCTAAGTCGTTTGTTTTATGCTGTTTTACGTTGTAACAGAAACTTGCGAAACGGAAGTCTTCCAGCAATACCCACACATGGCAACTATACAGTCCAGTTCCTCGCGATAATCCTGGTGAACGACCCTGATACACTGGTATAGACGCCAATTTCAATTCCTTTACCACCTGCAATCATCAATCCATCCATGTGTGACACATTGTAACCCTTTTTTTTCCACCATCCACTACAGATGCTCCCACTGCGGTTCTCGCAGGATTATTGCCGGTCCCTACCATAACCCCTGACCCTAACCACACCTACAGAACATCGTCATCGCGTGGGCTCGAATATGGAACCTAATGGGAGGATCATGCTTCATGGAGGATGGAACGCTGTCTGGGAACACTATTGCCTAAGGGATCAGTGGCTTGTGCTGTTCCGTTATCACGAAGTTCAAAACACAATGTATGTCATGTTCTTCAACGATCATACAATGGAAATCAACTACTTGGCCCATGCCGGTCCGGGGACAAACTGCACTTGTATAACCTATCCGACAGCCCCCAGGACAAGGCACATAGCCGATGGGTTCAGATCACCAATCTGTTCTTTGTCAGTCCAATCGTGCACCGCCTGGCAACCCGTTTTCTCGTAAGTATGCCGACAATTGTTTTTAAAGGCAACTATTTCCTATCCTATTGTTCTAGTCAAATATTTTATTGCTCTCACCTTAAAAAATATGTCTTCACTTCTAGCCAAATGTCCTCCCTCTGTCGGGAGTATGCGAGGATAGCCCAATTTTGATTACCAACGAGAGGGGCACGTGGACCGTTCAGTATACGCACTATGTTGGGAGGACGAACGAATGTTTTGGAATGGGCTGGTCTGCCTTAGCAACTGCATGCCATCTGAGACATGGCCATGTGTGTGTCTTCGAACAGCTGGCGCCCCAAGACTATCGGCTGCATATATATTGAGAACTCTTGTATCCTAAACCCCCAGCGACCGCCCCCCAACCCCATCCAAGTAACTCGGTCCATGGTGTTTTTTTGTCTCAGTTTGTCAAGTACGGTGGTGCAAGCTGCATGTCCATACATCTGTATCTTTAATCTATATGTTATTTCCAGGCATACAATTCTACCTTGTCGTCATTAACTTATGCATTAGATGATAAACACGATAATCATTTCTATTGTTAATGTGCACGTAGCATTGCAAATGGACTGATCTCCCAATATTAGAAATGCATGTCAATTAGTGCCTGTGAAGTTTGAATGTAATTTTAAGCTGTGAAGCTTGAATGTAATCCGATTCACTTCACCTACATTTTGTAGCTTTGAATTTTGAATTTTGAAACTTCACACTTATTTGTTAATACCCTAAAAATGCTAATTAGTAGTGGTTGTTTATTGATTCAAAGTTGTTGACGTGCTTCATTTAGTGCATTTTATTCATCACTTCCGGTGTTTTAAGCGTGTGTTTTAAATTACATCCAAAAGCCATGATCCCTTACAAAGAATTTCAAAACCGCGATTGAACCACATGAATTTTCCAACGAGTTTTTTTAGGAGACGTGCATCTGAATATCCACTGAACATTACAACCAATTACATACAAAATATCCACTTACCATACATACAAAATATCCATTAAACATAGAATCGCTGTAAACATGCCCCTAACTACCATGTCCGGTTCAACAAAAGGGTGGACAATGACCAATTAATAATACATCAGGTTTGATAGTGGATTTGCAGCTATTCGCATGACACCACTTCACACCTACACTTCTTGAATCCCTATTAAAATCAGTGATATCTATAGCACATTCACATACCAAGGAAAGCCAACATAGCAAAAACTTGTTTTAACGTCGACGACCTATAGACGGTTCTGTACCCAGATGAAATGCAAACAATATTCGGTGTGCGGCTACAGCCTACCGGAGAACGTGAAAGGGTTCAGCCAACCTACCATTGCAACACGGTGGTGACAATTGTAGGTCCCCTTTGCTCAATCGGCAAGAGACATGACTGGCCCGGACGTGTTGGTCCCAGCAAAGTCGCTGTTAGCAAACCCAGCCTGCGTGTCACTATCGGAGCATTGGAATGAAGGAATCTCCGCGGTCGCATATAGATCACCGGATAGGTTATCATAGAGCTGACACCAATGTAAAAAACAAATGATTAGATCCATTTAACAGAGCAGAAAACTTAACTATATAATATATAAAGCGACCAACCCACCATGTCAGTGTCTATCGAATCCATGTCATCTGCAACTGCGCTGGATGATTCCATTGTGTGGCGGTCCGGACACGTCGTCCTGTTGTGTCCCACCTCTCAGCACAAACGACATCGCTGGGTTTTCTTTCTACCATGAGCATTGTTACCCTTTGTATTGCGCCTGGGTGGATTCCGCGCTGGGGGTCTGCCACCTTCAGTAGGTGGCCCCTCGGGTGGAAAACTGGTGTCTCCTGCATCTTCGTTCTCGAAGTGCTTCAGCATCAGCACGGCAATGTCTCTTGCAAACTGGCATTTTTGGGTGCTGTGACATGCAATCTTGCACACTTTTCGGTACCAATCCATCAGACACCAGTGTTGCGTCAGTTGTACAGAATCCCAAATCACGCCCATCGACTGCACTGCCACAAGTTTTGCATCCTTGCTCTATCTCGGTAATATCAGAGACCTCAGGATCTCATGAACATTGTTAAGAACAAGCACCGCAATTATATGTTCACAGGGGACCCCGAAACATTCCATTATCATGCACGTGCATCGGACCTCCCTCATATCAGACGTTGCAACAACACGCTAATCCTTCCCCAGAGTGCTGTATTGAGAGACGGTGTGGATAAAATAGGAACCGTTGTCTTCAGAGTCAACCACCCTCATTGCGTAGGCCCTGTCAAGAATGGGAACAAACAAATAGAATATCGCACGAGTGTAGTTCTCGGCTGCACTCCGCTCCAGCTATTTTAGGTTGGTGGTCATAACAGGGTCATCCTTTGCACACTCGAAATCAGCCTCCACCTCCTTTGCATGCACGAACATCAAGCATCGATGGAAATGACGTAAAAACTCAGTGTAGCTGTATCGAGACTTAACATACCGTGATATCACAGCGTGCAAGCCCTCGCACCTTGATGTTGTTCGAAATCTGACAAAGAACTTTCCCCGTATGTGTGCTGTGGCCCAACTGTGCCTTCTCTCGTACATGTCCTGTACCCATCTTTTATCGGCGATGCCAAATTTATCAACCATCTCAAACTACTTTCTCTGAAATGTTCGGACCTCGTAGTCACCAAGCATGCAATCCCTAAACATCCTAATGAATTTGGGCTTTCCGATGTTGCTCGTGGCATTTTGGAGTAGATGCCAAGCGCAGAGTCGATGGTGAGCCTCTGGAAAAACTTGCTCGATCGCAGACTTCATTTGCCTGTCACCGTTGGTTATTATGGACACGAGAGCCTTCCCTTTCATTGAAGTTTGCAACTGCTGAAATAGCCAGACATAGGTCTCTTCTTTCTCATCTGCCACCAGTGCAGCGGCAAAGACAACCGTTTGGTTGTGGTGATTCACATCGGAGAATACTACAATAGGTGAAAGGTAAACATTTTTCTTGTACATTGCATCAAATGCAACCACGTCTCCAAACACCTGGTAATCAATTTGGCTGGTGCCGTCACACCAAAACAAGTGTTGCAACACGCCCTCACCGTCAACAACTTCCTTGTAGTACAGTGCTGGATCATTTGCCTTGCACTCTTGGAGATACCTTAGGCACGATTCTGCATCTAGGCCACCCTCCCTTCGTTGCTTCGCATTTACATTGTGAATGTCCCTTGTTGTGTACGGGACATTATGATACCCACCGGCCAGGCTCGCCATAAAACCGTGGATTCGGGAGATGCCAATGCCCCCTTTACGCATATCGTTCATCTACTCGATGTCTGCTTCGCTCATCCTCCGATGGCCCAGAAGCATGGAAGAAAATCGTAACTCAAGAACGTGGTGGTTATGCGCGTATGAAAAGTACGCAACGTGCCAACGTCCTGATTCATCGTCCATGCGGAGTAGCATCCTTGCAGGGCATCCACACCGTGTCTCGGCCCTCGGCCTCTTTTGCCGGTTAGGCATCGAGTAGAACTTCGGGGATTGGTACCCTTGTCGGTGGCACACGAACTCCTGTCGTATCCTTACTTCGCCGCGTTTTTCGCTTCTGGAACGTCTCGCGCCGAAGCCATGGTGCTTTGCATATTGCTGGTAGAACTCAAATGCAATGTTAACATCTGCGAAATTAAACTGGAGAACATCTTCCTCGCTCAAGTTCAAAAAATCAATCCAACCTATCGACTCCACAGAATCAACAGCGTAAAACTCGTCTTCCGCATAATTGTCAGACATTCCTCCGGCGCCGTCCAAACTGTCTTCCAATTCAACCGCATCCCTAGTGTCGACATCGGCCTCTGCATGATGGTCGTGTTCTGTATCATCTTCCTGAAACTCGTGCTCGTTCGACTCCATCCCTGTAGAGCGTTCACCCTCAACCGGATGGTCGTGTTCTGTTTCATCTTCCTATAAATGGTACTTGTCCGACTCCATCCCTGCAAAGCCTTCGCCCTCAACCGATCCAACTCCATGGTTTGCTTTGCCCCCAGTGGTATCTTCATCCCCGGCAGCCCTGTGCCAAACAGCAATAATGCGGTAATTTAGCGAAACACGCAAAATTGGGGGATATACTTCAAAGACAATTGCAGACCTATGACGAAGAAAAAGGGGGATATTTGTAAATCAAGTGAAGGGTGCTAATACAACGGGTACCTTCTTTCCATTGATGGAGACGGCGAAGCCATCTACTGCCGAAGACAATCGACAATGCAGATCAGGTACAGTCGTCATCAGAGGTGATAAGGCTGATTGTGTGCTTAGATCCGCCTAAACAGAATCGTTAACACTGAACAATTTCTGAATCCCAAAGAAAATAGCGTTTCGTGGTTCAAAATCTCCGAATCTCGTCGGATGAGCTGCTGGAACAACATGTCGCCGAAGCCACCATCGGTGAGTGGGGGGAGAAGAAGAAGTTAGCTGAGTCGTTCTCGATGGTCGAGATAGGAAGGGACGGCGCGATTGCGACGGAGGAGAAGGGGAGGAAGAGAACCTGGGCTGGAGGAGGAGTTAGACATAGTAATAGTTGTTAATTAAACTCGAGTATCCAACTAGTTGTAGAATTAACTTAAATGTATTTATTTTAAAAATTGAAAAATTGACCCCTTTAGTTTATACGAAATTGTAGAAAACACCCAAAAAAACAAGTATATATATTCTTGCACTACCTGGCTGACCGGTGCGCCAAACACAATTTTGACGTTTCGATGAGCTAACAGGGAGCGCGTACCGAATCCGTCCCCATCTTACATAATGAACTAGGGTATTTTAATTTTTGCATTTCGCACAGGCTGATTCATAAATTTATTTTATTTTTTTAGTAAAATTTTATATATGAATAACAATTTTTTTACCTGTTGTATGAACTAAGTAGTTAATCTCTTGTTATTATATTGATGTTAATAAAATTACAAAAAATAAGTATGTAAAATTTATAGTGTATTAATTTGTAACATTTTAATAATTTTGTTTTCAAATGGTAGTTTTTAGAGCATATTTTAACTAATAAAAAAATTAAATAAATAAATTGATTCTTATATAAAAATAAATTTAACTATTGAGATTATTCATCTTTATATATTAATAGACTATACTCATTTACTATTTGAATTATCGCTTTCTATTTCTATTTGTAAAATTATTCCAGCTTAATATTTAGTATATATTTAATTAATATGTTCTTATTTCTTTAACAAAACTCTTTCCACGATGATGAATGAATATATAGAGTATAGAAAACAATTGAACAATAATTTTAAATAGTAAATATCACTTCAAAAAAATATTTTAATATTCTAGTACTTATTGAGATCTTTTTATTTATGGTGTACTCGTACAATCCAATTAACAAATTGTTCTAGAAATGGATAAATAAATTGTTATTCTTTAAAATTTTAATTTGTATTCACATAATAAACATCCAATTGATTTTTTTATTAAAAAAATATATCAAAATTTATTATAAAAAACTATACGTCAGATCTAGGGATGTCAAAAATTCCCAGGCAGCGGGGATCCCCACGGGATCGCCCCAAACATGGCCCGATGGCGGGGAATTTTCCCTGTGGGGACGGGGATGGGGGACAAAATTCCCCCGAAGCAGATGCGAGGGCCCGAGAGGAGATTCCCGTCCCCGTCCCCGTCCTCGTATTCCCCAAAATCCCCGAATATATTAAATTACTTAAATACCCTTAAGAATTTAGTTTTTATTTTGGTTTTTTAGTCATTTCACTTTGCATATATATATATATTGAAAAGTAAAAATCCTGATTTCTTCTCTTCCCAGAATCCCAATTCGCACAGATGATGAGCGGATAATTTGTATGCTTTTTGGCATTGTTTTTAGTATGTTTTTGGTATGATCTAGTTAGTTTTTAGTATATTTTTATTAGTTTTTAGTTAAAATTCACTTTTCTGGACTTTACTATGAGTTTGTGTGTTTTTCTGTGATTTCAGGTATTTTCTGGCTGAAATTGAGGGACCTGAGCAAAAATCTGATTCAGAGACCAAAAAGGACTGCAGATGCTGTTGGATTCTGACCTCCCTGCACTCGAAGTGGATTTTCCGGAGCTACAGAAACCCAATTGGCGCGCTCTCAACGGCGTTGGAAAGTAGACATCCTGGGCTTTCCAGCAATATATGATAGTCCATACTTTGCCCAAGATTTGATGGCCCAAACCGGCGTGGCAAATCAGCCTCAGAATTTCCAGCGTTTAACGCTG
>NC_029780.3:101716603-101719213 GCF_000817695.3 Arachis duranensis
TGAATGACTGTGATGTGCTTCAAACTCCTAGCAGGCGGGGCGTTAGTGACAGATGCAAAAGAATCGATGGATTCTATTCCGGCCTGATTGAGAACCGACAGATGAATTCCGCTATGCTGTGACAGAGCATATGCAATCGTTTTCACTGAGAGGATGGGAGGTAGCCACTGACAACGGTGAAACCCTTGCTTAAGCTTGCCATGGAAAGGAGTAAGAAGGATTGGATGAAGACAGTAGGAAAGCAGAGAGACGGAAGGGAAGGCATCTTCATGCGCTTATCTGAAGTTCCTACCAATGAATTACATAAGTATCTCTATCTTTACCTTTGTGTTATTTTCGTTCATCACCATTACCATTTGAGTTTGCCTGACTAAGATTTACAAGATGACCATAGCTTGCTTCAATACTAACAATCTCCGTGGGATCGACCCTTACTCGCGTAAGGTTTATTACTTGGACGACCCAGTGCACTTGCTGGTTAGTTGTGCGAAGTTGTGTAATGCCATGGTATTGAGCTACCAAGTTTTTGGGGTTCATGACCGGGGATTATGAAGAGTTGTGAAAAAGTATTGTTCACAATTTCGCGCACCAACAGACTACAGAGGCATAGAGCGTCGCGCATTGCAACTCCCTCACCCTGCTCCAGTGCTCCTCGCAAAACCCTTTCTTCCCACAGAGACTACAGAGGCATAGAGCGTCGCGCATTGCAACTCCCTCACCCTGCTCCAGTGCTCCTCGCAAAACCCTTTCTTCCCACAGAGGCATAGAGCGCCGGCTGCGCCGCGCATTGCAACTCCCTCACCCTGCTCCAGTGCTCCTCGCGAAACCCTTCCTCTCTGCGCCCTTCCTTTGCGTTCTCTCCCTCGTCCCAGCCAGCCACCTCCGACCGCTCCATGCGCCATCTTCCATTCGCCCTCTTCCGCATCGGTCGCCACTCTTCTCTTCACCGGCGTCTCTACCTCTTCGGCCATTTCTGTGATGCTGTCTTATCCCTAGTAAGATTCACTACTCCCCTTTTCTTCTTGTATTTTGGCATTTCACTTTAGGTTTTTGTTTTTTTTTTCATGAATTTGATGGTGATGATGACCTTGGTTGGAGTTGGCTTGCTTAGACAAAATGTTCAGTTGGATATTCATGTTCGTATCTATTGTAGTCATAGTACAGTCTCTCCCCTTTTGATATATCTCTGTTAGCAATTAAAAGAACCCATCATTCACCATTGATGTCAAATCTCACACACTTCAAGTTCTGCTTCTTTTTTCCTTCCCTGCATGGAAAACAACGCACTTTAATGTTTTATTTCTATCAAACATTTACCCTACTTAGATTCAAAAGATAATGTTACACTTCACATGGAGTACAACATCAAAAAGGTAACATCTGACTAATCTTGATAATCTAAATGCCTGTTGGAGCCCATATATAGTACAATGTTAACATCTGACTAAGCCACAATAAAAAAGAATGAGTTTGTATATTGATTAGCGGATAATTTATACGCTTTTTGGCATTATTTTTAGGTAATTTTTAGTATGATCTAGTTACTTTTAAGGATGTTTTCATTAGTTTTTATGCTAAATTCATATTTCTGGACTTTACTATGAGTTTGTATGTTTTTCTGTGATTTCAGGTATTTTCTGGCTGAAATTGAGGGACCTGAGCAAAACTCTGATAGGAGGCTGACAAAGGACTGCTGATGCTGTTGGAATCTGACCTCCCTGCACTCGAAATGAATTTTTTGGAGCTACAGAACTCCAAATGGCACGCTCTCAACGGCGTTGAAAAGTAGACATCCAGAGCTTTCCAGCAATATTTAATAGTCCAAACTTTATTCGTGATTAGATGACGTAAACTGGCACTCAACGCCAGTTCCATGCTGCATTCTGGAGTCAAACGTCAGAAACACGTCACGAACCAGAGTTGAACGCTCAAAACACGTTACAACTTGGCGTTCAACTCCAAGAGAAGCCTCAGCTCGTGGATAGATCAAGCTTAGCCCAAGCACACACCAAGTGGGCCCCGAAAGTGGATTTATGCATCAATTACTTACTTCTGTAAACCCTAGTAGCTAGTTTAGTATAAATAGAACTTTTTACTAGTGTATTAGATATCTTTGGTCTCAGTTTTATTTTATTATTCATCTTAGGAGACGATTGATCACGTTTTGGGGCTGGCCATTCGGCCATGCCTGGACCTTTCACTTATGTATTTTCAACGGTGGAGTTTCTACACACCATAGATTAAGGGTGTGGAGCTCTGCTGTACCTCAAGTTTTAATGCAATTACTACTATTTTCCATCCAATTCGATTTATTCCTGTTCTAAGATATTCGTTGCACTTTCACTTGATGAATGTGATGATCCGTGACACTCATCATCATTCTCACCTATGAACGCGCGTGATTGACAACCACTTCCGTTCTACCTTAGACCGGGCGCATACCTCTTGGATTCCTTAATCAGAATCTTCGTGGTATAAGCTAGAATTGATGGTGGCATTCATGGGAATCCGAAAAGTCTAACCTTGTCTGTGGTATTCCGAGTAGGATTCCGGGATTGAATGACTACGACGAGCTTCAAACTTCTGAAGGCTGGGCGTTAGTGACAGACG
>NC_029780.3:101719244-101720174 GCF_000817695.3 Arachis duranensis
AGCATTTGGACCTTTTTCACTGAGAGGATGGGATGTAGCCATTGACAACGGTGATGCCCTACATACAGCTTGCCATGGAAAGGAGTAAGAAGGATTGGATGAAAGCAGTAGGAAAGTAGAGATTCAGAAGGAACAAGCATCTCCATACGCTTACCTGAAATTCCCACCATTAATTTACATAAGTATTTCTATCATATTTTATTTATCTTTTAATTATCTAATCCAATCACATTTGAATTAGCCTGACTGAGATCTACAAGATGACCATAGATTGCTTCATACCAACAATCTCCGTGGGATCGACCCTTACTCACGTAAGGTATTACTTGGACGACCCAGTACACTTGCTAGTTAGTTGTGCGGAGTTGTGACAAAGTGTAATTCACGTGTGAGAGCTACCAAGTCCTTGGAGCCATTGTTGATGATCATAATTTCGTGCACCAAGTTTTTGGCGCTGTTGCCGGGGATTGTTTGAGTGTGGACAACTGACGGTTCATCTTGTTGCTCAGATTAGGTAATTTTCTTTTTGTTTTAATTTCAAAAAAATTTTTTCAAAAATTTCTCATCTGTTTTCGAAAATTATTCTAAATTTTTAAGAATGAATTCTAGAGTTTCACAAGTAACATGTTGATGCCTGGTTGGCTGTAAAGCCATATCCAAACCCCCTTGGATTGAGGCCTCCACTTGTCAACAGGTCGGGTATGTATATGGAGTTGGATGAAATACCAGCTGTTGCATGCCTGATTTATATCTTCTAAAGCTGGCTGGCTATTAAGCCATGCCCAACCCTTGGATTGGGGGTTTAGACAAATATTGAAAGATTCCTGGAATTCTTATTAAAAATTTTGAATTTCTTATTTTCTTTTTTCCTAAATGTTTTTCGAAAAAAAATCAAAAGAAAATACAAAAAAATCATAAAATCATAAAAAC
>NC_029780.3:101720344-101720595 GCF_000817695.3 Arachis duranensis
GATCTTTAAGTTGTTCTTGGTAAGTCTTCTTGTTTGATCTTGATGATTTCTTGTTGTGTGTCTTTTATTGTTTTTCATATGCATTTTTGCATTCATAGTGTCCATGCATTAAAGATTTCTAAGTTTGGTGTCTTGCATATTTTCTTTGCATAAAATTTTTTTTCAAAAACATGTTCTTGATGTTCATCATGATCTTCAAAGTGTTCTTGGTGTTCATCTTGACATTCATAGTGTTCTTGCATGCATTAAGT
>NC_029780.3:101720839-101721266 GCF_000817695.3 Arachis duranensis
CTTCAAAAAAATTTTCAAAAATCAAATCTTTTTCATTTTTATCTTATTAATTTCGAAAATTTTAAAATTATTTTCAAAATCTCTTTCTTAATTTTATTTCAAATTTTCGAAATTACACTAACAATTAATGTGATTGATTCAAAAAATTTGAAGTTTGTTACTTTCTTGTTAAGAAAGGTTCAATCTTTAAATTTTAGAATTATATCTTTTAGTTTCTTGTTAGTCAAGTAATTAATTTTAATTTAAAAAATTAAATCTTTTCTAACCATATCTTTTTAATCATATCTTTTTATCTTATCTTTTATATCATATCTTTTTCAAAATTTTATCTTTTTTTAAAAATTTGATTTTAAAATATCTTTTCTAACTTCTTATCTTCTTATCTTCTTATCTTTTCAAATTTGATTTTCAAATTTTTTCTTTTTTC
>NC_029780.3:101721303-101752801 GCF_000817695.3 Arachis duranensis
ACCCTTCTGTTTGGATTCTCCTTTCTTTATTCCCTTTCTTCTTCTACTAACAATAAGGAACCTCTTTACTGTGACATAGAGGATTCCTCTTTCTTTTCTTGTTCTCTTCTTCCCTATATGAGCAGGAACAAGGAAAAAGGCATTCTTGTTGAAGCTGACCCTGAACCTAAAAGGACTCTGAAGAGGAAATTAAGAGAAGCTAAATTACAACAATCCAGAGACAACCTTATTGAAATTTTCGAACAGGAAAAAGACATGGCAGCCAAACCTAACAACTATAATGCAAGGAGGATGCTTGGTGATTATACTACACCTACTTCCAAGTTTGATGGAAGAAGCATCTCAATCCATACCATTGGGGCAAACAATTTTGAGCTGAAACCTCAACTAATTGCTCTAGTGCAACAAAATTGCAAGTTTTATGGACTTCCATCAGAAGATCCCTATCTGTTTTTAACTGAGTTCTTGCAGATCTGTGAGACTGTAAAGACGAATGGAGTAGATCCTAAAGTCTACAGGCTCATGCTTTTCCCTTTTGCTGTAAAAGACAAAGCTAGAACATGGTTGGATTCACAACCTAAAGATAGCCTAGACTCCTGGGATAAGCTGGTCACAGCCTTCTTGGCTAAATTCTTTCCTCCTCAAAAGTTGAGCAAGCTTATAGTGGATGTTCAGACCTTCAAATAAAAAGATGGTGAATCCCTCTATGAAGCTTGGGAAAGATACAAGCATATGACCAAAAAGTGTCATTCTGACATGTTTTCAGAATGGACCATTCTGCAGGTGGATCTATTCACCTAAAGAAAACGCCTGCAGAAGCTCAAGAACTTATTGACATGGTTGCAAATAACCAATTCATGTACACTTCTGAGAGGAATTCTGTGAATAATGGAACGCCTCAAAGGAAGGGAGTTCTTGAAATTGATGCTCTGAATGCCATATTGGCTCAGAACAAAGTGTTGACTCAGCAAGTCAACATGATCTCTCAAAGTTTGAATGGATGGCAAAATGCATCCAACAGTACTAAAGAGGCAGCTTCTAAAGAAGCTTATGATCCTGATAACCCTGCAATAGCAGAGGTAAATTACATGGGCGAACCTTATGGGAACACCTATAATTCATCATGGGAAAATTATCCAAATTTCTCATGGAAGGATCAACAAAAGCCTCAACAAGGCTTTAATAATGGTGGAAGAAACAGGCTAAGCAATAACAAGCCTTTTCCATCATCTTCTCAGCAACAGACAGAGAATTCTAAACAGAGCCAAACATAGTCTCTGATCTGTCTAAGGCCACTTTAAGTTTCATGAGTGAAACAATATCTTCCATTATAAATTTGGAGGCACAAGTGGGCCAGCTGAGCAAGAAGGTCACTGAAACTCCTCCCAGTACTCTCCCAAGCAATACTAAAGAGAATCCTAAGAGAGAGTGCAAGGCCATTGACATAGTCAATATGGCCGAATGCAAGGAGGATGGGGAGGACATGAATCCCAATGAGGAAGACCTCATGGGACGTCTCTCAAGTAAGAAGGAGTTCCCTATTGAGGACCTAAAGGAATCTGAGGCTCATATAGAGACCATAGAGATTCCATTAAATCTCCTTCTGCCATTCATGAGCTCTGAAGACTATTCTTCCTCTGAAGAGGATGAAGATGTGACTGGAGAGCAAGTTGCTCAATATCTAGGAGCCATCATGAAGCTAAATTCCAAGTTATTTGGTAATGAGAGGAAGCATGAACAGCTTCTCTCAATGCAGAGTCAAACAGAGCCCCCACAGTCAAACTCTAAGTTTGGTGTTGGGAGGCCACAACCAAACTCTAAATTTGTTGTTGAATCCCCACAACCAAACTCTAAGTTTGGTGTTGGGACTTTACAACATTGACCTGATCACCTGTGTGGCTCCATGAGAGCCCACTGTCAAGCTATTGACATTAAAGAAACGCTTTTTGGGATGCAACCCAATTTTTATTTATCTAATTTTATTTTTATTTAATTGTTATTTTGTGTTTTAGTAGGTTCATGATCATATGGAGTCACGAAAAAATATTAAAATTAAAAATAGAATAAAAAACAGCAGAAGAAAAATCACACCCTGGAGGAAGGACTTACTGGCGTTTAAACGCCAGTAAGGAGCATCTGGCTGGCGTTCAATGCCAGAACAGAGCATGGATCTGGCGTTGAACGCCAGAAACAAGCAACATCCCGGCATTCAACCGCCAGGAATACACCCTGAGGAGAGCTGGCGCTGAACGCCAGAAACGAGCATGGAACTGGCGTTCAACGTGAGAAACATGCTACACATGGGCGTTGAACGCCCAGAACATGCATCACATCGGCGTTTAAATGCCAGAATTGTATGCAAAGGCGTTTTACATGCCTAATTGGTGCAGGGATGTAAATCCTTAACACCTCAGGATCTGTGGACCCCACAGGATTATCTCAGGATCTATGGACCCCACAGGATCCCCACCTACCTCAACTCACCTTCTCCCTTCTTCACCAATCACCTTAATCCCTCTTCCCCATCATCTATTCACCACTCACATACATCCATCCTTCCCACCCAAACCCACCCTACATGGCCGAAATACAAACATCTCTCCCTCTCCCCCATATATTCTTCTCCTTCTTCTATTCTTTCTTCTTTTGTTCGAGGGCGAGCAACATTTTAAGTTTGGTGTGGTAAAAGCATAGCTTTTTTTGCTTTTCTTGCTTTTCCATAACTATTGATGGAACCTAAGGCCAGAGAAACCTCAAAAAAAAGAGAAAAGAAAGAGAAGAGAAAAGAGAAGACAAAAGTTTCCACCTCTGAGTCATGGGAGATAGAGAGATTCATCTCAAGGGTCCATAGCTCAGTAGAAGAGCATTTGACTGCACATCAAGAGAGCATGAAGAATTCCCTCATCAAAGAATCCATGAGATACCTCAGGGGATACATGTTCCTCCACATAATTATTGGAAGCAACTAAGGATAGGAACACCAAAATCACTAGGGATCATGCAATAGAAGCAAGGAAAAGACATAAAGGAGCTCAAAAAGCACCATTGGACCTTCAAAAGGCGCCACCCTCACTAAGGTGGACTCATTCCTTGTTCTTATATTTTTCTATTTTTCGGTTTTTATGTTTATTATGTCATCTATATTTGTGTCTCTACTTCATGATCATTAGTGTTTAGTAACTATGTCTTAAGGCTATGAATAATTCCATGAATCCTTCACCTTTCTTAAATAAAAAAATGTTTTTAAATTCAAAAAGAACAAGAAGTACATGAATTTCGAATTTATCCTTGAATTTAGTTTAATTATATTGATGTGGTGACAACGATTTTTGTTTTCTGAATGAATGCTTGAACAGTGCATATTTTTGATCTTGTTATTTATGAATGTTAAAATTTTTGGCTCTTGAAAGAATGATGAACAAAGAGAAATGTTATTGATGATCTGAAAAATCATGAAAATTGATTCTTGAAGCAAGAAAAAGCAGTGAAAAAGCAAAAGCTTGTGAGAAAAAAAAAGTGGCAAAAAAAATAGAAAGAAAAAGAAAAAGCAAGCAGAAAAAGCCAATAGCCCTTAAAACTAAAAGGCAAGGGTAAAAAGGATCCAAGGCTTTGAGCATCAATGGATAGGAGGGTCCAAGGAAATAAAATTCAGGCCTAAGCGGCTAAATCAAAGCTGTCCCTAACAATGTGCTTGTGGCATGTAGGTCCAAGTGAAAAGCTTGAGACTGAGTGGTTAAAGTCATGATCCAAAGCAAAAAGAGTGTGCTTAAGAGCTCTGGACACCTCTAATTGGGGACTTTAGCAAAGCTAAGTCACAATCTGAAAAGGTTCACCCAGTTATGTGTCTGTGGCATTTGTGTATCCGGTGGTAATACTGGAAAACAAAGTGCTTAGGGCCACGACCAAGACTCATAANNNNTGGAAAACAAAGTGCTTAGGGCCACGGCCAAGTCTCATAAGTAGCTGTGTTCAAGAATCAACATGCTCAACTAGGAAAGTCAATAACACTATCCAAAATTCTAAGTTCCTATAGAAGCTAATCATTCTAAACTTCAAAGGAAAAAGTGAGATGCCAAAACTGTTCAGAAGCAAAAAGCTACAAGTCCCGCTCATCTAATTAGAATTCATATTCATTGATATTTTGGAATTTATAGTATATTCTCTTCTTTTTATCCTAATTGATTTTCAGTTGCTTGGGGACAAGCAACAATTTAAGTTTGGTGTTGTGATGAGCGGATAATTTATACGCTTTTTGGCATTGTTTTTAGATAGTTTTTAGTAAGTTCAAGCTACTTTTAGGGATCTTTTCATTAGTTTTTATGTTAAATTCACATTTCTGGACTTTACTATGAGTTTGTGTGTTTTTTCATATTTTTTGACTTTACTATTAGTTTGTGTGTTTTCTATGATTTCAGGTATTTTCTGGCTGAAATTGAGGGACCTGAGCAAAACTCTGATAGGAGGCTGACAAAGGACTGCTAATGCTGTTGGAATCTGACCTCCCTACACTCGAAATGGATTTTTTAGAGCTACAGAACTCCAAATGGCGCTCTCTCAATGACATTGGAAAGTAGACATCCAGAGCTTTCCAGCAATATATAATAGTTCATACTTTATTCATGATTAAATGATGTAAACTGGCGCTCAACGCCAGTTCCATGCTGCATTCTGGAGTCAAACGCCAGAAACACGTCACGAACCAGAGTTGAACGCCCAAAACACGTTACAACTTGGTGTTCAACTCCAAGAGAAGCCTCAGCTTGTGGATAGATCAAGCTCAGCCCAAGCACACACCAAGTGGGCCCCAGAAGTAAATTTATGCATCAATTACTTACTTTTGTAAACCCTAGTAGCTAGTTTAGTATAAATAGAACTTTTACTAGTGTATTAGATATCTTTGGTCTCAGTTTTATTTTATTATTCATCTTAGGAGACTATTGATCACGTTTTGGGGGCTGTCCATTCGGCCATGCCTGGACCTTTCACTTATGTATTTTCAACGGTGGAGTTTCTACACACCATAGATTAAGGGTGTGGAGCTCTGCTGTACCTCAAGTTTTAATGCAATTACTACTATTTTCCATCCAATTCGATTTATTCCTGTTCTAAGATATTCGTTGCACTTCCACTTGATGAATGTGATGATCCGTGACACTCATCATCATTCTCACCTATGAACGCGCGTGATTGACAACCACTTCCGTTCTACCTTAAACCGGGCGCATACCTCTTGGATTCCTTAATCAGAATCTTCGTGGTATAAGCTAGAATTGATAGTGGCATTTATGGGAATCCGAAAAGTCTAACCTTTTCTGTGGTATTCCGAGTAGGATTCCGGGATTGAATAACTGTGACGAGCTTCAAACTCCTGAAGGCTGGGCGTTAGTGATAGACGCAAAAGAATCACTGGATTCTATTCCAACCTGATTGAGAACCGACAGATGATTAGTCGTGCCGTGATAGAGCATTTGGACATTTTTCACTGAGAGGATGGGATGTAGCCATTGACAACGGTGATGCCCTACATACAGCTTGCCATGGAAAAGGAGTAAGAAGGATTGGATGAAAGCAGTAGGAAAGTAGAAATTCAGAAGGAACAAGCATCTCCTTACGCTTACCTGAAATTCCCACCATTAATTTACATAAGTATTTCTATCCTATTTTATTTATCTTTTAATTATCTAATCCAATCACATTTGAATTAGCCTGACTGAGATCTACAAGATGACCATAGATTGCTTCATACCAACAATCTCCGTGGGATCAACCCTTACTCACGTAAGGTATTACTTGGACGACCCAGTACACTTGCTGGTTAGTTGTGCGGAGTTGTGACAAAGTGTAATTCACGTGTGAGAGCTACCAAGTCCTTGGAGCCATTGTTGATGATCACAATTTCGTGCACCAAGTTTTTGGCGCCGTTGCCGGGGATTGTTCGAGTATGGACAACTAACGGTTCATCTTGTTGCTCAGATTAGGTAATTTTCTTTTTGTTTTAATTTCAAAAAAATTTTTTCAAAAATCTTTCAAAAATTTCTCATCTGTTTTCGAAAATTATTCTAAATTTTTAAGAATGAATTCTAGAGTTTCACAAGTAACATGTTGATGCCTGGTTGGCTATAAAGCCATATCCAAACCCCCTTGGATTGAGGCCTCCACTTGTCAACAGGTCGGGTATGTATATGGAGTTGGATGAAATATTAGCTGTTGCATGCCTGATTTATATCTTCTAAAGCTGGCTGGCTATTAAGCCATGCCCAACCCTTGGATTGGGGCTTTAGACAAATATTGAAAGATTCCTGGAATTCTTATTAAAAATTTTGAATTTCTTATTTTCTTTTTTCCTAAATGTTTTTCAAAAAAAAATCAAAAGAAAATACAAAAAAATCATAAAATCATAAAAACCAAAAATATTTTGTGTTTCTTGTTTGAGTCTTGAGTCAATTTTTAAGTTTGGTGTCAATTGCATGTTTTTAAAATTTATGCATTATTTTTTCGAAAATTCCATGCATTCATAGTGTTCTTCATGATCTTCAAGTTGTTCTTGGTAAGTCTTCTTGTTTGATCTTGATGATTTCTTGTTGTGTGTCTTTTATTGTTTTTTATATGCATTTTTGCATTCATAGTGTCCATGCATTAAAGATTTCTAAGTTTGGTGTCTTTCATATTTTCTTTGCATAAATTTTTTTTTCAAAAACATGTTCTTGATGTTCATCATGATCTTCAAAGTGTTCTTGGTGTTCATCTTGACATTCATAGTGTTCTTGCATACATTAAGTGTTTTGATCCAAAATTTTCATGTTTTGGGTCATATTTGTGTTTTTCTCTCTCCTCATTAAAAATTCAAAAATAAAAAAATATCTTTTCCTTATTTCTCTCCTAATTTTCGAAAATTTGAGTTGACTTAGTCAAAAAATTTTAAAATTAGTTGTTTCTCATAAGTCAAGTCAAATTTTCAATTTTAAAAATCCTATCTTTTCAAAAAAATTTTCAAAAATCAAATCTTTTTCATTTTTATCTTATTAATTTCGAAAATTTTAAAATTATTTTCAAAATCTCTTTCTTAATTTTATTTCAAATTTTCTTTTAAAAATTAAATCTATCTTATCTTATCTTTTATATCATATCTTTTTCAAATTTTTATCTTTTTCAAAAATTTAATTTTAAAATATCTTTTCTAACTTCTTATCTTCTTATCTTCTTATCTTTTCAAATTTGATTTTCAAATTTTTTCTTTTTTCAACTAACTATTTGACTTTTTGTTTGTTTCTTATCTTTTTCAAAACCACCTAACAACTTTTCTCTCTAATTTTCGAAAATACCTCCATCTTTTTTAAAAATTCTTTATTTAATTAATTAATTGTTTTAAATTTTAATTTTAATTTTATTTCTTGTCTTTTTTTTTCGAAAATCATTTAACTCTTTTTTAAAATTTATTTTCGAAAATTTCTCCTTCTCTCATATTATTCTATTTATTTATTCATTCACTAACACTTCTCTTCACCTCTCTTCATCTCAATTCACTACCCATATCCTTACCCTTCTGTTTGGATTCTCCTTTCTTTATTCCCTTTCTTCTTCTACTAATAATAAGGAACCTCTTTACTGTGACATAGAGAATTCCTCTTTCTTTTCTTGTTCTCTTCTTCCCTATATGAGCAGGAACAAGGAAAAAGGCATTTTTGTTGAAGCTGACCCTGAACTTGAAAGGACTCTGAAGAGGAAATTATGAGAAGCTAAATTACAACAATCCAGAGACAACCTTACTGAAATTTTCGAACAGGAAAAAGACATGGCAGCCGAACCTAACAACAATAATGCAAGGAGGATGCTTGGTGATTATACTACACCTACTTCCAAGTTTGATGGAAGAAGCAATCAATATTGAAGACAGTGCAGCAATCATCAGGTTCGACAGGAACGGGAAGGCCAACAGATTCACTTTTGGTTGAAAACTTCACATTTAGTCAAGAGGGAGCACGACGAGCACTCACAAGATGGGTTATTAGGGACAAACACCCTATGTCGTTTGTTGAGCAACAGGGTTTTCATGAGTTTATGGCTGAGACTCAACCTTTGTTCAAATTTTATACAAGAAATACACTGAGAAGTGATGCTATGAAGATGTATGAAGTTGAAAAGGCAATGCTTCTAAAATTGTTGGGAAAAAATTCAAGCCGCATTGCTATAACTACTGATATGTGGAGTCCTGATTGTCAAAACAAAGGCTATATGGCGATTACAACTCACTTTATTGATGATGATTGGAACTTGCAAAATCGGCTTGTAAGGTATTATTTATGCTTTTAGCATCTTTTAAACATTTGAATTTTTAATGTCATGATTTTTTATTATATTTACATTATTCTAGGTTTGCATATGTGCCTGCACCCCATACTGCTGAAGTTCTTAGTGATGTTTTGGTAAATTCCTTGTATAATTGGAATATAGATAGAAAATTGTCAACTTTAATAGTTGATAATTGTAGTACAAATGATGCCATGATCTATCTTGTGCTTGATAAGATTTCATCGTCTAACTTTGTTAAGAGAGGGGAATTTTTTCACATGCGTTGTTGTGCTCACATTGTGAATTTGATTGTGAAAGATGGCATGAATGCAATATATAGTTCTATTGAAAAAATAAGAGATAGTGTTTCTTTTTGGGTTGCAACACCAAAGAGGGAAGAAAAATTTGAAGAGACTTGTAGGCAATTGAATATTAATTATAGGAGAAAGCTTGCACTTGATTGTAGAACTAGATGGAATTCAACTTATCTAATGCTTGCTTCTGCTTTACCATATAGAGAAGTTTTTGAGCGTTTAAGACACCGTGAATCTTCGTATAAAGTTGTACCATCTGATGATGAGTGGGAAATGGCAAATGAACTTGTTGATAAATTAGAAGTCTTTTATAGTTTGACTGAATTATTCTCTGGCACTTTATATCCAATGACAAATTTATACTTTCCCAAGGCGTGTGAAATGAGATTGAACTTTAATGAGTGGTTGCTTAGTCCCAATGAGATGATTCATAGAATGGCAACAAATATGATTAGTAAGTTTGAAAAGTATTGGGATCAAATTAATGAAGTCATGGCTGTGGGAGCTATCTTAGACCTACCATAGGTATAAGATGAAGTTATTGAAATTTTTTTTCCTAAAATATATGGATCTCAAAGTGAGAATCATCTGAGCAAGGTAAAGAAAATGATGGAAGAATTAGTATGTGAATATCAACTTAAGGCTAGGGTTAAAAGAAGAGCAACAAATGATGATACTTCAGCTTTTACTTTGAATGTTGGACATGATGAAGGATCTTCAAAGAGAAAATTTAACTCTATCTACTTGCAATTTGTGGAAGATACATCTGAAGACTGAGTTGCAAAAACTGAGTTGGATTTCTATTTGGAAGAGAGTGTTATGGTAGATAAAGCAAATTTGGAAAAATTTGACATTTTGAGCTACTGAAAAAATATTGGAGTGAAATATCCAACTATACAAAAAATTGCAAGAGATTTTTTAGCCATTCCCATTTCTACTGTTGTAACACCCTACCATACAGAGTCTTATGCTTAAGTCATAATTCAGAGATGGCAAGGTATTACGACCTCTAAATTAAAAATTTAGTACGTCTAGTAGTATGAATGATTGATTATAACTAGGAGCCTTTGTAGAAAAAGGGGTAAACAAAAACTGCAACTCAAAAGCGCAACACTCCGATCGATAACGTAACGAACAAGGATAAACCAACGCGAGATTATATATATACAAAAGAGTGTCAAAAATAGGAATATCAAGACTCAAAATCCGGCTGCGAAGATAACCGGTCCGAGCATAGCAATATATACATATGATAAAATAAGGAAGACCCCAAAGGAAACCCAAAAGGACACAAATACAGAAACCTATTCTCCAAAATCTTCCATAAGAGAAGTCATCACAGTTTGTATTATTTAATGGAGATAAAAGTATCTAAGCAAAACATATAACCCAAAACATAGTCCCCAAGAACAAAGGATCTTCGCAAATCTAGCAGTCTCCAGCATGCCTCAGCGGGAAACCTAACGTCCTGCATCTAAAAACCACAAAATCCGCATGGGTGAGAACCAGAGGTCCCCAGCATGGTAACAGCTTCCACATATATAATACATAATAGTAGAGGAAAGCCGAAGGCAATCCTAGAACTTCCTCCAGATAATTCAAAGCTTATAAACAAGCTAAACCATATGTGGCGACTGACTAAAGATTCTTCAGTCTAACTAATACTTCCATTCCAATTCCTTCAAACCTCACAACCACCAGCAGGAGTATAATGTAGCAAACACAGTTATATCAAACAAGAAATATACAAATAGGAACAAATAAAGCATTTAGACAATTACCAAGTAATATGCAGTCAAATAGGCAATCTCAAACAATTCATATAGTATGCATATGATGAATGCCTGTCCCTAGTGACTGATGATATCATCTGTCGGTTATAGAGCCAACCCGACAAGTCCTGGTAGCTAACCATTGGACTGTCCCTCTGTCACGCATCCCCAACTCGAGTTATACTCATCATAAGCTTGATCATAATCATGATCTATATCCATCACCTTCACTGGTGAATATTTACGGGGGCGAGCTCATCTGGGTCTTTCACAGTGCCCGGCCACACTTATGACATAGGGTCAAAAGAGCTTCGAGTCTCAACCTGGAGCACGTGGTGGCTAGCCACTGCTTCCTCCCAGAGGAACTTTCATCTCCAACAGTGGAAGTGCAACATTCACAATTCATTCAACAGCATATATGCATTTATACATGGCCATAATCATGGCTCCGCTGTAACACGGCAACATTTCATTGATCATTCATTTTTCCCTTGCTTCACTCACAAGTTATCACATCCCCTAGCTCCTTTTCTAATAGCTAGGCATATCAACATGATTTTAGACATAAGTGGTGAGATCGGAGGCTTAGAAGTATGAGATTTGGCTTTTAAAACTCAAAAATCAACTTTGGGATGAAAACAGGGCCACGCGTACGCGCACTCCACGCGCACGCGCGGATGGCCACAAAAACTCATCAGCGCGTAGGCGCCCTTCACGCGGACGCGTACATTCAAAAATTAGTCAACGGCGCGCACGGGTCAACCACGCGTACGCGTGGGTACTCTTGTGCCCCAGGCACAACTCTGGCACAACTCTCTGGAAAATAGTTGGGCATTGGGTGCAGCCCATCGGCGCGCCTGCGCACATCACGCGCACGCGTGGATGGCGCTTTCTGGAAGAACGGCACGTACGCGCCATGTGCGCCTACGCGCGAGGGGTCGTTCTGCTAAAAATTTTTCTAAGTTAAAAGCTGCAGAATTCACAGATTCAACCCCCAATCTTCCGACGGACATAACTTCCTCATTTTAAATCGTTGTTCACCCGTTCTTCGAACGGCATGGACATCCCGGATCCAATTTCATTTCTAAACAGATTTGGCACAAAACAGAGATCCGCAGTCCAAGTTATATCCCGTCAAAGTATGCCCAAAAACCAAGTTTTTCATAAAAATCACAAAGTGCCATTTTCAAAACAAGCCATTTTTAACTCTTTTCAAAATCAATCAAAACATGCCAATTTCATCCCTTTTCTTTGAAATCAATCAAAATATATCAAATTCAACACCAAGCCTCCTCAACTCACACATGGACAATTTTTCACAATTTACCAAAATCACTATCCCATCATTTTAACCCACTTCACCCAAGTGGCTCAAACCCAAACACATTGACATATCATATACTCTTCCTCATGCCAATTTTCAACAACACCAATTCTAATTAACCATAATTATACATAATCAATATCATATTCACCATTAACATGGTTCAACCCACAATTCAACCATAATCAATCATCAAGCATATATCACAACATGTATATTTCTCATAAATCATACTATCAAGGCATCAATAATCATCATCACATATATGACCACATCATATATCTCAACCATTCAACAACACTAGCAATTCAATGCCTATCTTAGGGTCTCTAGCCTAAGTATTTCCTACCACATTACATATTAGATACGGGAAACCGAAACCATACCTTAGCCGATTTTCTCAAGCTCCACCGTAGCACTTCCAAACCACTTTTCCTCAAGCTCTCAAGGCCTCAACACCTCCAAGAACAGATTTTTCACCACCAAATCCTTTCTCAAGCTTTTCAATATCACCAATCAAGCTCCAAAATTCACATATACACAACCTAAGTCACAATCATCATACCCATACACAACATCTCAAAACCCAAACATCATAGAACCGCAAATAATACTGGGGTTGAGAATCTTACCACACCCAAGGTCCAAGGAGACAAGATTAATCTTCTCCTTCAAGAGAGTTGGGTCTTATAACATCAAAGAGCCCAAAATCTCAACATTTTTGCTCATGAAACTTGAAAATAAGGCTAGAAATTCGAAGAGCAAAACATGGCTTACCTCAAGATTGATTGTATGGGTTTTGTAGAGCTCTCCACGGTGAACACGTGACCGTAAACGGTGTGGCAATCGGAGCTCTAGATCAAAAGTTTTGGTGGTTTGAAGATCAAATGAGAGAAAGAACTTGAGAGAGTGTTCTTCCCTCTTGTGCCTCCAATTTCAGCATGTGAGTGTGTTTAGTGAGGAGAGAGAATGCTGAAAACTAGGGTTTTGGTTTAGTTATGTTGGGCCAAGGGCCCACTTTGGGTCTGGTTGGCCCGGTTTGGCCCGTTCGGTCCAATCTTGGTCCGAATTCTATAAAATTGGTACCGAAATTCTCGTGAAATTCTCTTCTCAATCTCCTCTATCATAATAAGCCATAAAAAATCACATTTTAGGCTTTCTAGAATAAATTCTCATTTATGGGTTAATTAGCTGTTAATTAACCGGGTTTTACATTCTACCCACCTAATTGGGAATTTTGCCCACAAAATTCAAATGCAATTACCTGAGAATAAATGCGGATAATCCGTTCGCATCTCCGACTCAAGTTCCCAAGTGTGTTCTTCGACATCGCCTTGACTCCATGCCACTTTGACTAATGAAACCTCTTTTCCACGCAACCGTTTGATACTAGTATCATCAATTCTGACCGGAGCCACTGGAAGCGTCAAATCTTCCCTTAACTGAACTGATTCAGGTTCCAACACATGGCTAGCATCATGAGTGTACTTCCGAAGCTGCGATACGTGAAACACGTCGTGCAGGTTCGAAAGATGAGGTGGTAGAGCCATCCGATATGCCACCGGTCCAATCCTCTCCAGGATCTGAAATGGACCAATGTATCGAGGACTCAACTTATTTGCTTTAATCGCCCTACCTACTCCCGTAGTCGGAGTAACCTTAAGGAAAATGTGGTCTCCTTCCTCAAATTCTAAGGGCTTTCGCCTCTGATCGGCGTAACTCTTTTGACGACTCTGCGCCGTAAGCATCCTATCTCGGATTTTCTTGACTTGTTCGGTAATCTCATCTATCAATTCCGGCCCCAGTAAGCCTTTCTCTCTAGCTTCATACCAACATAGCGGAGATTGACATTTCCTCCCATACAAGGCCTCATACGGAGCCATTCCAATGCTCGCATGATAACTATTATTGTATGCAAAATCCACTAATGGCATATACCGATCCCAACTCGCCGGTTGGTCCAAAACACAAGCTCTCAACATATCCTTTAGTGTTTGGATCGTCCTCTCGGATTGACCATCTATTTGAGGATGGTAAGCCGTGCTCAGGCTTAATCGGGTTCCGAAAGCTTTCTGAAATGCACCCCAAAATCTTGAAGTGAAACGAGGATCTCTATCAGAGATTATAATAGTAGGTACACCATGAAGTCTCACAATCTCATTTATGTATAACCGTGCTAGCTCCTCAAGGGTGTAAGTCATACGAATGGGTAAAAAGTGAGCTGACTTCGTCAGTCGGTCCACAATCACCCAGATAGCATCAAAACCAGCCCTAGTCCTTGGCAATCCTGACACAAAGTCCATTGCAATACTTTCCCACTTCCATTGTGGAATCTCTAAAGGTTGCAACATCCCGGAAGGTCTTTGATGTTCAATCTTTACCTTTTGACAAGTTAAGCACTTTGAAGCATACTCTGCCACATCATTCTTCATACCCGGCCACCAAAATATCGCCTTTAAATCATGGTACATCTTAGTACTTCCCAGGTGAATGGAGAAGCCACTTTTGTGTGCCTCCTTTAAGATATCCTGCCTCAAAGTGCCAACATCCGGCACAATGATCCTACCCTTGAATCTCCATAACCCATCTTTTTCTTCCGACACTCTCCACTGTTTTCCTTGCTCAATGGCCGGTAACACCTTCCATAACGCTTCATCATTTTGATGAGCCTTTAGGAGTTCGGACTTAAAGTCACTTGAGATTTCTAATTGGCTCAAACACAAAGTTTCGGATACTTCTCGAGCACCAATTTTCAGACTCTCGAATCCCTTGAGCAACTTCTCCTCTTGAAGCATCATCCAAGCTGCAAATAATGACTTCCGACTCAACGCATCTGCCACTATGTTCGCCTTTCCCGGATGGTAATGCAACTCAAAGTCGTGCATTTCCCGGATGGTAATTCAACTCAAAGTCGTAGTCCTTCAATAATTCCATCCATCTCCTCTGCCTCATGTTAAGCTCTTTTTGATCAAAGAGGTACTTCAAGCTCTTATGATTAGAGAAAACTTGGAACTTAACCCCATAGGGATAATGCCTCCACACCTTTAGTGCAAACACGACCACAGCAAGTTCCAAATCATGTGTAGGATAATTCATTTCATGCGGTCTCAACTGTCGTGAGGCATATGCCACCACATTATGATGCTGCATCATCACGCACCCTAGACCCTTTAATGAGGCATCACAGTACACCTCAAATGGCTCGTTCGGCTCAGGTAACACTAACACAGGTGCAGTGGTCAACTTTTTCTTCAACGTCTGAAAGCTCTCCTCGCATTCAGGAGTCCAAACAAACGGAGTGTCTTTGCGGGTTAACTTTGTCATTGGCAAAGCTATCTGTGAAAAGCCCTTGATAAACCTTCGGTAATAGCCAGTTAAGCCCAGAAAACTCCTTATCTCTGTTACGGTGGTTGGTTGCTTCCAATCCATCACAGCCTCCACCTTAGTTGGATCTACGGCTATTCCCTCCTTACTCACCACCTGACCCAAAAACTTCACCTCACTCTTCCAAAACTCACACTTAGACAGTTTTGCATAGAGTTTCTTCTCCTTTAGAATCTGCAACACGGTCCTCAAGTGTTCCGTATGCTCTCCTTCAGTCTTGGAATAAATTAGTATGTCATCAATGAAGACAACAACAAATTTATCCAGAAACGGACGGAAAACTCTGTTCATGTAATCCATGAATACCGCAGGAGCGTTCGTCAACCCAAAAGACATTACAGTGTACTCGTAATGTCCATAACGAGTCCTAAAAGCGGTTTTAGGGATATCCTCACCCCTCACCCTTATCTGGTGATAACCGGATCGCAAATCGATCTTGGAGAAAACTCCAGCTCCTTGTAACTGATCCATGAGATCATCAATTCTCAGCAATGGGTACTTATTCTTTATTGTAACCTTGTTCAGCTGCCTGTAATCCACACAGAGCCACATACTCCCATCTTTCTTCTTTACCAGTAACACTGGAGCACCCCACGGAGAGACACTTGGTCGGATAAAATTCTTTCGCAACAAATCCTCTAACTGAGACTTTAGCCCGTTCATCTCTAACGGTGACATCCTATAAGGAGCACTCGAGATTGGTCCTGCCCCAGGTACCAACTCAATAGCAAACTCAACCTCTCGGTTAGGTGGAAACTCATCAATATCATCAGGAAACACTTCCGGAAACTCACACACAACCGGAATCTGTTCCAACCTTTGATCATCACCTGAAACACCCGCGGTTAACAACAGGATACCCTGACATTCGATTCCAGAACAGTTCACCACCATCGAATTCAAGTAATAATTATTTACCACGACCGGCCCTTCTGTATCTTCTGGCATAAAGTACACCGACTTTGTAGAACAATCTAGCGGAACATGGTTCTTAGATAACCAGTCCAATCCCAAGATAAGATCAAGACCGATCATCGGCAAGCAGATTAAATTATGAACAAAATCACGCTGCTTGAACCTAAAGGAAACTTTCGGGCATCCTAGCCTAGTCACCATGGCTTCATGGGTAGCATTATATACTTTTAGATCATAACCTAAGGTTACGATCTTCAATCCTAACTCATGGGCTTTTTCAAATGCAATGAATGAATGCGATGCTCCCGAATCAAATAAAGCATTTAAAGTTTGACCAGCCATTTCACAGTTACCTCGAATAAGTGCCTCAGATCCCTCAGCACCTATAGCTGAAGTGGTGAACACCCGACCAGTCTGTTGTGCTTTCCCAGCACCTTGTTTCTGCTTCTCTGGACAACTTGCGGCTTTGTGCCCCGCTTTTCCACAATTGTAGCACAAACCCCATCCGGCCTTGCATGGTGCTCCCGGATGGTGACTCCCACATCTAGTACAAGCTTGATCATTCTGAGGTTGCTTCCCAAACTTCTTCCCTTGGGAGTTGTTGTTGTTGTTGGGCCTCCTGAAAGAGCTTCCCCTCTTGAAAGACGGACCTCTAGGTGCAAAGCTCTTCCCTCGGTTCTGTGGGAATGATCCTTTGTGACTCCCTTTCTCAGCGGTTGCCCTTTTCACGCACTCTTCAGCAACCTTACACTTGTTTACCAACTCAGAGAAAGTCCTAATCTCCATTGGTCCCACTGAACTGAAAATATCACACCGGAGTCCTCCTTCATACTTAACACACTTCCATTCTTCATATTCCACCGAAGTCTCTTGGCACATACGAGAGAACCTAAATAGCTCTTCAAACTTGTCAGTATACTCTGATACGGACATGGTACCCTGCTTCAGCTGTAGTAACTTAAGTTCCTTAGCTGTCCTAGCAGAAGTCGGAAAGTACTTCTTATAGAACTCCTCTTGGAAGACATTCCAGGTAATATAGTCATCACCCTGCTGCAAAAGACGTCGGATACCCTGCCACCAATGCAACACTTCACCGGTGAGCATATAGGTAGCAAACTCGACACGCTATCCTTCAGGTACCACTTGTGCTTGCAGTGCTCGCTCTATAGCCTGAAACCATGTATCAGCCTCAGTCGGGCTAGTAGTTCCCTTGAACTTAGGCGGATTAACCTTCAAAAAGTTTGCCAGTGTCATCGGCCCCTGAACTCCACCTCCATCATTACCATGGTTGTTCATCTGTTGACCAAGAGCCTCAGCAGTAGCTTGCATAGCAGCAGCCATGTTCTCCAACGCAGTCATAAAGTTCACCGGGTCATTAGGGTTATTCTCCGGTGCACGAACATAAGTACGACCTCGTCCACGGCCTCTACCGCGACCACGAGGCGCCATCTGGTCCCTATACACACCCAACAATCGATATTAAGTTGATCAGTCTCAATATCGGAAGTCTAGTGCTTCAAAGTCCCAAATGCATGCTCATGAACGTTTATCCCAATTATATCAAGTAGATATACTAACAGCACATAACACACACACACACACAGAGAATGCACAGAAGCATAGTCAGTCCATCCCTCAGGCCCTACAGGAATGAACTGCTCTGATACCATAATGTAACACCCTACCATACAGAGTCTTATGCTTAAGTCATAATTCAGAGATGGCAAGGTATTACGACCTCTAAATTAAAAATTTAGTACGTCTAGTAGTATGAATGATTGATTATAACTAGGAGCCTTTGTTGAAAAAGGGGTAAACAAAAACCGCAACTCAAAAGCGCAACACTCCGATCGATAACGTAACGAACAAGGATAAACCAACGCGATATTATATATATACAAAAGAGTGTCAAAAACAGGAATATCAAGACTCAAAATCCGGCTGCGAAGATAACCGGTCCGAGTATAGCAATATATACATATGATAAAATAAGGAAAACCCCAAAGAAAACCCAAAGGGACACAAATACAGCAACCTATTCTCCAAAATCTCCCATAAGAGGAGTCATCACAGTTTGTATTATTTAATGGAGATAAAAGTATCTAAGCAAAACATATAACCCAAAACATAGTCTCCAAGAACAAAGGATCTTCGCAAATCTAGCAGTCTCCAGCATGCCTTAGCGGGAAACCTAACGTCCTGCATCTGAAAACCACAAAATCCGCACGGGTGAGAACCAGAGGTCCCAGCATGGTAACAACTTCCACATATATAATACATAATAATAGAGGAAAGCCAAAGGCAATCCTAGAACTTCCTCCAGATAATATCAAAGCTTATAAACAAGCTAAACCATATGTGGCGACTGACTAAAGATTCTTCAGTCTAACTAATACTTCCATTCCAATTCCTTCAAACCTCCCAACCACCAGCAGGAGTATAATGTAGCAAACACAGTTATATCAAACAAAAAATATACAAATAGGAACAAATAAGGCATTTAGACAATTAGCAAGTAATATGCAGTCAAATAGGCAATCTCAAACAATTCATATAGTATGCATATGATGAATGCCTGTCCCTAGTGGCTGATGATATCATCTGTCGGTTATAGAGCCAACTCGACAAGTCCTGGTAGCTAACCATTGGACTGTCCCTCTGTCACGCATCCCCAACTCGAGTTATACTCATCATAAGCTTGATATTTACGGGGGCGAGCTCATCCGGGTCTTTCACAGTGCCTGGCCACACTTATGACATAGGGTCAAAAGAGCTTCGAGTCTCAACCTGGAGCACATGGTGGCTAGCCACTGCTTCCTCCCAGGGGAACTCTCATCTCCAACAGTGGAAGTGCAACATTCACAATTCATTCAATAGCATATATGCATTTATACATGGCCATAATCATGGCTCCGCCGTAACACGGCAATAATTTAGTCATCCGGCTCACGGTTAAATCCATAACCAGCCAATCGGCATCACGGTTAAATCCATAACCAGCCATCTCATTAACAAATACGGCCTTTCGGCCCATGGCATAACAAGCACTTCCACCACCATCCTCCGCCTCTCACATAATCATCTTTGATCCTCATTGATCATTCATTTTTCCCTTACTTCACTCGCAATTTACCACATACCCTAGCTCCTTTTCTAATAGCTAGGCATATCAACATCATTTAAGACATAAGTGGAGAGATCGGAGGCTTAGAAGTATGAGATTTGGCTTTTAAAACTCAAAAATCAACTTTATGATGAAAACAGGTCCACGCGTACGCGCACTCCACGCGCACGCGCGGATGGCCACAAAAACTCATCGGCGCGTAGGCGCTCTTCACGCGGACGAGCACATTCAAAAATTAGTTAACGGCGCGCACGCGTCAACCACGCGTACGCGTGGGTACTCTTGTGCCCCAGGCACAAAACTAGCATAACTCTGGCACAACTCTCTGGAAAATAGTTGGGCATTGGGTGCAGCCCATCGGCGCGCCCGCGCACATCACGCGCACGTGTGGATGGTACTTTCTGGAAGAACGGCGCGTACGCGCCATGTGCGCCTACGCGCGAGGGGTCGTTCTGCTAAAAATTTTTCTAAGTTAAAAGCTGCAGAATTCACAAATTCAACCCCCAATCTTCCGACGGACATAACTTCCTCATTTTAAATCGTTTTTCACCCGTTCTTCGAACGGCATGGACATCCCAGATCTAATTTCATTTCTAAACAGATTTGGCACAAAACAGAGATCTGTAGTCCAAGTTATGTCCCGTCAAAGTATGCCCAAAAACCAAGTTTTTCATAAAAACCACAAAGTGCCATTTTCAAAACAAGCCATTTTTAACTCTTTTCAAAATCAATCAAAACATGCCAATTTCATCCCTTTTCTTTGAAATCAATCAAAATATATCAAATTCAACACCAAGCCTCCTCAACTCACACATGGACAATTTTCCACAATTTACCAAAATCATTATCCCATCATTTTAACCCACTTCACCCAAGTGGCTCAAACCCAAACACATTGACATATCATATACTCTTCCTCATGCCAATTTTCAACAACACCAATTCCAATTAACCATCATTATACATAATCAATATCATATTCACCATTAACATGGTTCAACCCACAATTCAACCATAATCAATCATCAAGCATATATCACAACATGTATATTTCTCATACATCATACTATCAAGGCATCAATAATCATCATCACATATATGACCACATCATATATCTCAACCATTCAACAACACTAACAATTCAATGCCTATCTTAGGGTCTCTAGCCTAAGTATTTCCTACCACATTACATATTAGATATGGAAAACCGAAACCATACCTTAGCCGATTTTCCTAAGCTCCACCGGAGCACTTCCAAACCACTTTTCCTCAAGCTCTCAAGGCTTCAACACCTCCAAGAACAGATTTCTCACCACCAAATCCTTTCTCAAGCTTTTCAATATCACCAATCAATCTCCAAAATTCACATATACACAACCTAAGCCACAATCATCATACCCATACACAACATCTCAAAACCCAAACATCATAGAACCACAAATAACACTGGGGTTGAGAATCTTACCACACCCAAGGTCCAAGGAGACAAGATTAACCTTCTCCTTCAAGAGAGTTGGGTCCTATAACATCAAAGAGCCCAAAATCTCAACATTTTTGCTCATGAAACTCGAAAATAAGGCTAGAAATTCGAAGAGCAAAACGTGGATTACCTCAAGATTGATTGTATAGATTTTGTAGATCTCTCTGCGGTGAATGTGTGGCCGTAAACGGTACGACAATCGGAGTTCTAGATCAAAAGTTATAGTGGTTTGAAGATCAAATGAGAGAAAGAACTTGAGAGAGTGTTCTTCCCTCTTGTGCCTCCAATTTCAGCATATGAGTGTGTTTAGTGAGGAGAGAGAATACTGAAAGCTAGGGTTTTGGTTTAGTTATGTTGGGCCAAGGGCCCACTTTGGGTCCGGTTGGCCCGGTTTGGCCCGTTCGGTCCAATCTTGGTCCGAATTCTATAAAATTGGTACCGAAATTCTCGTCTCAATCTCCTCTATCATAATAAGCCATAAAAATCACATTTTAGGCTTTCTAGAATAAATTCTCATTTATGGATTAATTTGCCGTTAATTAACCGGGTTTTATAACTGTTGCCTCAGAGTCTGCTTTTAGCACTGGTGGTCGAGTTATACATCCACATCGCAATAAATTGGATTGTGAACTTGTTAAGGTGTTAATTTGCACTCAGCATTGGATACACTCTTCAGGTAAAAGTATTAAGAACTCAAATTTTATCTCCTATTAAAGTTCAATTTCATGTTAAATTTAAGTCTCGTGAATTATTGGTTTTGATATAATATAGGTAAATCAGGTCGAAAATTCCAATTCCTTGGGACTATGTGATGGATATGGAGATTTAGGAGTTTAGGTAATTATTTTTTTATTATGTCAAATTCTTATTAAATATATGGTATTGTTTATAATGTATGTTAACATATTCATGTTTGTGTCGTATTTTAACAGAGAACATGGAGTTGTTTGTTGGAGGCTGAAGACTTTATTTTATGGCTTTTTTTAACAATGGAAGTTGTATTTTAAAATTTCATTTTATGGACTATGATAACTTGATTTTATATTTCTTTACTTGTAAGTTGTAATCTTGGATTTTGTGTTGTAATTTTCATTTTGAGGACTATGTTAAACTTGATTTTGTGTTGTAATTTTCATTTTGTGGTTTTTTCTATGATTTTTTTTATTTTTTATGATAATTTTCATATAAATGTTCAATATAAGCAGATGGGAAATGGGGATCCGCGGGGAACACGGGGAACGTGGGGAATGGGGATGGTTACAATTATCCCCCTATGGCGGGAAATGGGGCGGGGACGGGGACAAAATTTGAGGGCGGGAACGGAGAGCAGGGAGGCATCCCCCGTCCCCACCCCGCCCCGCCCTATTGACATCCCTAGATGGTTGCAATTATCCCCCATGGCGGGGAATGGGGCGGGAACGGAGACAAAATTTGAGGGCGGAGACGGAAAGCAGAGAGGCATCCCCCGCCTCCACCCCGCCCCATTGACATCCCTAGTCAAATCAGTTCTATAAACTATTTCTTAATAATAGAACTTTTTATTATGTAAATTTTTCAATCAAAAGAACATATATTATTTAAGACTATAAATTTAGTTTTTTATTAAGCAAAACTTTAATAATTTATCTAAATTATTTTTCGATGCCTTTATTTTATTCATAAAACATAAAAAGAATCATGTATATACAACTAAAAGCTAATATATTCTTCTATTCATTGTTTTAAGTTTTAACTATTTCAAACTTTAAAAACCTTAAATTCCTAAAATCGAAACCTTAAATTTTAAAAGTATTTAAAGAATATTAATTTGTGAAATGAACAAACTCAAAGAATTTTATAATTATTTTAACTCTGGATAAGTATAGTTAATCTATAAAAAAATATTTACACTTAAAATGAAAGTAGCATAACATTATTTCATGAAAATCAATATTATTTATTTTATTAGGATGTGTTGTGTAACAGTAATTGTCAAACAATTAGTTTAACTCAACATGCTTATATAGAATCCATATAAAACATTTTCATTTGAGATGTTAAAAAAAAATAGTACCAAAGATGGTCTTATCAAAATTATTTGTTTATACAAAATTAAAAGAAAAAAAAGATTTAAGAGTGCGTTAGTAAATCTTTATCTTATTCTTCTCTGCATTAACTACTTCCAAACTTTTTGTTGTATCTATACTTTTCCTATAACATAGAATTACCATCATAAACTCATTTTTTAAGAGAAACCGCAGAAGCAAATTACCGAAAGCATTCTGTTTAAGAGGACCCTTTGAAAACAACAAACTCTCGCAACTGAGAAAGTAAATCTAAACTTGAACATATTAGAATATTTTGTCCCCACATTAATTTATTCACCACCTTTGTTCTCATTCTCTTCAAATAATAAAATAATAACAAAACCACTCACCATTCTCAAAAATCACGCATTCTTCCACTTTGTATCGCATTATTTTAACAAATTCAAAACTTAGACTAAGATATATCTCTCTCTGACAAAGGGTACAGTAAATGCACATCTAAAGAGGTTAGTATTAAGCAATCCATCCAAAGGAAAAAGTGAATAGCAATTGAAGGACCACAAAAACAAACAAGAATACTTGTATTGTGTTGTAGTATTCTATGGAGTCACTACTCACTTGCTCAAAAAACCAAAAGAGAAGAAAGAAATGAAATCTCTTTTTCCCTTCCTCCCCGATTCAGCAAAAAAGCAAAATTTTACAAGAATCAACCACAGCCCTTGATTCCTTTCCTTAATCAGAACAAAACCCTCTCTGAATCTGATAAAATAACACCACCCCACAAAAAAAGAAATGAGTTTTCATTGATTTGAATTTGATTCCTCTCAGACAAATCATCAAACACCACTCAGGCATAGAAATGGGGTTTCCAAGAAAGACTCTCTTCCTCCTCGTGTTCATGGTCTTGTTCACAAACCACTACTACTCTGAATCGGCTTCAGACTACACAACCTTGGTCTACAAAGGTTGTTCCAAAGACACATTCACAGATCCAAATGGTGTTTACTCACAAGCACTCTCATCACTGTTTGGCTCATTAGTGGCCCAATCAACAAAAACAAAGTTCTTTAAGGCCACAAGTGGGAGTGGCCAATCCACCATGACAGGAATCTTCCAATGCAGAGGTGATCTCTCAACCTCTGATTGCTACAACTGTGTCAGCAGGCTCCCTGTCCTCTCAGACAAGCTTTGTGGCAAGACCATTGCTGCAAGGATCCAGCTCCTAGGTTGTTACATGCTCTATGAGGTTGCTGGATTCTCAGAACAAGTCTCAGGGATGCAGATGCTGTTCAAGGCTTGTGGGGCAACAACAAGAAGCAATGGTGGGTTTGAGGTGAAGAGGGACACTGCATTCTCTGTTATGGAGAATGGCGTTGTGAGTGGCCATGGATTCTATGCTACTAGCTACCAGGGTTTGTATGTGATGGGTCAGTGTGAGGGTGATGTTGGTGATTCTGATTGTGGGGAGTGTGTGAAGAATGCTGTGCAGAAAGCTGAGGTTGAATGTGGAAGTTCTACTTCGGCACAGGTTTATTTGCACAAGTGCTTCATTAGTTATGGTTATTATCCTAATGGGGTTCCTAGGGGCCATTCTTCTTCTTCTTCTTCTTCTTCTGCATCATCATCATCTTCTTACTCCTCATCTTCCTCAGGTAATCAATCAATCAATGAATCTTTTTTTATTTACTCAATTCGATCCGAATCAAACTGACTCGAATCGATTCAATTTCCAGGCTTCAAACACAAAACCTTTCATCAAGGGACTAAAGTCCATGAAATTTTCACATTCCTAGATCTCAATTTTGTGACACCATTCACTAAATGTCATTTATGTAACCTTGGTTTGATTATTTGGCCAATTGATACAACTGGCAGGGCAAAATACCGGGAAGACAGTGGCTATAATATTGGGAGGGGCAGCAGGGGTTGCATTCTTGGTTATTTGCTTGCTATTTGCTAGGAGTTTGATGAAGAAACATGATGGTAGGTGTTATTTTCATGTCTTGCATGATTGATTTCTCTAATACTAGTTTAGTTTATTACTTAATCATTCTATTTTATATTGATAGTTTGCAGTTAGATACATTAACTTATAAATGTGTTCAAAGGATTAAAATGAGTCATGAATATAAATGAAAGGAGTTACTTTAGAAAAGGACTAATTTTCTAATTCTGTGTATATTGGTGATGTGATTTTGGAATATCCTTTTTATTGCACAGATCATTGACAGTGGAATATGGTTGGCGTGAGGAAGCAATATTCTTCTTTGGGTTTGTGGATTTGTTTCTAGATATATAGCTTTTGTATGAAAGAGATGGAAAAGTTTTCTGGTAAATAGACTTAGCTGATAGAGAAAAGAATCTGGGGTGGCTCAAATGTGGGGACTACTCCTATAGTTCTTGTAGTTAGGTAAGAAGAAGATTTTGTTGTGAACAAACAGTATAATTAGCTCATCAAAGTTAGAAAAAAATATTCTTATTTTTATTTTTTTTCACATTATTACCTTGAAGAATGAATGTTTGTCATCCTTAAATGGATGAAAATTTTGTGGCTTCTCCCTCTTTAGCCATGTGGGTATCTCTCTTTTTTCAGTTTTTTGCCCTACTCCCTCCTCTACTACTATTCTATTGAGTCTCCATTTTTATTTATTTTTTTTTCTTGTTGCACTAACTTTAACTTTTTCAAAAGTGCAAACTTACGGGTTTCTTTTAATAAATAAAATAAATTTTAATTACGGTAATTTGGTGACTATTTATCGATTTTCATAATGTTATTTATCTCGTTTACACTGGAAATGAGATAAGTATAACCGTAGATAAGACACAAATACATAACAAAATATCATGTTTGTACACGTGTTACGTAAAAAATAGTGGGTTAGATATCTCGTTTACAGTGTAAACGAGATACGATCATACTTACTGTAAACGAGATACGTTGTAACTTAAAACGTTTACATACAGTACCCCAAAAATCAACAAGTTATAAAAGAATCAGCGATATTCCTCACAAAACTCTTAATCCTTCTTTTCTTTTATTTTTTTTTCCAAAATCTTAGCAAAAATGTTTAGTGACAGTGGTTTCTTTGTTGCGATGGTGTATCTCAACTATCAGATGAGAAACAGTGATAGTAGGATTATATTTGAGTGTGAGAGTCCTATGTTGTTGCAAACTCGAAGAGCAAATTCGTTGTCCAAGCTAAAAAGTATGATATTGACGCACTCGATAGCGATGAGTTTGTGGGCCTAATGTTTGATGTGCATGTGTCGTCGATCCTAGCCTCCCTTAGGTAAGGACGATGGCATCCGATGATGCAAGTGTACGACTAACCTGCCTAGGTAATAGCAGGCGAAGCCTCTATTTAAGAAAACAAAAAATTTTATAAAATTTCGATTTCAAACTAAGTTCTTTAACATATTTAAATCTGTTCTAAAACTATAAAATGTATCTGAGATAAACAACACAACATAATAAATAGGATAAAAACCAATACATAAATTTACTTTATGTATTAAAAAAATAACAAATAAAAACATTTACTTAACTAATTAAATCAAATTAATTTGTTATTTAACTTTTACTATCGTAAATTATACACGTAACAAATATTAACTTGCTAACTAATCTACTATGTGTTATTTAAATATCTGCCAATCTATTTATACGTTAAAATACTAACTCTATAAAAATACCCTAAATAAAAACACATACGCTTATTAATTTGAATGATAAAAAGAAACACTAATCTCAAAGTCGATAGCTCCCGCAATGTGTAAACTACCGCTCAAGCGATTAATGTTAGGGTCCCATGCGTTTGCGTGTGCCATAACGTTCGGAGAACTAATAAATATCAAGAAAACTTTGTAAAAAAGAGAAAAATGAGAGTTTAGTGGGTGTAGAGCAGGGTCACGGGGTGCTTAGAATGAGTTTTATTTATAGGTGTTTCTCAACTTTATCTCGTTTACACTGTAAATGAGATAAAACACATAACACATGTTTGTAAACGAGATAAGTAATATTATGGAAATCAATAAATACTTATCAAATTTTGTGTATCCGTAATTAAAATATTTATTTTATTTATTTAAAAAAAAACCGCAAACTTACCTATCTCCCTTCCAATACACTTGTTTTGGTTTGTGTTCCTTGATTCGGTAAGACAATGACAGATGCATAACTTCAAGTCAAATATCTATAAACCAAGCAATTTAGATTACCGAGGGGAGGGAGAAAGAAAAAATGGCACAGCATTTGGAGTTTCTGGCTGGCATTTAAATTGAAATGTTTGTTAGTACTATATTACTCCTACATAGATTTACCTTGTCACATTCACAATCAATCAAGTATTCAAATTAGCTTAGCCTAATCTAAGAAACTTTTATTTTTAAAATAATCGTGATGATTCAATTTGTTTAGTGACAAAATTAAAACTTTAGCCAAACCTTGATAGCATTTAACATGCCTCTCTCGCTTTTTTGGACAAAGTCTTTATTCTTTTCTTCCCTATCAATTCGACATGGATGACTGGATGTTGCACATTGCTGTGGAATGGCCTATTTAATATTTTTTCTACTTTATATATTATAATATCTAATTTATAATCATTTGAAAGAAATAAAAAATTCGAAATTATTTATTAAATATTTATATTTAGTATTATAATTCAAGACTAAACCTCACGTTGACATGCACTTTTTTTTGGGTCTTGTGTTAACAATAACATGCACTTAGTAATTTTTTGGTCTTTCGTCAAAAGATAAATTTTATAATATGTATAATTTAATGTCTAATTTTTATTTAATTTATTTTTTGTGATTAATTTTAATTTTTTTAAATAAATCAGACAACACTTTTAGATATCATAATAAATTAATAATCACTTAGTTCGAAATTCGACTTAATTGATTAGTGAATGCTATCATACTTAAAAGGTGATGCTTATTTATAAAAAAAATTAAAAATTAATATTTAATTTAAAAATATAAAAATAAATAATTTTTAAAAAATTAAAACCTACTACCAAAAAAAATAAGTTTGACAAAATTTAAATAACTCATAGATACAACAAAATTAAAAAATTGATCTAATTGTTTTAAGAGCAGTGGTCCAACTTTGGTCAGAATTCAGTATCAAAATACTGCCGTCGTCTGCATTCTGATGTTTGGATCAGACCTAATTCTAGTCCAAAGTGTCTGCTCATACAATAAAAAGAAGCTGAAGTTTCACCAACTCTTGTTTGAACGAAAGGTGCTATATATGAAAAAATAATATTCATCACCAGAAAAAAAAATTGAATATGAACATGAATTTTCGGTGGAGTTGTGAATTTAATATGACGTGATGTATTCTCTTCATCTTTCTGTGATATACTAACTAGCATACGACCCGCCGTGCATTAACTGAATCATTAAAAATTGAAGGTTACATTGAAAATATAAGCTAAGCCAATATATATACACTCTGCTAGAAGTTAATTTGGTTATGGATAAAATAATGGTGATAAGCTTGAATATGGATGCATGGTGAGTTGTCTATAAATGTGGATCTGCGTTGCTCAGTGCAAAATGCAGGTAATATTTTGTAGGCGATGAAATAAAAAATCTGTAGCTGCTGTAAAACACAGACTGTGATTAAAGTGGGAAGGAAATCAAATTGTAAAACGTGTCCTGCATGCTAACAGGAGTAGATGTTGACTAGCATGAGACTAGGCAAAAGGCTTCCTAGCTGCAAGCGCGCCACGTGTCTTGGAAGGTGTTCAAACACAGATAGCTAGGAGAGCCAAGTAAAAAACGAAATTATTGAAGCAAGCTGAGAAAGAGTTGAAGGCGAGTGAGGAAGCAAGAGTGAAAAGGGTTAAGAGTGAAGTTGCGGGAGAAGAAGAAGTATACGGTACAGGAAGAAAAAATGGTGCATAATTTTACCAAACCGAAAGAACATAATATTGAGTATTTGAATCATCCTTAATTGGTAAGTAATTTTTTTAATATTTAACGATGAATATATATATTTATTCAAATTTTATTTATTTGTGTTGTAATTAGTACTATTGTTGTTATTACTTATATTATATTGTTATTTATTTCTCATTACAGTTTAATTTTTTTACTACTGTTATTATATTATTATTGTTATTATTAGGCAAATTAATTTCTGTATTATTAGTGACGTTGTTATTATTATTATTATTATTATTATTATTATTATTATTATTATTATTAGGAGCACATTTCCGGCAAGCATAGTGTTGACATGGCCACTGTGTTTTGATGACATGACAAATACCCCCAACCCTAATTCTTCTCCTTCTCTTTCCCCCTCCCCAACGCACTCCCCTATTCCCCTTCCTGAATGTATTCTCCCCCCTCCCTAACCCTAATCCTTTCCTCCCCCTCTCTAACCCTAATTCTCCATCTCCAACACACTTCCCCCCTCCTCAGTCCAAAATTTTTCTTTCTGAACCTTAATCCCCTTCACTTGCCCCTTTGAATTCTAATCTCCTTCCCAACACAGTGTCTCACACTCTCAACTCACTCTCCCCCAAAACAGCAGTAGAGCTCAACCTTCTCAGTTTTACAGAGCCAGTGTCATCGACACCGCACTGCTGCCATCGCGTCGTCGGGTCTTCTACGTCCGCCAGTGTCTCCTTCGTAGCATTGCGTTCTCTGCACGCCTTCACCGCTGTCGCCTTCACTACTTGTATATGGTTGCTGCTAGCCCCCAGTCGTTGCCATGCCTCCTCTGTCTGGGTTCCATCTTGGCTCTATCGTATCTTGCCCCCTCTGTGTCTGGTGTTCATCTTCTATTCTTGCTTTGGTGGTGTCTGTATTAAGTTTTATTTTATTTTATTTTGATTATTGTATATGAATTTGTTTATTTTTTTTTGAGTTTTATTGGGATTAATATTTTTGAATGATAATTTAACCTAAAAATTTGGGACAATTCATTATTTAGGGCAACTCTGTTGATGTTGAGGTTGTTGTTGCTGTGAATGGTGGTGTTGAGGGAGGGAAAGGGAAGTGTGCGTTGGAGAAGGGGGAGTGGTGGAGAGAGAGAGAGAGAGAGAGTGTGGTGGAGGTTGTTGTTGTTGTTGATGTTAAAGTTGTTGTTGTTGTGAATAGTGGTGTTGAGGGAGGAAGGGAAAGTGTACGTTGGGGAGGGGCTTGTGATGCGGCGGGGACTGTGATTAGGGAGAAGTGTGCGTTGGGGATGGGGGCTGCGACAGAGAGGGAGAGGGAATGGGAGGAAATGTGCGTTGGGGAGGAAACTTTGGAGGTAGTTTGCCAAGTCACCAAAACACGGTGGCCACATCAGCACTGTGCTTGCCGGAAATGTGTTTCGGTGCACTCGTGGGTACGCTTGTCAAATTTTAAAACCTTTTAAGGACCATTTTGTCAATAACAATAGTGAGGTGCCAAAATGTCAGCGTTTGAATCTTTCGGGTAGTGATTTGGTCATTACCTCTATTTTTATATAATAATATTGTGTAATAATTTATTATTATTTTTAGTGATTTATTGTTATTTTTCATGATAATAATAATAATACTACGTTTTTCTTAACAATGTTTAATTTAAAAAAATTATTATTTTTTAATAATTTATTAATATTTTCTAATAATAAGTAATACTGTTTATTAATAAAATACCGTTTAGGATGATGTTAATATAATAAATGGTTATTATTATTGTTATTATTATTATATTTGAGTAATTATTATTATGATTAGTATATTATTATTTGTTTATAATACTGGTTATGATAATAAGAATAAGTTATTATTAATTTTTAATAATTAAGAATACTGTTTAATAATTTATTATTAATTTTTAGTGATTTATTATTATTTTTCATTCCTGATAATGATAATAACACGGTTTAGTAAAAGGTATTTTTTAACACTGTTTAGTAAAAAAAATTATTAATTTTAATAGTTAACTAATATTTTGTAATAATAAATAATATTATTTAATAATAGAATACGGTTTATTATTATTATTATTATTGTTGTTGTTATTATTGTTGTAGAATACTGTATAATAGTTATTATTATTTTCTAGTAATAAATAATAAATAAATATTTATAATTTTTTAATATTTTATTATTATGTTTTAAGATAATAATAATACTGTTTAATTATTGTTGCCAATTTTTTTTGAATAAATTATTAATTGATATTATTTAGAATTTAATAATTATCATTTTTTTTACAAGCTATCAGGAATTTGTTATCCAGAAAATTCGATCCGCCAGATACCTTTAACGAGGTAGCTACAGCGGCACTAGTATTGACTGGGTTTCAACACGTTTCGTGAGTAGGCAAAATGACAGGTCATTCTGCACTACTGAGTGCTTTGGTGGAATGTTGGAGGCCAGAGACTCACTGATGAGCGGATAATTTATACGCTTTTTGGCATTGTTTTTATATAGTTTTTAGTAAGTTTGAGCTACTTTTAGGGATGTTTTCATTAGTTTTTATGTTAAATTCACATTTCTGGACTTTACTATGAGTTTGTGTGTTTTTCTGTGATTTCAGGTAAATTCTGGCTGAAATTGAGGGACTTGAGCAAAACTCTGAAGAAGGCTGACAAAAGGACTGCTGATGCTGTTGGAATCTGACCTCCCTGCACTCGAAATGGATTTTCTGGAGCTACAGAACTCCAAATGGCGCGGTCTCAACGGCGTTGGAAAGTAGACATCCAGAGCTTTCCAGCAATATATAATAGTCCATACTTTATTCGAAGATTGACGACGTAACTTGGCGTTGAACGCCAAGTACATGCTGCTGTCTGGAGTTAAACGCCAGAAAAACGTCATGATCCGGAGTTGAACGCCCAAAACACGTCATAACTCGGAGTTCAACTCCAATA
>NC_029780.3:101753988-101754711 GCF_000817695.3 Arachis duranensis
CCACCAAGTTTTTGGCGCCGTTGCCGGGGATTGTTCGAGTATGGACAACTGACGGTTCATCTTGTTGCTCAGATTAGGTAATTTTGTTTTCAAAAATCTTTTTTTTCAAAATTTTTCTTTTATTTTTCGTTTTTCCAAAAATGTTTTTCGAAAAAAAAAATAAAATACAAAAAAATTAGAAAATCATAAAAATCAAAAAAATATTTTGTGTTTCTTGTTTGAGTCTTGTGTTAATTTTTAAGTTTGGTGTCAATTGCATGCTTTTAAAATTTTTCTTACATTTTTTTCGAAAATTTCATGCATTCATAGTGTTCTTCATGATCTTCAAGTTGTTCTTGATAAGTCTTCTTGTTTGATCTTGATATTTTATTGTTTTGTGTCTTTTGTTGTTTTTCATATGCATTTTTGAATTCATAGTGTCTAAACATGAAAAATAACTAAGTTTGGTGTCTTGCATGTTTTTCTTTTCTTGAAAATTTTTCAAAAATAAGTTCTTGATGTTCATCATGATCTTCAAAGTGTTCTTGGTGTTCATCTTGACATTCATAGCATTCTTGCATGCATCTTGTGTCTTGATCCAAAATTTTCATGTTTTGGGTCATTTTTGTGTTTTTCTTTAAAATTTCAAAAATCAAAAAAAATATATCTTTTCCTTATTTTCCTCCAAAATTTCGAAATTTTGGGTTGACTTGGTCAAAAATTTTTCAAAATTAGTTGTTTCTT
>NC_029780.3:101754811-101755814 GCF_000817695.3 Arachis duranensis
TCTTCTTATCTTTTCAAAATTTGATTTTAATATCTTTTTCAATCAACTAACTAACTTTTTGTTTGTTTCTTATCTTTTTCAAAACCACCTAACGACTTTTTCCTCTATAATTTTCGAAAATTCTCCCTCTCTTTTTCAAAAATTCTTTTTGTTTTAAATTTTAATTTTAATTATATTTTGTCTTTAATTTTCGAAAATCACTAACCTGTTTTCAAAAATTATTTTCGAAAATCCTCTCCCTCTCTTCTCTTCTTCTATTTAATTATTTATTTACTAACACTTCTCTTCACCTCTCTTCATCTACGAATCCATCCTTCTTCTTTCTTCTACCCCTTTCTTTTTCTACTAACATAAAGGAATCTCTATACTGTGACATAGAGGATTCCTCTTTCTTTTCTTGTTTTCTTCTCTCTTTCTTATGAGCAAGAACAAGGATAAAGGCACTCTTGTTGAAGCTGATCCAGAACCTGAAAGGAAATAGGGAAAAAGGCACTCTTGTTGAAATTGATCCAGAACCTGAAAGGACTCTGAAGAGAAAATTAAGAGAAGCTAAATTACAACAATCCAGAAACAACCTTTCAGAAATTTTCGAACAAGAGAAGGACATGGCAGCCGAAAATAATAATAATAATGCAAGGAGAATGCTTGGTTACTTCACAAAGCCAACGTCCAAGTTTGATGGAAGAAGCATCTCTATTCCTGCCATTGGAGCCAATAACTTTGAGCTTAAGCCTCAACTAGTTGCATTAATGCAACAAAACTGCAAGTTTTATGGACTTCCATCTGAAGATCCTTATCAGTTTTTAACTGAGTTCTGATGACAAGTCATCATATACCCATTTTTCAAGCTAATTTCACTTGTTTTGTTAGCATTTATGCACTTTCTTGCATCCTAAGTAAGTGATTTGGAGTGAAAATGCATAACTTCTTTAAATCAAGCAACCACCATGAAATTAATGTTAACTCATGAGGTTTAAGCTAATTTTAATTGAATTTTAATTGA
>NC_029780.3:101758218-101758524 GCF_000817695.3 Arachis duranensis
AAGAAAAGCCTCAGCTCGTGGATAGATCAAGCTCAGCCCAAGCATACACCAAGTGGGCCCCGGAAGTGGATTTATGCATCAATTACTTACTCATGTAAACCATAGGAGCTAGTTTATTATAAATAGAACATTTATCTATTGTATTAGATATCTTTTGACAGTTTAATCTCTTGATCATTCGGTCACTTGATCATGGAGAGGGCTGGCCATTCGGCCATGCCTAAACTTTCACTTATGTATTTTCAACGGTGGAGTTTCTGCACACCATAGATTAAGGGTGTGGAGCTCTGCTGTACCTCAAGTATT
>NC_029780.3:101762286-101762804 GCF_000817695.3 Arachis duranensis
CCCCATTGAAGAAGACAAGCCCATCACCAAGAAAAGGATGGAGCAAGCAAGAGAAGCTCCTCACGGCCCTCAAGAAGTGCATGAGGAAGCTCATTACCAACAAATTCCTGAGATGCCTCAAGGAATGCACTTCCCTCCCAACAACTATTGGGAGCAACTCAATACCTCCTTAGAAGATTTGAGCCATAATGTGGAACAATTAAGGGTAGAACATCATGAGCACTCCATCATTCTCCAAGAAATAAGAGAAGATCAAAAAGCAATGAGGGAGGAGCAACAAAGGCAAGGAAGGGACATAGAAGAGCTTAAGAACATCATTGGTCCTTCAAGAAGAAGACGCCACTAGAGGTGGATTCATTCCTTGTTCTTTATTTCTTTCTGTTTTCGGTTTTTAGTATTGTGTTTATTTATGTTTTGTGTATTCATTTCATGATCATTAATATGTAACCATGCCTTAAAGCTATGAATAAAATCCATTAATCCCTCACCTCTCTTAAATGAAAAATGTTTTAATTCAA
>NC_029780.3:101763910-101764217 GCF_000817695.3 Arachis duranensis
GAAGATTGACGACGTAACTTGGCGTTGAACGCCAAGTACATGCTGCTGTCTGGAGTTAAACGCCAGAAAAACGTCATGATCCGGAGTTGAACGACCAAAACACGTCATAACTCGGAGTTCAACTCCAAGAGAAGCCTCAGCTCGTGGATTGATCAAGCTCAGCCCAAACATACACCAAGTGGGCCCCGGAAGTGGATTTATGCATCAATTACCTACTCATGTAAACCCTAGGAGCTAGTTTATTATAAATAGAACATTTAACTATTGTATTAGATGTCTTTTGACCACGTTTCATCTTTGGTCTCAG
>NC_029780.3:101768320-101789937 GCF_000817695.3 Arachis duranensis
TTATCCCTACCTAAAATAGAAAAAAAAAATAAAAGACAAATGAAAGAAGAGAGAAACAGAGGGGAAGAAGAAAGAAAAGGAAAGGAAGAAAAGAGAGGTGACGGCGGGGAAGAGTGCAGCCGCTGCCGTTGCTATCGCCATTGTGTCGTGACTAAAGAGAGAGAGACAAAACGAGGAGATGAGAGAGAGAATGAGAGAAGAGAGGAACAGAGGGAGAAGAAAGGAAAGGAAGAAGGAGGTGGTGACGGCAAGGAAGAGTGACGGCAGAGAGCTGCTCTGTCGGCGTTGGGCTCCATCACCGTCGTCGAGCTTTTGGTGGTGAGGGGCTCTGCTCTTCCTCCTCGCTCGATCTATCCTCTCCTCAGCCATAGCTGCAACGGCGATGCGTGACGGCGACGACAGTAGCTTCCGTGCCGTGGCTTCTTCCTCCTCTTTCCTTCAACCGCGACGGCGACGGACGGTAGCAACATCATGCCTCTTCTCTGAGTTTCCCTCTTCTCTCTTTTTTCTCTCTTCTGTCTTCTCTCTTTTCTGCGTTCTCTCTCTTGAGTTTGAAGGATTAGAATTTGGAATTTTCTATCTTGAATTTTGAAGGATTGCTGTTATTGTTGATGAATTTTTGAATTTGAGTATATTGTTGTTGTTAATTCTGTGTTAGTTTTGTTTGATTTCCCCTTTGTGTTCATCAACATTATTATTTGTTGCAAGTTCAAGATCTAAGGCTTGTTTATTTGGAAGTCTTGGATCTAATTACTGTCTTAGTGTTTGTTCGTTCTAAGTGGTGTGCAATTCTTTCTATGATGTTGGATCTGCGTATTTTATTACAAATTGGTTGATGAATATATAGTGAATTTTTAGCTTAATTATTATATGATATTATTTTGTCAAGTTTTTTAGCTTAATTTTTAGTTTAATTGAGTTGTTGCTGCCAAGTTTTTTTTTCTCTAACTAAGTTGAAGTTGCTGTTGTTGGTGTTGTGATGGGTTTAGATTCATGAATGGATGAAGAATGGTGTGGTGGTGGTAGTAGTGAGGACTGATAATGCAGGGGATAGTGGTGATAATGGAGGAGCATTTTTTTATTTTAATTTTTGTTTAAGTGCAAAATTGTCCGAAAAATCTTATTTTATGGGCAAAAGGACGATTTATAACGTTTTGTAACGTTAGTGATGCTTTTAATAACAAAAAAGGTTAGAAACGATTTTGATTTTGACCTCAGACCTTAGGGACGAAAAAAAATACTTAACCCTTATTCTTATTAATATTGTTATTCTATTTTTTGTTAGGTGGAGTCATTGGCGCCGACATACAAGATATATACGGCGGCCTACTGCACAGTTTAGCCGAGGACTCGACGACATGGGAGTTGACGATGTAAGTTGTAACCATTAATGTCCAATGTTTTGATTCAGAAGAATAATTTTTTTAATCGGCCTCTAGGTAACTAATGTGCAGTTTATATGGCGGCCGTATATGGGAGTGGAGGTTCTGGATGTCCTCGCTGCCCAGATGGTTATGTGCTTCACCCAGTCGCCGCTAGTGTCATTTGAATGCATAGAATGGAACCTGACAGACCAAGTTAGACGACAGTTCGGGATGCAACAGCTTCCACCCGGCCCGACGTTCGACCTTGATCGTGATCATTTCAAGCGGTTGACAGGAGCACAGAACCATGACTGGAGAGAGATTTACAGTCAATGGGTTAACATATGGAGATTTGACCACTATAACACATTGTAGTTAGGAGAGGAGATTATTGACTTTCATCCTCTCCCAGTGTACTACGAGTGATACACACAGCAGTATGGGATGCACCTGCGACTGTCGGATAGAGTTGTAGGTAAAGAGGTTGGTGCTGATGAACCACAACAGCAACAGGAAGAACCAGCTGGCCCTCAGCAGCAACTCCCGTATTATTATTATGACATATTTAGCTTTGTTCTTGTATAACTCTATTTGGAACGAAATGTTTATTTATTAAAAAGTTACATATGAGGTTAAAAACTTTATTTATTATAAATTGTTAACTAGGTTAAAGTAAATGACGAGGTTACAAAAAAAGTAACGTATAATTGTGAAGTACGTCATAACAAAGTTACATTGAAAAGCTTAACCACTAATGACCTCCAGCGGAGCTTGGACCTGCGCGCTGAGGATATAGGCTACGGCTATGTCCCTCGCATCCACATATAGCGCACTGGCGAGGACCATGCATATCCCGCAAATCCATCTCATTCAAGTAGCGGGTTGACTTTGGTCTTCCTTTTGTCGTGCGCCTCAATGTCCAGTTGGCGATCACCTTCGCTCCTTTGTATCTATCCCACGTAGATGGGTCACCCATCGTAACAAACTCGCCTCTGTACACCTTGTAAATTTCAGACATCTTGTACACGTCGTGCACGTATACTTGCCAATCAAGACGCTAGTTGGCGCAACATGCAAGCACGTGGCAATATGGGAGTCGCTCGACTTGGCAATGGCCACAGTCCCAGTGTCGTTGCACAAGGTTAACAGTGAAAACGGTACCATCTTGCATTTCGCAAACTTCAAACATCTCGTTGCGCCTGTCGAACCGGTTGACCACAATGTTTCTTGCACGTCGAAAGCTTTCTTCAACTCTCTTCGTTGCAAATTCTGAATACGTGAATCCGTTGCGGAGACGCTCATGAGCCTCAGTACTCTTTCAAGTGAACAATTTATTCAGCCGATAGAAAGTTGACCGGACAATGGCAGTCACAGGAAGGGTGCGTGCACCCTTCAGTATAGAATTTATGTACTCTACCAAATTTGTCGTCATATGTCCCCAACGATGACCACCATCGAATGCCAACACCCATCTCTCAACACCGATATCATCACACCATTGAGTATATGCCTCACCCCGCTCTTTAAGCCTTTGGTAGTTTTTGTTGTACTCCTGCTCCGTCCTAGAATAGCCTGTTGAACAAACCATTTAGAATTGAAATACCTGTGTTCACCACAAGTTTATGCAAATATGGAGTCTTGAACCTCCTTAAGAAGTTGGACCCGATGTGCCTGATGCAGTACATGTGCCACACCCTTGGTGGTGACTATGCACCGTTACTGCGAGCTATTGTAGCGTCGATGGAGGTATGACGATTAGAAATAATACCCACATCATCAATGGTAACAACATATCTCCGCAAATTAGTTAGGAAAAACTCCCATTCGTCTGTTGTCTCGCCCTCGACTATCGCAAATGCAATAGGCACAATATTTTGATTCCCATCTTGTGCAACCGCTACCAGAAGTGCACCTTTATATTTTCCGTATAGGTGCGTGCCATCAACCTGCACCAGTGACTTGCAGTGTCTGAATGCTACAATACACGGATAGAAGCTCCAAAAAATGCGGTGCAGAACTCTTACATCTTGAACCTCCTCACTCTCACGGTAAACGGGGAGCGTTTTAATTTGAACACAAGACCTTGGCATCTTCACCGTCATTGCTTTCAAGAAACTTTCTAACCACTGAAAACCTTTGCGACAGCTTTCTTCTTTGCCAACCAAGCCTTGTGGTAAATCACAGTGTAGTTGAACTTGGATTGAACTTCTGTAATAACAGACTTCACCTTTATCGAGGGGTCTGCTTCGACCAATGGCCTAATGGCATCTGCAATTGTGTCCGGTCTAACTTGGCATGATCTTGTGAAATCGTGCCCACAGTGCATGTGTGCTTGCCATTGTATCTCCTGATCTCCCAACAAGCTTTCTTTCGAATCAAGCTAGCTCGGATAAGCCAATCGCACCCTGCACCATACCCCTTGCATTTCGCATAGAATGTCTGCGGCTCAGACTCATACACAATGTAATCAACTCCTCTAGAGATAGTGTAGCTTTTGATTGTAGATATCACCGACTCTCTCGAACCAAATTCCATTCCGACACTAAACTCGCCATTTTCCGCCACAACGTTGCCTTCACCTACGACATGCGCACCACCATTAGTCAGACAAGGCAAATAAAATAAATACTATAGAAAACTTGAGTTAATAATAATAACATACCCGTATTCGCATACTCAGGAAATTCCAGGGCATGCATGGCTTCGAGATCTAGAGTCCACATAAAAGACGGAACACCAAACGGGTGCTGGCTTACAATCGCATTCGTTTCATTTTACACCGCCAGATTGCCTGTCAAGTCTCTGTCATCGTTTTCGTCATCGACTTCATAGTTAGCTTCGAACTCCTCTTTACTGTCATTATTATCTTCTTCCCAATCTATATCCCCGAGCATATCAACATTGATCTCCTCGCCGACCACGCCCAACCTTGACTGTTGTTCAAACTCAACGTACAGCTCTATCATCGACATGTGAAATCGGATTTGTTGATAAATACACAACATCTGTTGCATACAAGCATCGTCAGTGATGGGCATTATTTGAAACTGTATTAGCCCACCAAATACTTGCACAGGACTTCTGTATAAAAGGTTGCTCACACTTTTCAAAATATGGCTTTGAATGTTATTACAAAGCCCATTTTGCAACTCGACAAAACTCATGGTTCATTGAATAGCAAATGACAACGGACATTCACAAACAAAAGTCACTCCTTCATGTGTGTTTGGTATAACCTCACCGTTATAATATACTCGCAAATTTGTAATATTTTCCAAAACTTCAACCTCACTTAATCCAATTTTTTTGACACACCTAACTGCCAAAAAAACTAAAAACTACAACATATCTACAAGAAAGAAGAATAGGATGAGTAGAAGTGGAGTGAGGCTATTTGGGCGAGGCTTGCTTCATATTTATAGGCAGGCCTCTTGATTAAAATATTTTTTTTTTCACAAAACGCAAATTGCATTTTTTGTTTTCCAAAAAAATTAATTTGATACTATAAAAAACACAGCCTGCATTTTGCATTTCCCAAAAAAAAATAGGCTGACATACAACACAAAACACAAGCTGCGTTTTGTTATTACGAAAAAAAATACTAAACCCATCATAAAACGCAGGCTGCGTTTGTTTTGTTTCTTGAACAAAGAAAAAAAAGAAAGAAAAATGAGCCAAAAGTAAAACGTAGCTTACGTTTTAAGCCTGACACTATAATAGGAAAGAATTTGTCCATATGTCCATTTTACATCTTTGTTCCATAACCAAAAAAATGAACCACACACTGCACGTGGCTTTGGAAACGAACTTGCTAAATAGTTTTGTTGTTTATTTTTCGCTAGAGAAGAAAGAACACTTTTTGTTTTTAATATTGGAGTGGATTATTGGGTGTTATTCTTAAATGTGAAACTGTTTAATTACAGAAGTAAAAATCAGACTATCTGATTTGTGAGAAATATAGAAATCAGACCGTCCGATTTGTATTAAAAAAATTAAAAAACTTGAGGTATAAAAATCGTATCTTTTGATTTGTGTACCTTCCATAATTTTAAACACTAAAAATTACAATATTAGAATATATTACTATTTTTACTTCCATACAAAAAAAAGCGCCAAAAAATTACCGAGTACATGTCCTTCCAGTTCTCAAAAGGAGAGGGTTCTTATATGGTAACATGTCACCTGTTAAGTTCACCTCCATAATCAGCTATATTATTGATGACAAAAGAAATTCTTTGAGAAGACAAAGTTCTCGAGGGAATGCTTAGTTAGCAAAAAGACGAATACAAAGAAGAAAAGAAAACAGAGAATAATGCAGAATAGAACTGAATTAGAATCACTTTGGCATTGGTACATAATGCTCCTATTATACACATAGCAGTAGCCTCCTCAATCCTCATACCAAAATAAGAAACTGCACTAACTAACAATAACTAACTACCTTAACTCAGCAAATAACTTCTCAACTATTCTTGATATCAGCTTTGTTAGTTTCTTTCATTTCATTTACCATACTATCCTTGCTACAGCAAATCTCCAATATCTAAAGAAAGTACGAAGTGAAGTTCTAGTAACTAAGCTTATCACAAATATAAAATCCATCATTGGTAACACTTGATACTCATATCTAGTTCTTTTTTTCTCTTTTCTTTTTTGTTTTTACTTATTGCAAGCACAAAGACATAATTAGCTATGTTATTGATGATAAAAGAGATTCCTTGAGAAGCATCATTTACCATGTCACTTATTGTTCCTTGAGGAAAATTTCTACATCACATGAAAATGAAGATATATTAAGAATAAAATAGAATAAACATCGCAAGCTAACTGTGACAATTGTATCTAATAGAGAGTTGAGTTGTGCAAAAAATCAATAGAACTCAAAGTTATTAAATTGTTTAAGAAAATTTAAGCTTCAATTATAGTTTTAACAATAAAAAATAGTTAAAAATTACAAAACAACAGCAAAAGGAAACAAATTATTAATTATATCATCATGAAAATAAACCAAACCATGAATAAATAGTAAAAAAGTGAAATACAATGGCTAAGAGAACTCAGAAACAACCTCACCTGGCCGAAAAGAATACCATACACAATGAAAGCAGTCACAGTCTCAACTTCTTTCCTCACCAGTCACCACTAGAACCCGAGCCAACTCCAAACACCAAAATAACATAAAACCTTCAAGATACGATAATCAAACACTTCAACATTGTAATTTGATACCCAAACAAAAAGAACAAAGAAAGCATCCAAATTTAAGCTACACCTGGGATAAAGTCTTACACCCGGTGACTAAGCCACACCAAAGTTTGTGCACTTTCCAGCTTCAAGCACCTTTCATGTCCTTGCACAACCTTCTCCGTCGCACTCAGCTGTTGAATTCTTATCAAAAACCTGAAAAAAAAAGAAGCAATTCTCAAATTCAAACACACACAACATCAATTTCTCCAATCACAACAATGAACAGAGAAAAAGTGAAAATTGAATTATTGATAACATATTGTCTAAATAACTATTAATCATAAAGATTTTCTATTAAATCTTTACATTAGCAATTTAGTTATATAAATCACCAAGTCATATAATAAAGATATAATTAAGAAAATAGACAATAACATACCTGTGATTTTGGAGAAGAGATTGCTGACTATTTTTCTTATATCCAATTAATTTTTTGCTAAGATGCTAATGCTGGAGCCTGCTGAAATAATTTTTTTTAAGGGCACCAAGAAGGATAGTCATCACAAAAATGATGACAAAGTTATCGCCGAGAGTATGTAAAGTGGCAATGCTGCAGCCTGCCGAAATATTTTTTTTAATAAAGTATTATTGATTAATTTAAGAAATAAATATGGCTCATAGGAAGATATGCAAAGAGATCATAATCAGATAAACCAACCTTGAAGAGAACATGAAAGAAGCATGTCTTCAGATTGGCGTTGTTTTCAGTTACAGGTTGCACAGGCAGTAGAACTTAATTATTATTATTAATTACTCAAATCAAGGAAATCATTTCAGCTCCATTCAGAAGAAAACCAAACCCTCCCTAAATTCATTCTCTCCAATAAACAAAAGAGTACCACAAAGTCTAATTCATAGTATCCGAATCTAGATGCAGCAACATTGAGTCATTAAATCAAAGCAAATTCAACCATTCAGCTTTTAGATTTGTGCTGCTCGATTCCAATTTTCCTGATTAACGAAAAAATGGAACCTCCTTAGCACTTATAGAGTTGAACCACAGACAATGAACACAATAGATATAGTAAACCTGGTGAGCACCTTCAATTTCTCCTTGAGAAAGTCAGCCTCACTAAAATCATCTCTAGCTTCCCCCTCCAAATGTTTAAGACAGGCCTCATATGCTTCAATGTCCCTGTTAACATTTTCAACCTCCTTATCAAGCCTATCAGACAATACCCTCATGCAGCCAAGGCATAAAGTCTACTCAATCTGGGACGGAACAGTTCAATTGCTTCGAAAATCAATCTCAAGTGAACCACAATAGTGTTTGAAATATTAAGAATAAAAATTGATTTTGATTTTATTGTATTCAAGTATCATAACCAAATTCATTGTTGTCAATGTCGATAAGATTTCATAGATAAATTTTCAAATCAAACAACAACATTACTTTTCATCAGAATCAGCAGCAGAGACATAAACCATAGTCTTATTCATAGTCAACGTATGCACAGGTTAATAAAAAGCACAGGTAAGAGTAAATAAACATAGAAAAAACTGGAGTATGCATGGATATACTCAACCTGAATCTTCATATCAGTTGAAGGCTAAAATAACCAAAGATATTAATTCAGTTTTAATTTATGCAGGCAAATATCTGAAAATATTAAAAGAAGTATAGAAAAGTACCCACTAAAAATGTAAACAATTTGTAATAATGCTAGTTTGAAAAAAAAAAAAAGTTTAATATCATCATATGATTGTGATGCTTGAGAAGCTTCATGAGAAAGGAAGCACGGTTCTGGAAATAAAAGATGCTATGAGAAGCTTCATGTGATGCTATTGAGATATATACTATTTGAGAATTATCAAATAAAAGATTCCTTGTCTTTTAGCTTTGAACTCTTTCTAAACGGTTTGTTCTTCATCCAACTGTTTTATTTATATATGAAAGAATGCCTTGTTAGCAAATACATAAAGCTAAAATATACATAAAGTTTACAACCATGACTTGAATAAATGCCAAATAGTTGAAGAAACTGAAAATTATTGGCGATAGGATAAAAGGAAAGCTAAAATATACATAAATCTAAACCATAGCATCTATATCCCTAACGCTACCAACTACTAACATAACTGAAAAGGAAAAGCTAAGGCCTAACTATGAGCCATCCTCACATTTGGATCTTTCAGTGCCCTTCTTGCAAATCCTACCTGAATCAACATTTTGGTTTTCCTCATCAAGTAGACATGCTTAAATATAAATTTTGGCTTACTTTAAAAAAAAAAAAAACTAAAATGATTATTTTGTCAACCTTATCATCTAAATTCGACAACAATTATAGCATTAAGAACAACTAAAGGATAAGGATCGCCTTATGAACAAAATGAAATTTTAAAACATAATATACTGAAATTTTAGAAATCAATTTAGGTTATGTACACTGTTCAATTTAATTATGGCATAGAAATCCATCAATCAATAAATTCAAAGATATGTTAGCTATCAACTTTCTGCATGGTTCTGTTTCAACAAATGATCTATTATTAGTCTTTGAACACTAAGGAATCAAGCAAAGTTGTCACAAACTGGTTGCCTCCATCACTAATCCATAAAGGGAGAGGAGTCCCCCAAAATCTACTTCGGCTAATTGCCCAATCTCTGGCATTTTCCAGTCAATTCTGAAATCGTTTATCCTGAAACACGCAGGAACAACACAAATATTTACAAAAAATACACCTTCAGCAAATGGGAAGGAATGAAATGAGATCAAATAATAAATAATCAGTTCACGTGAAAAATGGGCAAGCGAAATATTATAAACCAATAATCAGTAAATCTGCTTATTATTTTCCAATAATTTCTCTTTCGATAACTCCACCTTAACAAACCTAAAATGAAGTAGCACATGTAAGATAAATAAACAGTCGTAGTAGTTTTCAATTTAGTATATGATAAATACTACTGCAATTTGAAAATTATAAAGAAAACATAAAAACAACAAACATGACAATTTTACAAAATTGAAACTTGTAAACATGGATCCAGCAACACAAAATGGTCCAAAAAAAAAGTAGATCTATATGTTCGTTTTACAAATAGATGCATACAAACTCCCCCAGAGAAATGATTTTACAATCCCAGGTTGGTTCTGACGTCAGACACCATAGAGAAGCATACCTTTGACAGAAGTGTTTCACAGAAAAACAAAATTCATGCTTTTAACAATTTCAAGTACATAGCAGTACTAACCTTACTAAGAATGTGGGTTCTCAAAGCAAACTTGGAAATCATCTTCACCAAAAGCAGGGCGCAATGGACAATGCCAAAAACAAATCCGAATCAAGCATCGGCCAAAAGTCAACAAAAGCAAAAAGTGAATCTGAAAAAAGGATTTGAATAAGGATTTGACCGAGCAAGTTCCACCTAGTGAATCTGAAAAAGGATTTGCAGGTGTTCTAAAGTTTCACCAACTCTTGTTTGAACGAAAGGTGCTATATATGGAAAAATAATATTGGTCACCCAAAAAAAGAGTAAATCTTGAATATGAACATGAATTTCCAGTGGAGATGTGAATTTAATATAACATGATGTATTCGCTTCTTTCTGTAATATACTAATATACATACATGTAGCTTAGCTTAAGAATTTTTCTTGTTAAAAAAAAAATGGCTAGAATTACACAATCAGTTCAGTTGACTCAATTAGGAGAAATTAACTGTGATTGTAATTATTCTGGTCATTAATAGTGAAAATTCGTTAACCAGCTGGGGAATATTATATCTATTATCCTTTTTCTTAAACTAAATGAGAATGTCAAGAATGAATTTAGATAATGCTTAAAACTTAAGTTAACCTGATACATATAGCTTGGTTTCCTCCTTCTCAACCATGGATGAAAATCGATGCCAATCGTACGGTCACAGACTCCGCCGCGGCAACATGTGGTGTATATGTTCATGATCACGGTGGAAATCATTGTTATATTTGGACTGCAGATATCTCATAGCCTTGACATACCAAGTTCATGGGTGAAGTAGATCACTGGTTCAAGCAATTCAAAGTCTTCGCCAATCCATTGGGGAAGTGCAAAAAACTCATTGGTATAGAGAATCAAACTTCAATCAGATAGTTCAGCAGACTTCATAATAAAGAGGCTATATGTTGATCATTGACCTCATCTTTCACTTGCATACTAGCTAAGAACAAGAACATAGACACCAAATTTTGTTAATTCCCATTTCCGAATGGCTTTGTGTGCTGCTTAGACCTTTAGCAATGCGTTCTCTGTTTCCAACTTGCCGCTTACCACTCCATTAGCAGAGAGGATTAGGATTAGCGCCAGACAACTGGCATATCGAAGAATGGATTATTGCTACACCACCCTTAACAAGCACGCAAAAGAAAAGCTTAAACAGAAAATCAAGAGAAACTTGAGTAACAATGACTTTGATTGTTGGACAAAACATAAGTATTTTGCACTTTTGGACAAAAAAAGGTAAAATTTTAGTTTGAACCATCCAATTCACAGGATCTATTGAAATTAAGGCTCTCTCATCCATCTTTTGGTTACACTGTTGTGACTGTTGAGGAATCATCTTATGCAATCTGATTCTACTTATTGGCTTCTGTAAAATAATCATCAGAAGCCTAAGACCACTCCCATTTTTTTTAATTTGATCTTGTATAATATATTTTCTGAAAAGTCCCATAATAGTGATCACTGATACTTAGATTATGCTAATAGTGACAGCACTTTATAAGATGTTAATTATTCATGTTGAATTAATATTTGTTATTAATTTTGAATCAGAAGTCTATCGTTTGCTGAGATTACAATGTAACTATAACACATCATCTTAGCCACTCCTCCAAAACACACTATCTAAATTTAACTAAAGAGTCATCCAACAAAAGATTCATGTCAAAATGCATTCCTAGAAGTTATCAAACATGTACAAAGTTGAAAGATCATAATAAAATGGTTTATAGTATTACTATTATCATCTTTTGTCCCTATGGAAAGAGCCATATAAGACAAATCTAAATATCAAAGAATATCTCGAAACTCGTCATTTAAGCCTGCATTGCAGAACACACCAGTAAAACAGAGCAGAGCTTAGTGTTAGGGAAGTGAAAATGTGCTAGGCTTCAAAGTACAAAGCAGTATACTTTAAGGAAAGAAATCATATTTTTATTTATTTATTTTTTTTATTTTTACAATTTGAACTTAAAAGTTAAAATAAGTATATTCAAATATATTCACTACTTGTTTCATAATATTAGAGGGAGGGGGCCGCCTTTGATCATTCTTGTTTGCATGACTATTGAAATCAACAAAAATAATATCATAAAACATTTTATCAGGATCTTTCAACGTTGTACATGTTTGATATATCTCTTATGAGTGCAATTTGACATGGATGGTTTGTTGTGTAGAATCTTTCCTTACACTTAGATTTAGTGTTTTGAGGAGTGACCAAGAGGATGTGTTACAGTTACATAATCTCCATGATGCAGTGAAAAATGTACAAATCCAGTGCTGTCTGCTATGGCTTTCTGATGCTCAGTTAGCCACTCACTGATGAGCTTGTCCACAATGTCACTGGCTGGAATGTTCTGAAAATTCTCATCAGTGAGAGCCATGTCCTTGAAACCAGCTATTGCCGGACCGGCAAAAATGATGATCCCTTCAATAGAAGGATGAGAGTATCCTAATCTTAGAATTTCTTCCAAGTTCTCTGCCCGCTTCCCATCCAAAAATCAAGAATGAGAATAAAATTTGGTGTCTTATCATTAAGTCATAAGCTATAGTTAATTAAAATAGTACAACTCTATTCTAAAATTCTAAGAGATCGTCTCTATCGTATTCTAAGGACGACACTGATCAAATTAGCATATGTTTTCATATCTTAAACATTGTCGGAGTTTAGGAAATACCTGATTTGGATCTGAATCCACGCTCACTTCTGTGAGTCATATTGGAAGTGAAGTAGTATCAAAAGCATCAAGGCAGCTCTCGTGTAAGCAAGATTTGGCGGGCCAGCAGTGAAATGGCCTTGCAGCCCTATTGCTGCTGATATTCCTTCATTTCTTGAAATGACCGAATCTTCGCCATTTTCGCAATATAATTAGCTGGGCTAGCAGCCGTATCACCACTATATTCAATGGTGTTGTACTCATTCATGAACAATAATGGTTTTGGATCAAGCTGGTAAGTTTTAGAAAAATACTCTGCAGAAGCATTTCCACCAAGGTTTTCCTCAAAGAAGCTGAAGTGGAGATTCTCATTCACCACATCCCGTGCAATGAGTTCACCTTCAGACCTTGAAACCACAGAATTTATTCTTTTTTCTGCTGCTTCCCTTAAACTCATCAGGAGAGAAGGACTTGACCCATTTAGGCTGCGTGTTTTCATTGTCCTAGAAAATGTTATGGCCTCTGACACTAATGCCATTCTCTTTGGTGAAATCGATCATGGCGTCCGCTATGGTGTCGTTCTCTTGGCCTTGAATTTCCTCTGTGCTATACCACTTCATGGCATTAGTGAAAGTTGTATATTTGAATCTCGACGCAAACCAGTTCTGGTAATTGCTGCTTGAGAGGATATGGAAGTTCATTCCACATTCAAATGGGAAATCAGACTTGCTTTGTTTGATGGAGACGCTTGCTCCTTCCAATGCTATTTCATTTTTATGTGTTATTTGGAACCTCACCTTGATCTTGCGAACCTACAAGTTTAATTCAAACACTCAGTCTTAATGGAAGTAGAACAGAAGCATAAACTTTCATGCTTGGTATGCACATTTTTAACTAAAAACTTAAAAGGGTATGCACTTACTTACCCTCTCAATGCTTTCATCTTGATGTGATATTGTGATCTCCATTGCTCTTTGGTGAATGGTTGCAAGGAAACACTATCAGCCCATATTTCCACCTTTGAGTTCTTGGTCTGCATGGTTGAATCAATTTCACTTCACAAAATTTGAAAGATATCTAAATACAAGAAAACCAGAACCATTTGAGCATTTGACTATTTATTTCCCCCCTTGTTCTTAAAGCTGGGAAACATGCAGGTTATTTCACTTCAACTCAAAAATAATCTCAGCAGGGCTTGAGTAGTTGGCAACTATGCCACCTTTTAGCAGAGTCCAGCATCCATGCTTTGTTATTGTGTAGCCTCCTTGAATCAGCTCGGTTGCATTCTTTTAAATATAACTGACACAGTGTCACTTACTTCACTGAGCTGAAACCAAGCTGAATATGGAAATAATGTCACAAATTTCTGGTTGAAACAGAACTCATGATATTAGAGAAAGTAACAAGTCTAGAACATAGATTGTATGTATGAGAATGCTGTCTTCAAAGTTCAAAGTATAAGTTACCAATAAAGCTGTATAGCACTCCTTTCTTAAGTTGGACCTTCTGGGAGAAACTATCTGATGGTTGAGTCCTGTTGCGTGAAACAATGAATCTATTGCCTGCATTTGATATTCGTTCCACGATAGCACCATTTCCAAATACTGTCCAACCATCTATGCTGTGATCAAATGCTGGATTTATTATAATGCCTCCACCATACTGTGCTCTTGGTGTTTCTGCCACACACTGCTTCATCAAGGCATTGGAAACACATGAAAGTTTATGTATCAATGGTTTATAGAAACTACCACATAAATGGTTTGAGTATTTGACTAGTTTAATTATATTTTTAAATTATCATGTATTCTTGAACCTCAGAAGCAAATCGTACACATATACAAATACTTAGCGGCTTAGGAAAAACAATCTAGTTTTCTAGTTTCCATTATGTTAGTATATGATTCTTATGTATGTGTTCTTGCCTCAGTAGTAGCAAAGTAATCATATGGCAAGGAATTGATACCAAACCCCACATTTGTTTCATAGATATGTTAGTTATATGGTGAACAATATAGATGGCAAAGACTTCCCTTATTTTAAGGTTATTATAAGGTATATATATATTTGAATCTAATCCAATTGTCTAAGAAGAACAAATGCTGGTTTTAGCACCAAATCCAACGAATGAGTATAGGCCAATAAGAGAATGTCACATGATATGACATATCTTAAGCAATGTCAGATGCTCACTGTCACACAAATACACAACAAAATTCTTTGGTAGATTTTGAAAGTGTTTATACATGAAAATTTTATAATGACTTTTGCATGTCCTGTAAACACTAGTGGCAGGAAAGCATCATGGAGTACTGAAATTGTAACAAAAGTTTATGCATATATTTAGAGGCCAAAAAGACTTCATATTACCATGATCAAGATCATTTTGGGGACTACTTTCAATCTCAAATTTGAATTCCTGATAACAGATGCTCCACTTATATATTCATCTGTTTGACCAGTGTTGAGATTAAAGCAATCATTGATGAGAACCAAACAAGAGAACCTTTTGTTACCAGTAGTCGCCACAAGAACATTCACCGTTTTTAAAATGGTGAAACCTCTTCCTATCTCTCACTACTATCTCTCGCTTGACTACTCTGGATATAAACTTGAATGCATTATGGCAATCCCCGCATATCCTCAAGTTTTTGAAAACACGAATCGGAGCTCCTGGAGAAATTTTCATAATTCCATAAACAACAGCAAGTTTTTCACTATGAGTAGACAAGGCATATTCTTTATGTTCAGATTCCATATCGTGTAATACAAACTTCGTATCAGGAACATAGCCCAACTTCCTCATTTCAATTACGAGTTGCTCTAGATATCTGTACACTGATAGTACCTCAGGATGAACAGCATCATCAACCAAAAAGACATGGACCATGTTTTCAACCTCGATCCAACTACAACCAGGTTCCTTCTTCACCCCTCGTTCTTTCATTAATTTCCTCACCCTGGCCACTTCATCCCACTGACCTAAAGTGGCATACATATTGGACAGGATTATGTAGGTTCCATCATGCTGTGGCATTAGCTCAAAGAGTTGCTCAGCAACTTGAATTCCTAAATCAATATTCCCGTGAATCCGGCAACCAGCAAGAAGAGCCTCCCAAATAGGTGCACCGGGCTCAAAAGGCATTGATTCAGTTACACTCTTTGCTTCTAAGAACATACCGGCACGACATAATAAATCAATCAAACGAGCATAATGATCCTCTCCTGGGGTTATACCATAAGAAGTACACATTGTATCAAAATAATGACGCCCCTCTTTGACCAAACCTGCATGGCTACAAGCAGAAAGAATTGTGAGAAAAGTTATCCTATCAGGTAATATTTCTTCCTTCAACATCTGTTCATAAAGTTGAATGGCTTCGACACCCCTTCCATGTTGTGCAAGAGCTGCAATCATGGCATTCCAAGATACTGAATCTACATAAGGCATTGTGAGGAACACATCATAGGCAGATTCAACAAGACCACATCTTGCATACATTGTAATCAATGCATTGCTGGCAGAGAGGCTTGAGTCATGTCCCAAACGGAGTAGCTGAGAATGCAGTTGCTGTCCATTGTCTAATGATCCAAGAACAGCACACGACGTAATTGCTCCTGCATATGCATAATCACATGGCTCCAGTCCCTCTAACTTCATCTGGTTGAATAACTTCAAACCTTCTTCTCCAAAACCATTTTGTGCTAAGCCCGATATCATCACTGTCCATGCCAGGGGACTCCTCTCTGGCATCTCCTTGAAAATGGAGTTAGCTTCCTCAATGTGCCGAGCATTCACACAGGCAGACAAAATTGAATTCCAAGAAATTAGATCTCTTATGGGCATCTTGTTAAAAATTTCCTTTGCCTCAACCAATTTACCATGTTTAGTGTAGAACGTAATTAGGGCATTATTTACCGACAAAATAAAATGTTCTGAAGGTTGTAACTCTGTTCTGAGAATGTAAGCATGCACCTGTCTTCCTAACCTGAACAATCCAGCATTAGAAGTAGCACTAATTATACTAGTGTAAGCATACTCGTCCAACTTAATGCCCATGGATTGCATTTTCCTGAACAACTCAAATGCTTCATCATAAAGCCCATGATGCACATAACCAGATATCATGGCATTCCAAACAACAACTATCTTTTCAGTCATCCCATCGAGAAGCTTGCGCCCCGCACAAAGATCACCATTCCTTACATACCCAGCAACAATAGTGGTCCATGACAATTCATCCCTCTCTTCCATCTCGTCAAACAACGTCCTAGAAGCAGCCATCACCGATGAAGACAACACCAATGGTGAACTCGCACAATTCACATACGCACTCATCAAAGCATTGCATACCGACACCACACACCCCACTCCCCACTTAATCACCTCACAATGCAGCTGCTGGCAGTGTCTCTCCTCATCCGCTATCAACGAAAGTGCACTTAGCACACTTGCAAAAGTAAATGGATCTGGCACAAACCCCTCCACCCTCATTTCTTTGTAGAGCCTAACAGCAGAATGCCCATCACGATTACGTGAATAAGCAGTTATCATAGAATTATAACTAACTGTATCTCTAATTCTCAAAGGGGTGGCATAAAACACCTCCTTAGCAAGCCTTATGTTACCCATAGAAGAGTACGCCGCAACGAGAGTGGTTCTAGCAGCAATATCTGGTTTGGGAATTTCATCAAACAGTTGGCGGGCATAACAAATATTTGAAGACTTGCAATACACATCAATGAGACGGTTGAGGATGAAAGTGGATGGCCTAAAGCCAGAGGTAAGAATGTGAGCGTGGACGGCACGTGCTAGTATCTGGGTGATGGGGGTGCGGCTGAGTTGGACCATGTAATGACTGGCCAGTATGCGAGGGTCCATGCTGGAACCTGGAAGTGTGGTTGATGATTATGGCGAATGATGATTTGGAATGGAGATTTGAATGCAAGTTGCTTTGGCATAATTATTAGATGGTGCGTTTCTCAGTAGTGTCTAATAAGGGAATAATTGTGGGCAAGTTGAACAATGAACATCTATGCTAATGTCAATGTTATGTTGACACTACCACAGAAACGGAAGTTTGCCACGAAAATTTAGCCACGTATTGATAGGAGTGACAAATTCAATTTAACGTGGCCGAAATTAGACACCAAATTGTGCTTTTCTGATCTGTGCTGAGTTTCGTGTTTGTTGTTGTGTTGGACTGACTGATATTTGTGTTCTTTTGTTGTTTTGAATTTGATGATGATACGATGAATTGGGCGCGAGACGTTAAGCAGAGGATTTAAGGATCAAATTTATGACGTGTATAGGTATCTGCCACCAGAGCTATTTAGGTATTTGTTTGGAATGGAATTTTCAGTTTGAATTTTATATATACTATATCACTATTCCTTTCTTGTTGTTAAGTCGGTATGACTTTTTTGGTTGAATCTAAATACAATGATGATTGTACCCATAACGTTAAATGATTTATTAATATCAAATGGAAAAAAATATATGTTTAGTTAGTGGCACAATGGTATATTTGACCCATTCAACAAGCCTCACTTAGTGGTGAAATGTTTTGTTAGTTTTTTCTTTTTTTCTATCGACTTCATGTGTGTACATGAGGACAATGAAGCAAGCCAAGCCAATAATATTGCTAGACAAAATAGTTTCAATGATTTACCAGTATAAGAGTTGTAAGAACAATAGAGAATGAACAAGAAATTGGTTTATGCAGTGAAAGGTTTGTGAATGGAAAACAAAGAAGGTAACGTGTAAAGAAAACTGAAGTGTGTATTACACTATTACTTATTATCCAACTTAAAATCCTGAGTACTTGTACAATCACATATATATATAGTAGCTTTAGACTCCTGAGAGAGAGTTATACAGAATAATAGATTCTCTAGCAACTCTCATAACTAACTATTTCTAACTATAACTAACTAATTTCCCTAATACCCCCCTCAAACTGAGGTACGATTTGGCACGTATCCTCAGTTTGTTGCGAAACCTATCAAGGAGGGTAAACGACAGAGGTTTTGTGAGAAGGTCTGCAATTTGGTCATATAATGGAATATGCATGACGTATAGTTACTTTTCGTTAACGAGATCACGAAGAAATTAAAGTGGAGGTAGAGTTCCAAGTGCTTGCAGCGAGAGTGAAGTATAAGACTGGTTGTCGCAATAAATGGTGGGGGGAATAGTCTGAGGTATAAAGAGTTCTGCTAAGAGCTGCTGAAGAGACATGATTTCAATTTGAGCAGCACACATGGAACGATATTCTGCTTTTGTACTGTTTCTACTCACTTTACTTTGCTTGTTGCTTCTCCAAGGTAAACAAGAGACCATGATCAACCATACCTTTTAAATAGCAAAAGATGCGCTTCACGAATTTCCAGTGTTTTAAGGATGGATGGTGCATGAATTGTGCCACCCTGTTAACAGCAAAAGCCAGGTCAGGTCGGGTTAGAGTTAAATATTGTAGCGCACCAACATGAACAATAAGCCTTGGGATCATCAAAGAATTCTGCATCAAAGACAGAGAGTTTAGCTTGAGAAATCATTGGAGTTGGCATCGGATTTGAACCATCCATGCCAGATTTGCGAAGTAAATCCATAGCATATTTTGTTTGAGTGACTACAAGACTCCCATTCTCCAAGTATGTTGCTTCAAGGCCAAGAAAAAAATTGAATTTCCCCAGATCTTTCAAAGAAAATACAGCATGCAATTGAGTGACTAATGTATCAATTTCTTGAGCATTACTACCTGTGACAATGATATCGTCAACATAGACTAACATATATATAATTGAAGATGAAGATTTCTTGACAAACAGGGAAATATCAGATTTGGTATTGTGAAAACCAAAGCGTTGTAGAGAAGCACTTAGTGTCTGAAACCAAGCTCTCGGAGCTTGTTTTAGACCATAGATGTCTCTATTCAACTTACAAACAAGAGAGCTGTTCTGAGAATACCCTTGTGGTTGTAACATGTAGCCAGTTTCATCAAGCTTGTCATTGAGGAAGGCGTTATCAAAGTCGAACTGTCTCAATGTCCAACCAAGACAGATGGCAATGGACAAAACTGTTCTAACTGTGGTGGGGCGCACAACTGGGCTATACATCTGCTCATCAATCCCTTCATGTTGATGAAATCCCTTACCAACCAGCCTCGCTTTATATCGAATAATGTCTCCATTTTGATTTCTTTTGATGGTGAACATCCATTTGTTGCCAATAATTGTAGAACGGAAATGTTTGGTAACAAAAAAAATTTAGCCAAAATCAGTCGGAGAACTTGCTTTATTTAGCATTCATTAATTCTGGCTGTTTTTTTTTCTCCTTAGTATTATTGTAGAATTAGGTACGGGTGCAATTAATGTCTAGGTATTACATCGAGTTAAAGCCTCAAGCTCACTGTCCATAGCTCTTTTTCAATGTGCACACTGCAATGCTTGATCCACAATTCTTGGAGTGTCATTAATGAGGTCAGGGATATAAAGCAATTAAGGCCTTTGGTTTTGAGATTCCAGACTTGGACCTGGTAGTCATGGAATGAGTATTAGCGGAGGGCAGTAGTGGTGGGCAGATTTCATGTCCACTGAAAGGAACTGGGGATGTAGAAGTTAAAGGTAAGGGAGTAGTTGCTGTGATTTGTGGTAGGTTGGGAAGAGATGAAGTAGAGATAGATGATGAAATATTGGTGGGAGAGATTTTAGGAACAATAGGTGGTGAAAGGGGATCAGATATAAGAGGTTGTGGTGGTGTTGATGGATTAGAAATTGTAATTTCAAATTTGCTATGATCAGGAGTGTGGGTGAGGGATGTGGAACCTGCGTTGTTAGAATTTGAAAACAAAAAATGATAGGGAAAAGAATTCTCATGAAACTGCACATGTCTAGCAAGATAAACCTTACCATCTTTGGAAAGAGTCACTCATTGAAGCTACAAGCCACGTATTGAGAGTGAGATCTTGAAGACACCACTTCTTGTATTTTTTAGATTCAGAACTAATTTTGGTCGTTTCATCAGTAACAAACTGGGGTGGGGTTTTCAAAGGATCAAGATGATCCTCCAATTCCAAGCTTTGAATTGTAAGAAGAGCAAGATGTTTCCAAGTAAAGTAGTTGTTGCTGTTGAGTTTGTCTGCGATTGGAGAAAAGGTTTTCTTGGTGGTGGAATCGGAATCAGATAATGAAATTTCCATGTTGAGGGCCAGACAGGATCAATAGCTCTAGATACCATATAAGAGTTGCAAGAACAACAGAGAAGGTAACTTACTAACTTGTAAAGAAAACTGAAGTGTGTATTACTTATTATCCAACTTAAAATCCTGAGTACTTGTACAATCACATATATATAGTAGCTTTAGACCAGAGAGAGAGTTATACAGAATAACAGATTCTCTAGCAACTCTCATAACTAACTATTTCTAACTATAACTAACTAGTTTCCCCAATAATCAGGATATAAACAGCTTGAAGCTTCAACAATAATATGACCCTCTATTTTGTGCCTGTTTGCGTATGCATCTGTTTGGGGATTAAATTTATTGGGTTGGTGTCTCCGTGCACCTTATAAAGTTTGTCAATGAGGAGAAAAATATGACAGGGTTGTCTAATATCATTTTTTGCAAATCAAAATACAAGTTTTCAAAGCCTTTGTGTATCATGAAGTATTTTGCAATCATTGAATCATTTAGTTTTGAGTGTGTAGGTTGTCTTGATTTATGCCACTCTCCCTCTTGAAATACTAGAGACGACAAGTAAATTCATGACACGAATTTTGTGCCGGAATTAGTCGTGCGTTAATAACAACGTATGTTTGGGCTCGGGGCCTTCACCTTGAATCCTTGATGTACAGCAGGCAAGTTATTATGTGTATTCCTCGTTTTAGTGGCTTTCATTAATGTGTGCATTTTAATGTCAGAATCGAACCGCTGATGGTCGTTCAGGGTATTGGGTTATTAGATTACTGATTCAATTGATAGGTTATTGGTTGAATCGGTTAATTTAACCTTTTTTTTTTAATTTTAATTTGGTCTTATATAAATAAAAAATAAAAAATAATAAAAAATTTAAAATTAAAATTTAAAATATACCTTTTTACTAATATTTTAAGAATATCTAACTATTTTAAAATAATATAAAAC
>NC_029780.3:101789978-101809884 GCF_000817695.3 Arachis duranensis
TATTATAATTTACAAATAAATTAACAAGAAGTATGATGGCGTAGTGGCTGTGAATGGCATTTTGAAACCACCCCAAAAATTTTGAAAAAAATTTAACTTCCAAAACGGTCGGATTATCTCAACGAATTGACCGATTCGCACTGATTCTCTACCTTGTTCGGTTCAAGTATCGAACTGGACTGGTATAGAATCCGATTCACCGATTTTTCGGTCGAATTAGCCAGTCTAATCCGATTTTAATAATTATAATTTTAACTGCTAATTTTTTTTATGAAAATGAGACAAGGGATATACTCCAACATTGTAATTTTTAATCTTTGTAAAACGGTTGGAAAAATCAAAATTAAAAGGTCTGATTTTAGTACCTCAAAATTTTTAATCTTTTTGAAACAGAAATCGGAGAGTCCAGTTATTGCACTCCAAATTAAACGATTCCACATTTAAAATTAATATTCTAGTAGCTCACAATCTAAAAAAATATCATTATGTGCTTGTTTGGGCGCTATTATTTTGATAAATTTTTTTTAATTTTTTAACGTGTTTGACAAATTTTTAGTAGTAAAAGTAAAAATACTAGAAAAATAAAAAAAATATCTTTTTGAGACGCTGTAATTTATATCATTTTTTAAAAAATTTTTCCTTAAAAAAGATATTTTTTATATAATAAATAAACAAAAAAGTACTTTTATATTATTATACCCAAACATAGTACTTGTTTGGACACCATTATCTTGATAAAAAAATATCTTTTTTTTATTTTTTAGCGTGTTTGTCAAACTTCTAGTAGTAAAAGTAAAAGCACTAGAAAAAATATATTTTTTGAGAAGTTATAATTTACATCTTTTTCAAAAGATCTTTTTTCCTCATGTAATAAATAAACAAAAAACATACTTTTATATTGTTATATCCAAATATAATTGATAAATAAAAAGATTTTTTTGCATGAGATATCCAAATATAAAATTACTTTTATATAAAATCTTTTAAAAAATATAACTGGAAAAAAGATATTTTCTTAGAAGTTCACCCAAACAAACCCATAATTTATAGATAAAAAGATCTTTTTGCATGAGATACTCAAACATAAAATTACTTTTGATTTTTCATAAGATCTTTTAAAAGATAACTCGAAAAAAGATTTTTTTTTTAAAAAGTTCACACAAATAAATCCTATCAATTTAATATCAAAACTAAAAAGTATATGTTAACTCTAGTTGAATTCATTTGAAGATCTATGATTTATGAGATGCCTTTTTCATCATATTTTAGTTTGTGTAGCACTTCAAGGCGTCCCACAGGACTTGTCTGCCTTGGGGTATCGCCAATGGCACGTGCCTCTGGGGGGCTAGGTCCCCTACTGTTTTCCGTCGGTTCCGGAGACGGCATCCGATCGGAGCGACGAGTGACCACAAAAGTTAAGAACGACTCTCAGCAACGAATATCTCGGCTCTTGCATTGATAAAGAACGTAACGAAATGCGATACTTAGTGTGAATTGCAGAATTCCGTGAACCATCAAGTCTTTGAACGCAAGTTGCGTCCGAAACTCTTAAGCTGGGCACGCTTGCTTGGGTGTAAACCTTAAAGGGAATCAGCTATTAGACGGTTCGATTAGTCTTTCGCCTTTATACCCAAATCAGACAAACAATTTACACGTTAGTATTGCTGCAGGTCTTTCCTAGTTAAAAATTTTGCAAACAATTATCAAGCTATACTTAGAGCTGCTGAAAACATGGCACCGAATATTGGTACATTCTTTGTGGTAAGAAGCCTTTTCATTGTTATGCACACATTTTATAAGTTGGTGATACGTTCAACTTTCAACAATTATTGTTCAGACATTGCTAAAAATATTGGATTTGCATCTTTTAATTATATTAAATTATTAGTTTTAGATGTAAGTTGAGGCAATTGTTTTCTTAAATTAAAAGATAATACAATCTTATATATTTAAATGATATTACAGATACTCTAATAAAGATGTTCAAGATATAATAATGATGTATCTTAGATACCTAGTTTTGTAATAGTTTTATTTAATTTGTTGTTAACCTTAAACACATTTAGTTCAGGATATTTACTTTTGACACTATATTATTTAATTTCATATTTTTATTACTATGAACACTACTTATAGGAATGGAACTATCATTTTTAATCTTGATTGATGTAATTATGTGCTAAGAAGTATCTTTATTATGATATTTTATTTTATATTTTTAATTTATTTTTTATAATTAACCACAGCTTTTACTGTGGTCATTTCAAATTAGTCACAAAAAATATGATAAAATAATTTGGATTAGCCTAAGATATAACATGGCTAAATAATCTTAACAACATTAATTATGGAAAAAATAGTAGCTGAGAAACTGGTCTATCCAAATTGACCACAGATGAAATGTGGTAAAATTATTCTTTTTATTTTGATTAATATCATTTAGCCACAGTTTTAAGATAGATAGGTAATGATGTTTACACCGTGACTACTAAAAGATCTCCACAGTTCAAAAAGTCGTGGTTAACTGACCAAAAATTGTGGCTATTTAAAAATGTGTCGCTCTTTTTAACTATGAATACTCATTCGGGGCAAAAAATATGATAAAAATATTATTATGAGTAATACCCTAAATAGGTCCCCAAAGAATTGGCCGTACGACAGATTTGTCCCCCAGAAAAATTAACTAAGTCCCCAGTCCCCAAAATTATTAAATATGTGCCATATACGTCTCTGCTCCAGGTTTAGCCGGTTAACTGAACACTCTCTCTCCTACGTGGAGGTGATGAGTGTGACGTGTCAGGTTAAAGGCTTTCAGGACACGTTGGTCCCTGTACACGTGATCAAAACGACGTCGTTTAAGGCCTTATCAAAACGACGTCATTTTTAATTGGACAGATTAGTCCCCAAGCTTTATGATAAGAATGTGTGAAAACGCAGCGTTTGAACAGGGACCTGACATCGCTGTTATAAAGGGGATGAGCATGAAATTAGGTCTTCACTTTTTACCCCCTGTGCTTCCAACCCATGTATGTTAGTATGTGAGAGAGAGTTTTTGGCTTCAAAGAAGATGATGGCGAGTGGAAGCAGCACGTCAGTTGCAAGTCGGAGACGCGGTCGGAGAACTATGGATGATGTCTTCAGTGTTGACATCGGTTCGACTGGCGTCCGAAGGGGGCGACTTAGAAGAGGAGAACATCCGAAGTGTAAGTGCAGGACATATGCCATAATATCCAGGTCTCGCACAGCAGAAAACCCGAATAGGCTATTCTTTGGCTGTCCTCAATTCAAGGTACTTTAGAGTGGTGAATTTTTGTGGTGCTGTAGTTTTGATAATGTGATGATTTATGTTCTGTTATTCTGATTACAGGAAAAGCAAGGATATTGTGATTTTTTTGTATGGTTTGATGAGATCTTTGGGTATTTGGTGGATGATGTAGTTGAAAGGGGTAGATTGGCCTCTGTGGAGACATGCGTGGGTGAAGAATTTGTTGCAGGTTTGGATTATTGCTTGGAGGAGAGAGTGAAACAATTGGAGGAGATGTTAATAAAGAGGAATGAAGATAGTTCGAAACTCAAGAAGGACAGTGTTCTAAGCTTGTTTAGTAGTGTAATAATAGGTGCACTTGTAGTTGTGATTATGTTTTGTATTTATGTGGTGGTTATTTAAGCAATTGCCATTGTATCTTTGTTGAAAAAAATATTGTATTTGAATGGCTCATTTTAGTTAAATGAATATTAGAAGTTGATAATGAAGCTAACTTGAAGCTAGTCTATATCGAATTCAAAGTATGCAAAGTAAATTGGCAAAGTGGATTAAACCAAAAATAGTATATAATCCAAACCAGACTATTCAAATAACATGCATCAGAATGTTAACATCAGGTAGCATCAACATAAAGGATGTACATAAATTGTTTCAAAATGTTAGTAAAATAAAGAAGGTCTATTTCCTTATACATACTGAGGTAAAGTGGTGCTCAAAAGTATTACAAATGCATGTCAATTTTCTTCAAAATAACAAGAGTAAACACTAGCAGGTCCATTTCAGAATAAGTTTCTTCCAAAGCATCATTTCTTCTTAGATTGGTTCAGTCCGGGCGTTGGAATGAATTTGAATATTCTGGAGGTTGTGCCACTACTTGCAGCTGCCATTGTCTCAACACTCACACTTTCCTGTCTCTTGGGCCTAATTATTGTCTGCTTTGGACGTCTACTAGGCTGCTGAGGCTGATTTTGTATTCCCTTATTGAATTGTAAAAAATTATGAGTATTCTAAAATAAGATATTAGTAAGTAATGTTTAGGAATTAATAGTGAAACATATTATGAAGCATACTTACAGTTGCAGCATTCACATTCATTCCTATGTCTGGTAAAGTATGATTTGTTGGTGCCTCAGGCTGGGTAACCTCATAAGTAAGCAAATTTATTAGGACAATTAAACCCTTGACGATGTATTTTATAAGTCAAATAGGTCCTTTAAAAATGCTACTATAAGTCAAATAGGTCCCTAAATACTAATTTATATGTCAAGTTGGTCTCTATAACACAACAACTATTTCATGTCAAAAACCTGAATCCTAAGCATGTTATCACACATATCAGGCTGCACAATGTAACACATTTAGCAGAAGAATGTAAGTATTATTCATGTATACCTCAGTTATTGGTGCCGATTGAGAAACCTGAACCTCTTCTTGTGTTGCAGTTGACTTTTCCTTGGATTTTTCTTTGACCTTTCCTTTAGGATTAGTTCCAGCCTTAGGAGCTCCCTTGCAGGTCTTAGCATTGTGGCCGGTCTCTCCACATTTTCCGCATGTGACTCGGAAGGTCCTTTTTGCCTTATTACCCTCTGCTCCGTCTTCTACTGGATCTCGTTTCCTTCTCTTTACTGGATGCCCTATTGGCCTCTTAATCTTGGGAGGGATTGAGCTTATTTCTCCAGACTTCTCCCAATACTCTTCACTGTTGACAGGGCTAATGGAATGACCATATGTTGCTCTGAAGGCATCCATCTTCAGCCACTTGTGCACATATGTGTCTGCTCTGTCTCCCCTCTTAGCAATAGCAGCCATGGCATGCACACATGGAATTCCTATAAGTGATTATAAAAAACAATTAGATATACAGTTTGTAAGAATAATAACTAAAAATGCATAACTTAGAGTGTTATACCTGTAAGTTGCCACATGTTACATGTACATGTGCTATTACCTAAGTGCACCCCCAACTTCTTCATGTGCATTTGCACCTCAAATACCTGTCTAGCACCAGTCTATTGAGCAGTCCAGTGCTTGGTGTCCTTCATAATTGTTTCCATCCTTTTTTGTTGTACAGGAGCAACTACCCCAGTGTACATGCTTAGGGCCTTTTTGTGTTGTGCCATCCTTCGCATAATGTAACATCTGAGCTCCTCTAGCATTGTGAGTATAGGTTTTCCCCTATAGTGTACTATTTTGGCATTCCACACCTCTGTCATGTTATTGGTGATATTGTCCAGTTTAGGGTAGTGGCTGAATTTTGACTTAGTCCAGCATCCTGGATCCAATTTTGCAAGGTAAGCCCACGTGTCCTCATTCATTCTCTTCAACCTTTGCATATTATCATTAAACTCTGCAACGGTTGAGCTTTTGGCACAAGCCCACACCACATTCTTAAGCTGTGTATCCTTGTATTTGTTTGTGAAATTCTTCCAGATGTGCCTAACGCAGTTTCTGTGATGGGCGTTAGGCATGACCTCCTTCAGTGCTGGTAGAAGACCCTGCATTACAGTTCAGACAGACCAGAAAACAATATGCATTAACATGCTTGTTATGGTAACAAAAAACATAGTTAACAGTCATTAAACCATGAAGGATACAATGCATTTAGTTAGTTAACATAACATACACTAAGGCTAGTTCAGGGATACCTTCTGTTGATCACTAATGAAGTTCCAATCATCGGCAGTGCATTGCCTAAGATCATCTTGTAACAACTGCAGAAACCATTTCCAACTTGCCTTCATCTCATTGTCAACTACTGCATACGCAATCACATAAAAATGATTGTTCGCATCTTGTGCTACAGCTGACAATAATTGTCCCCCATAAAAACCCTTCAGGAAGCATCCATCTAAACCTATCAAAGGGCGACATCCAGCCTTGAACCCCCTTTTACAGGCATTTAAGCAAATATACAACTTATCAAATAAAGGAGGAGATTGAGGTATAGGCTCCACTGCCAATAGTGCAGATGAACCTTCATTGCTCCTGTGTAAACCAGAATTACACCATAATTCACTAAGATCACTAACAATATTCTAATGTTTTTTCATATCACAGCAAGTTACTTTTATCAAACAAGAATTAACATAATGTTAGTCTTTGAAATAAAATAACCTCATACCAGTGTATCTCGTTTAGATAGTCACGCAACTTCCCATATTGCGCCTTCTCGTTACCAACATACTTTTCCCTGGCCATCCGAGGTCCTCTATACAGCATTTTATCACTGAGTATCACATTGTAATCAACCTTCATGTGATCCCATGCCTCTGCATGTGTCAACCGTGGCTGACTCAACAATCTCTTTTCTAGTTTCCTTGCTACCCAATGTTGATCTGTCATATTGCTACCAAACTCTCTTCCACAAGTGTGAGTGTGATTGTAGGTCTTTATTTGGTATCCACCTGATCGTGAGTTCTTTGCGCAGTATATAAGCCAGGGACAGTCATGCTTCTCTGTTTCACCAATTTTCTTACCTTCATTTCCACATTTTGCATTTTCTGCTGCATTAGCTTGTGCTTCTACCTCATTGGTAGTATGTCCCTCATTGTTTTTATCACCTTCAGGAAAAGCCTCATTCGTTTCCACCACCCTTTTAGCTTTCTCGCTTTCATTAGCTTCTTTAGCAGCCTGTACCTTTGCCTTTTCCTTAGCTGCTTTTCTTGCCTTTGCCTTGACTTTTTGCACTTCTTTTCCAGGCATGAAGCTTCCATGTATACAAGCAGCTCTAACCCTTTTCTTATCATTCTTCATGTAAAATATCCTTCTACCCTCTGATATGGTAAAGTCCTTCAGAGCCTGCTTAAATTGTTCAAGTGACTCAAACTCCATGTTCAGCTGAAATTGGACCTCCCCAAATTCTGCACTCGGATTAAATTGAGGCCAATCAAACCCATTTCCTCCATCATCACTTGAGTCTTCCGGGGTCAAAAATTGTTCAGACTCATACTCAAATTCAATGTCTGACTCAGGTAACAACTCCACACCAAGTTCTTCATCAAATGTAGCAGGTTTTTTGGACTTCAATGGTCCCTCATTGGCACTAGCAGGTGTAGTTTTGTTTTTGTTGCCACTAGAAGGCCCATTATCTACTTTTTCTTTTTCAGCAGGCCCATAATCATTCTTACTGGGCCTGCCAGGCCCACCATGACTCTTTCTCTGAAGAGATGCTCCAGCTACCTTTTCTCTTCCAATGGCTGCCCTTTTTGGCTTGCCATTGCCCTTGCCAACTGGCCCATTAACAGGCTTATTAACTTTGAATTTCTTCTTCCCATTATTCTTTCCTTTCTTACCAACTCTAACTAACTCTTCCTCTGAACTTGAATCCGAAAAACCATCTCCTGAAGATGGGGGCTTGTATATTGCATCTTCTGTTGATGGGACTTCTTCCCATTATTCTTTCCTTTCTTACCAGCTCCAACTAACTCTTCCTCTGAACTTGAATCTGAAAAACCATCTCCTGAAGGTGGGGGCTTGTATATTGCATCTTCTGTTGACTCATACCCATCATCACTATCTGAACTCTCAACATCTTACTCATTGTCAACACCATCATCCTCAAGACTAGCCTCTTGCACTTCCACTTCCTCAACACTAACACCATCATCATCAATGAATTCTATATCTTCCATGATTGGATGGTCAAAGTAGATATAGAATTCATTAGTGTTCTCATTTAGCATTTTATTCTTTTGAAGATCTCTGATTTCTTTGTCTCCATGAACTGGGTGAAGACCAGACTCCAGGTCAGTAGCACTCGGATCATACCAAAACATTGCCTTATAGTCATGGTAACCCAAGTCCAAAAAAAGTTTCTTCAGGTCAAAGAAACATATCAGATCAATGTCCATTGGGGGAAACTTCTTGACTTCTCCATTGATGTACACAAGTACTCCCTTGTTGTCTCTCACAAAGCTTCCACCGTGGTGAAATACGGGTATCACATCTTCACTCATCTAAACTAACAAAATAAAAATCTATCACAACTTAAACAAGCAACGAAGCAATTACAAGAACATTAAAACAGAATTCAATTTTTTAACACCGACATCGATAATGTTACTATGAAACGTCACAGACTAAATCAATTTAGAACTTTGACTTAACCAACACTAGCAAAATAATATCTTTAATCTACCCTACACATGACATGCATGTTCATCATACATGAATCTTCGCCTCTGAATTAATTCAGAAAAGAAATTTGAAGACTTACCTCCAACAATGGCGATATGCACCACAGTCCACCGCCACCACACAGTCGTCGTTAGCCTCGTCAAACGACTGTTACAGACTACAGTCAATGTTAACGGAGTTGAGGAAGATGAAGGGTTGCCTTGTAAAATTTGGATAAGTGTTTGGGGTTTCAAGTCATTTAACAGAGCCAAGGGAGAGGGACATGCGTTTTTATCCAAGGTCCCTGTTCAAACGCTGCGTTTTCACACATTCTTATCATAAAGCTTGGGGACTAATCTGTCCAATTAAAAATGACGTCGTTTTGATAAGGCCTTAAACGACGTCGTTTTGACCACGTGTACAGGGACCAACGTGTCCTGAAAGCCTTTAACCTGACACGTCACACTCATCACCTCCACATAGGAGAGAGTGTGTTCAGTTAACCGGCTAAACCTGGAGCAGGGACGTATATGGCACATATTTAATAATTTTGGGGACTGGGGACTTAGTTAATTTTCCTGGAGGACAAATCTGTCGTACGACCAATTCCTTAGGGACCTATTTGGGGTATTATTCTATTATTATTTAAAAGAATTCTTAGACTAAAGCTTCTACATTTTAAGCGTGGGTTCTTGTTTCAAGGAGAAATAGAAATTCCTCGAGCTAATATTCAATGCAGGTTTCGGTGTTTCGAAATTCGAAAGAAGGAAAATCCTACCTAACTTATAACTTATGAGTGGCTTTTAAGGCGACAAAGTTTAATTTACTCCAAGTATGTCGAGAAATGTAAGGTGAATAGATTTTTTTTAATCAAATTCTAATAAAGCTTCTAAAAAGATATTGGTTTGTTTTAAATTAAAAAATGCATAAATTTTATGAAATTGATATAAAAGTTTTACTCACGAATTAGTTTTTGAAAAAGTATTTTTCATGTTTTCTAAAAAAAAGTAAAAATTATTTTATATTTAAATAGATTTTTTTTAAAAATTAAGTATTNATTTTTATTTTTTAAATAAGATATTGTTAACTTTTAAAAAAATTTTATTCTAATAAAAATACTTTTTTAAAAATGTATTTAAATATATTTAAGATTTAATAAAAACATTTTATTTATCTTAAAAAAAGTTATTTTTCACTCAAAGAAGCCATTCTAAACAAACACTATAACTATTACATTATTAAAAATTTTAAAAAGCTTATAAGTGAAGAATAATTTTTATATTTTGAATTAATTTTGAGGGTGAGTTGGATAGATTCAATTCCATATAATATTAGACTCTAAAAAAATTATAAGTAATGAATATTTCTCATATCTTAAAATTATCTTTTGGAGTGAGTTAAGCCTATTCAATTCTAATATTAGCATAAAGTCTTTAAAAAAAAAAACATATTTTTTTTAACAAAAATACTAAGGGTACACATGTATCGAGCTAGTTTAATTAGACCTGACCCGACTCTGATATTATATTAGTCTATTTTAACCCTACTCTAAATTAATCCGAAATAAATTGATAATTTTTTTATCAAAAGAGCTTAATAATGAAATCACCCTTGAAGCTGCCAATGACCCATCGACCAATAATATTATTTCAAATGATATGGTTTATACGTTACTTATTTTATTTTATTTTATTTTTTGAAGCTCTCCAGCTTCTTTTTTAAAATGCAAATTTTGTTTTATTAATAATTTAAATGTTCATGTTAACAGCAGTTGCTAGAAGAAGAGATGATGACCAACTTAAAACAATATTTAAATTTAAATTGCATAATTTCTTTTTTTTAATTTAAGAATTATTTTTCGAATTTTTTCTTGAAATAAAATAAAAAAATATTTCCATAGAAAAATCATTCAGAAATTATATTCCGGAATTCAATTGTTTTTGGGTGGGGTAAGTTTGCAGTATTGACCTCTTTAGCGAACTTTATAAAATACGTACGCTAAATTTTAATATTTTTGTGCCTCCAATTTAAAAAAAAACATTATCAAAGTTCTTAATTCTAAAAAAATTTAATTAGGTGTGAGTGAGAAGAAAAATTAGAGAATTGAATATTTGACGGACAATAAATATAATTTCTTAATACTATAGTGACAACAACAACAACATTATCATCATTTCTATTTGAGGAGTACATAAGAACAAACCGTATTTAAAAATGGCATTATATTTTTGTATTTTTACATTAACTGTTTTTTATGAATGCGTACTATTAAAAACTCATCGAAAAAAATAAAATGAAACTATATAAGTTATTATTTATTCAATTTCGTGTGACAAATGCATATAGAAAACAATGGTGTAGTGTTTTTCAACACCAAAAAAAACTCATAAAAAAAATGAAACTATATAAATTATTATTTATTCAATTTCGTTTGACAAAAGCATATAGAAAATAATGGTGTAGTGTTTTTCAACACCAAAAAAAAAAAGTGGTTGTGATTTGAAGTCTAGGGCACAGCAAACTTTACAATTTTGACGAGGTTCGTTGAGAGGCACAGAAAACTTGCCCCCCAAAAAAAAATGGATTTCAGAATATAATTTGAGAATGAATTTTTTGTAAATATTTTTTTATTATATTCCAAAAAAATCATTTTTTTCTATCAATGATAAATATTATAACAACTCTAATTTTTATACTAACACGAGTTTTTTTAAAATAATATTTTATGATGATTAGTTTTATTTTAATGAACCGATTTTGAACTTCAAAGTAAAATAGATGGTAATATAATTTTATTATTGTCTTATTTATCTATTTTACTTGTTCTAATTATAATGGAGCCTAGATAATAATATTAATATTATCAAATCTGACTTTTGTCAATAAAATTAATTATTGGTATTTTTTGATGAGTTTAGAGTTGCTAAAACTCCATCAAATATCTTTATATTCCTAAGTTATTAATGCCATTTATATTAATAACTCATATACATTTAACTTTATATATTATTATTGTTCTTGTATGGATACCTAGAGGAAGAGCTCGGTCTCTGGAAATCGACGCCGAGTTGTTATCTTCGGTGCTGACCTTCGAACTTTGTGGTAATCCGAGCTTTACTCCAAGAGGGTGTCTAATTGCGTAGAGCTTTGAGCAAGAAACAGGGGGGAGTGTACCTGCAAAAGCACTCTGAAGCTTAAGTCAGTATTGAGAATTCAATGTGTCCTTTTAGGATGGAAGATCATACCTTTTGTAGGTGAAAATGTACTAGTCCGTTATGCTTTTGCTTTATTGTCTGTATTAAAGAGTAATAATGCTAGGTTGGACGTTTCGCTTTTTGGAAAGCAGTCCGTTAAGCTGAATTATAACGTAAGTTACCGATTAATGATGTTTGAATAACTGTAACGCCGATTAATAGCGTAAATTGCCGAGTTATGATTTGTAATGCCGATCTTGTAATGGTTCTGATCATAGCCCACAAGCTTAGCCTGAGAGTAAGTTTTAATGAAACAGGTTGAGCTTTAAATGAAGCATAAGTCAGCAGTTGCGTGTTACGTCAGCGATATGTGTTGGACCTGAAGCCCCCAGCTCAAGATGTTTTATTAAAAATGGTTAGCAAAAGAAAAGGTATATTAAAAAGTAAACAGTTTTTAAATGAAGAGAGAGAAGTAATGATGACATTAAGTGTGCTGTCATTTCCAAGACTGCTCTTTGGGCGGTTGATGTGACTGAGAAGTGGGTTATTGTTTACTGAAGGGTTTTTGTAACTTATTGGTAACTGTTATTGGAATACCAATAGTGTAGCATCATTTTTGAGTTTGTGAGATAAAATTGTCTGCGAAATTTTTCAAAGGGAGGAAAATGAGTAAAAGAGGTATGTGCAAAAATTTTGCTTCTACTTCTTCATTGAGTTTCTTTTCTTCTTCCTTCGTTTCTGTTTGTTGCTGTTGATGGGGTTTGAGAAGGATAAGAATGAGAGGAAAGACTGGTCTTATGACTGGTTAGTGAAGATGTTAGGAGTCGTATGTCATTGTTCTTGGATCAGGGAGGTGTAGATGAAGTGGATAAGAGTAAAGTTGTTAGGTCTGGATCTGGAATTCGATTGGAGCTACTGCCTTGTTCTGAAAATGATAGGGTTTTTCATAGGGGTGAGGGGTTTGAACACTTTTTTATGTATAGTTGTATTTTTGAAGAGTTGAAGGTTAAGCTTTCATTTAGCGATTTTGAATGTCAGGTTTTGAAGTAGCTGAACTGTGTCCCATCTCAGCTCCATCCGAATGGGTGGGCTTTTCTTCGTGCATTTGAGATATTGATGGAGTTTCTCGAGGAGGGTCCTACGGTGGAGTTGTTTTTCTCCCTATTTCAAGCGAAAGGTGTTTGGAAGGGGGTGTGGGTGAATTTGAACAGTTCTCCAAGGTTTGCTGTATTCAGACTTTACAAATCCTCCTTTAAAAATTTTAAGGAAATGTATTTGAAAGTAAGAAGTGTTGAGGGTGACTTCCCGTTTTATATGGACGAGCATTTTGGGGAGAGATTTCCGATTTGATGGTGCTCGAAGCCACAGAATATTTTAGGGCTAGAGGTAATAAGTGCAAGGAATGAATGTATCATAGATTCGGAAGAGGGGTTGGAGGTTCCAGCCAAGGAACTACAGAGGTTTTATGATAATCAGAAAAAATTGTTATGACGTGGTTGAGCAAAGTGAAGGTTCGTCTCTTTGGGGAAAAGATTATCCCTTCATGATTACTGCTGATGAAGTTTGCCAAACTCCTACCGATGTTATTTTGGCTGAAGAGGTGGGAGATGTGGCAATTGATCAGTACATGTAGGTAACGTTCGATCCTTTGTTTGTTTTTGTTGATAATGTTGTGGATGTCCTTGTTGGTGAATGTTTGCTTTTGTTTGTGTAAGGTTGTTGGTTTGAGGCTTGCCAGTTTAGGGTGTAGCCGGGAAAAGAAACATCGTCAAGTGGCCGAGCAAAAGCCCGATGTGAGATTGGATGAACAATTGAGTTTGAAAACTGCAAGGGTTACAGAGCTGGAGAGTAAATTAGCTAAGGTTGAGAAAGAATTAAAATTGATGAAGGAGAATTATGCCAAAGAGGTGCAGGATGTTAAAAAGAAAGAGGCAGATCTATCAAGTATGAGTACTCGAGTGGTGGAGTTGACTGCTGATTTGAAGAGCTTAGAGAAGAGTAAGGAGACAGCTATTCTGGACTCTTTTATTGAAGGGTTTGAGCGAGCTTCTTTGCAAGCCAGGTTCTTAGCTCCTAATGTTGATCTTGATCAGATGGATCCTGGTAAGATTTTGCGTGATGGGGTTATGGTTGAGGATGATGGTGCTGAAGAAGAGGGGTATGAAAATGTTTGATAGGAATTTGGTTTGTTTCTGTTTTGTTTTTTGTTTGTAAACTAAGTTGCTCCTGTGTTGGCTTTTGTGCTTATGACTGATATGTTGCTACTGTTTGTTGAAGAAAACATACTTGGATGCTTTTTTTTACATGCTGTTTCTGCATATTTATAATATAGTATCTGTTCTTTGTCTGATATGTGGGTGTATTTTTGTTTTGTGACTGTGGCACCGAAGGTAAACATGTTAATGGTGCTGATGGTGTAATGCCATTATTTGATGGAGAAGCATAAAAAGGCTGGGTAGGCCGAGCATATTAGGTATATGTTTTGTTTGATAATATCTGGACTCTGTTGAATGGTCGGCAGTAATTTATGTGAAATTTTGAAAAGTTATTTTCTGAGTATTGCTCTGGCATCTGTTTTAGTGATTTATTTTGAGTGGTATGATTTGATATAAGGTCGGAAATATACCGAATGATCAGATTCGGATTGTAGTTGGTATTTTGATTTATTGATTGTATCCGAGTTGTCGGATTAAGATAAATGATGGAATTTAAATGAGCGTATTCCGGCTTAGACCGGTTATTGGATTGAATCATATTATCCGAGTTACCGGTTTCCGTTTTAAGGTCGGCAGTCAGACTGAGTGATTGTATCCGAGTGATTGGGTTCCGTTTTAAGGTCGGCAGTCGGATTGACTGAATGTATCCGAGTGATCGGATTCCGTTTTAAGGTTGGCAGTTGGATTTACTGATTGTATCCGAATGGCCTATTATGGCATATGATTGGTGTCGATAGTACCTGAATGGTCGGATAGACATTATAGGTCGGCATTATATGTTTATTGATGAGACAGAACTATGAAATGGTGGAAATAAAGATTTGATAAAATAAGAAGTTTGTTTATTGAAGAACCCTTGATTTCAAAGGCCCAGGTAGGCTAGCCTCGTTAAAACCTCTCCAAGCAAAACCCTTGTGGAAAAAATCTTAGTAGTAGGAAAAAGAGTACTTGCCTGTCCCTGGTATTAACTGTAATATAACTTTAAGGAAGATACATTCCAAGTATTAGGGAGATCTTTACACTCTAAGGTTTGTAGTCGGTAGGCTCCATTGCCGATGACTTCTGTGACTCGGTAAGGGCCCTCCCAATTAGCTAATAGTTTGCCATGTGCTGATGGTTTCCTAGCTTGTTATGTTTTTCTGAGGACAAGGTCATGGACTTGGAAAGACCTTGGTTGAAGTCTCTTGTTATATATTCGAGCTATGTGCTGTTGCATGGCCAAATGTTTGACTGCTGTTGATGATCTTATTTCTTCTGCGAGGTCAAGTTCAGTTTGCCGAGCCGTGTCTTTTGTAGTCTGGTCGGCAAGTTCAGTGCATAGTGAGGATTGGAAGATCTCCACGGGTATCATTGCGTCAGATCCATAGACTAGCCGGAAGGGTGTCTCCTTTGTTGTTGAGGGAACAGTGGTGTTATATCCCCATATGATCTCTGGGATAAGCTCGGCCCAAAGGTCTTTTGCTATATCTAGTTTCTTTCTTAGAGCATGTAGTATTACTTTATTTGCAGCTTCAGCTAACCCGTTTGTTTGTGAGTGCTCTACTGAGGAAAAGTGTTGGTTGATTTTCAAGTCCTGCAAGAAGGATGTGAATTTTTGATCCGCAACCTGGCAACCATTATCTGTGATAATGTGCCGAGGAATGCCAAACCGACAGATAATATATTTCCAAACAAAGGAAAGCATTTGTTGTGATGTAATTTTGGCTAGAGGTTGTGCCTCTATCCATTTGGAAAAATAATCAATTGCTACAACGAGGAATTTTACCTGTCATGCTGTTGTGGGGAAGGGGCTGAGGATATCTATGCCCCATTGGTTGAACGGCCAACTTACCTCTGAATAGTGTAAGAGTTTGGCTGGGAGATGTGTGATCGGACAATGTTTCTGGCAATTGTTACACCTTTTTATTTTTTCATGGCAATCCTATCGTATTGTCGGCCAATATAGGCCAGCTCTGAGTATTTTTGAAGAAAGACTTCGGGCTCCGAGGTGTGTACCATAGATCCCTTCATGCGCCTCGGCAAGTGCAAGTTCGGCTTTTGTTCTGCAAAGACGTTTTAGTAATGGACGAGAGAATCCTCGTCTATATAAGCAGTTATTATAAACTGTAAAATAGGAGGCTTGTCGGCAGAATTGTCGGATATTTTTGACATTGCCTGGCAAGTTTCCTGTTTGAAGATAGTCCAGGTATGGAGATCTCTAGTCTGCTTCCTGTGTAACACTTAAGATTTCTGTTAGCTCAATGTTTGGCTTAAGCAATGTAGATTGGTAAAGGGGTGACCTGTTTTGTTGAGTACTGGCTAGTTTAGACAGAATGTCAACTCAGCCATTACTCTCCCTTGGTATGTGCTGTATTTCATATTTAGAAAATTTTGAAAGTAAATTTTGTACAATGTCAAGGCATCTAGAAAGCAAATGGTCCTTTACTTGGTATAAGTTGTTTACCTGTTAAATGATGTGTAAGGAGTCGCAGTATACCTTAAGTTCGGTAATGTTTAGGTCGGCAGCGAGTCTAAGGCCAGCAATTAAGGCTTTATACTCACTTTGATTGTTGCTTGCTTTGAATGAGAAATGGAGGGAATGCTCGATGACGTTGTCGTGGCCATCATCAAGTATGATACCTGCTCCGCATCCTTGTGGATTGGAGGAGCCGTCGACGTATAAGGACCTTTCGATGTAGTCCTTGGCTGTGTCTGATACTGAGAATTCAGTGATGAAGTCGGTAAGAATTGTGATTTGATAGATGTTCGGCATTCGTATTTGATATCAAATTCTAAAAGTTCAACCGACCATTTTACTAGTCGGCCAGCCAGCTCTGGTTTCTGAAGGACTTGGCGTAAAGAATGATCTATTCGAACATGGATTTCATGGCTCTGAAAATATGGTCGGAGTCTTCTGGCCGAGAAGATAAGGGCTAGGGCCAGCTTCTCAATGGTTGGATATCGAAGCTCGGCATTTTGTAATGTTTTGCTGGTAAAATAGATAGGAAACTGCTACTTTTCCCTTTCTGCAACAAGAGCGGAGCTTACAGCCCGATTAGTGATGGATAACTATAAGAATAATGGTTTCCCTTGTAAGGGGGTTTGTAAAATTGGCGGTTTTGAAAGAGTTTCTTTGATGGTTGTGAATGCTTGTTCACAGTCATCAGTCCATTAGAAAGCTTTTTTTCTATTTTAAAGTTTGGAAAAAACATAAAGTTTTAGAAGCTAAGCAAGGTAAGAATCTAGAGAGGGTAGCAAGTCTCCCTGTTAACTGTTGGACTTCCTTGATGGTGTGTGGACTTGCCATGTCTAAAATAGCTCGGAATTTTTCTGGATTTGCCTCAATACCTCGGCTAGTGACCAGGAAGCCGAGAAATTTGCCACTCTGGACCCCAAATACGCACTTCTCGGGGTTTAGCCGCATGTTGTATTTTCTTAGTTGTCCGAAGATTTCTGCGAGGTCATCAAGGTGATTGCTGCCGATCTTTATCTTGGCGACCATATCGTCAATGTAGACCTCAATGTTTCTGCCGATTTGTTTAGCGAAGACTTTATCCATGAGACGTTGATATGTCGCACTTGCATTTTTAAGGCCAAATGGCATGACTTTATAACAATATTTTCCATATTCAGTAATAAAGGCTGTCTTATTTTAGTCGGATGGATGCATTTGGATCTGGTTATAACCACAATATGCATCCATAAAGCTGAGTTTTTCAAAACCAGATGCATTATAAACTAAGCAATCAATAGAAGGCAAAGGGTAGAAGTCTCTGGGACATGCTTTGTTGAGATCGGTGAAATTAACACACATGCGCCATTTACCATTATATTTTTTAACCATGACGACATTCTGTAAAATCCGGCCATAAATGAGAATTTATTCTAGAAAGCCTAAAATGTGATTTTTATGGCTCAATATGATAGAGGAGATTGAGACGAGAATTTTGGTACCAATTTTATAGCATTCGGACCAAGATTGGACCGAACGGGCCAAACTGGGCCAACCGGACCCAAAGTGGGCCCTTGACCCAACTAAACTAATCCAAAACCCTGGTTTTCATCACTCTCTCTCCTCACACAACACTAATACACGTTGAAAAAGAGAGGCCATGGAGGGAAGAACACTCTCTCAAGTTCTCTCCCTTGGTTGATCTTCAAACCACCATAACTTTTGATCTAGAGCTCCGAATGCCGCACCGTTTGCGGCCACGTGTTCACCGCGGAGAGCTCTATGAAACCCATACAATAAATCTTGAGGTAAGCCACATTTTGCTCTTCGAATTTCTAGCCTTGATTTCGAGTTTCCTGAGCAAAAATATTGAGATTTTGGACTCTTTGTTGTTATAGGACCCAACTCTCTTGAAGAGAAGGTTAATCTTGTCTCTTTGGACCTTGGGTGTGGTAAGATTCTCAACCCTAGTTTAATTTGTGGTTCTATGATGTTTGGATTTTGAGATGTTGTGTATGGGTGTGATGATTGTGGCTTAGGTTGTGTATGTGTGAATATTGGAGCTTGATTGGTGATTTTGAAAAGCTTGAAAAGGGATTTGGTGGTGAAAAATCTGTTTTTGGAGGTGTTGAGGCCTTGAGAGCTTGAGGAAAAGTGGTTTGGAAGTGCTCCAGTTGAGCTTGGGAAATTGGCTAAGGTATGGTCTCGGTTTCTCGTATCTAATATGTAATGTGGTAGGAAATACTTAGGCTAGAGGCCCTAAGATAGGCATTGAATTGTTGGTGTTGTTGAATGGTTGATATATATGATGTGGTCATATATGTGATGATGATTATTGATGCCTTGTTGGTATGATGTATAAGAAATATGCATGTTGTGATATATGCTTGATGATTGGTTGTGGTTGAATTGTGGGTTGAACCATGTTGATGGTGAGCATGACATTGATTGTGTACAATGATGATTTATTGGAATTGGTGTTTTTGAAAATTGGCATGAGGAAGAGTATGTGATATGTCAATGTGTTTGGGTTTGAACCACTTGGGTGAGGTGGGTTAAAATGATGGGATAGTGATTTTGTCATTTGTGGTAAAGTGTCAACGTGTGAGTTGAGGAGGCTTGATGTTGCATTTAATATATTTTGATTGATTTCAAAGAAAAGGGATGAAATTGGCATGTTTTGATTGATTTTGAAGAGAGTTGAAAATGGCTTGTTTTGAAAATGGCACTTTGTGGTTTTGTAAGAAAAACATGGTTTTGGGCATACTTGGGTGGGACATAACTTGGACTACGGATCTCTGTTTTGTGCCAAATCTGTTTAGAAATGAAATTAGATTCGGGATGCCCATGCCGTTCGAAGAACGGGTGAAAAACGATTTAAAATGAGAAAGTTATGTCCGTTGGAAGATTGGGGGGTTGAGTTTGTGAATTCTGCAGCTTTTAACTTAGAAAATTTTTAGCAGAATGACCCTCCGCGCGTAGGCGCACTTGGCGCGTACGCGCTGTTCTTCCAGAAAGTGCCATCCACGCGTACGCGTGATGTGTGCAGTCGCGCCGAATGTGCTGCACCCAATGCCCAGCCATTTTCCAGAGAGTTGTGCCAGAACTGTGCCAGTTTTGTGCCTGGGGCACGAGAGCACCCACGCGTACGCGTGGTTGACGCGTGCACATCGATTGGCTAATTTTCAATCCACGCGTTAGGGTGCATGACGCATACGCGTCGATAAGTTTTGCGGCCATCCACGCGTGCGCGTGGAGTGCGCGTACGTGTGGCCCTGTTTTCATCCCAAAGTTGATTTTTGAGTTTTAAAAGCCAAATCTCATACTTCTAAGCCTCCGATCTCACCACTTATATCTTAAATCATTATGATATGCCTAGCTATTAGAAAAAGAGATAGGGGATGTGGTAACTTACGAGTGAAGCAAGGGAAAAATGAATGATCAATGAGGATCAAAGATGATTATGTGAGAGGCAGAGGATGGCGGTGGAAGTGCTTGTTATGCCATGGGCCGAAAGGCCGTAATTGTTAATGATATGGCTGGTTATGGATTTAACCGTGAGCCGGGTGGCTGGTTATGGATTTAACCGTGAGCCAGATGGTTGGATTATTGCCGTGTTACGGCGGAGCCATGATTATGGCTATGTATAAATGCATATATGCTGTTGAATGAATTGTGAATGTTG
>NC_029780.3:101810286-101852019 GCF_000817695.3 Arachis duranensis
TTTATGGTTTAGCTTGTTTATAAGCTTTGATATTATCTGGAGGAAGTTCTAGGATTGCCTTTGGCTTTCCTCTATTATTATGTATTATATATGTGGAAGCTGTTACCATGCTGGGGACCTCTGGTTCTCACCCATGCGGATTTTGTGGTTTTCAGATACAGGACGTGAGGTTTCTCGCTGAGGCTTGCTGGAGACTTCTGGATTAGCGAAGATCCTTTGTTCTTGGGGACTCTATTTTAGTTTATATGTCTTGCTTAGATACTTTTATCTCCATTAAATAATACAAACTGTGATGACTCCTCTTATAGGAGATTTTGGAGAATAGGTTTTATGTATTTGTGTCCCTTTGGGTTTCCTTTGGGGTTTTCCTTATTTTATCATATGTATATATCGCTATGCTCGGACCGGTTATCTTCGCAGCCGGATTTTGAGTCTTGATATTTCTGTTTTTGACACTCCTTTGTATATATATAATCTCGCGTTGGTTTAGCCTTGTTCGTTACGTTATCGATCGGAGTGTTGCGCTTTCGAGTTGCGATTTTTTTGTTTACCCCTTTTTCTACAAAGGCTCCTAGTTATAATCGTTCATTCATACTACTATACTTACTAAATTTTTATTTTAGAGGTCGTAATACATTGCCATCTCTGAATTATGACTTAAGCATAAGACTCTGTATGGTAGGGTGTTACATTATGGTATCAGGGCAGTTCGTTCCTGTAGAGCCTGAGGGACGGACTGACTATGCTTCTGTGCATTCTCTGTATGTGTGTTATGTGCTATTAGTATATCTGCTTGATATAATTGGCATAAATGTTCATGAGCATGCATTTGGGACTTTGAAGCACTAGACTTCCGTTATTGAGACTGATCAACTTAATATCGATTGTTTGGTGTGTATAGGAACCAGATGGCGCCTCGTGGATGCGGTAGAAGCCGTGGAAGGAGTCGTACTAATGCTCGTGCGCCGGAGATTAACCCTAATGATCTGGTGAACTTTATGACGGCATTGGAGAATATGGCTGCTGCTATGCAAGCCACTGCTGAGGCTCTTAGTCAACAGATGAACAACCATGGTAATGATGGAGGTGGAGTTTAGGGCCCGATGACACTGGCAAACTTTTTGAAGGTTAATCCACCTAAGTTCAAGGGAACTGCTAGCCCGACTAAGGCTGATACATGATTTCAGGCTATAGAGCGAGCACTGCAAGCACAAGTGGTACCTGAAGGACAGCGTGTTGAGTTCGCTACCTATATGCTCACTGGTGAGGCGTCGCATTGGTGGCAAGGTATCCGACGTCTTCTGCAGCAGGGTGATGAATATATCACCTGGAATGTCTTCCAAGAGGAGTTCTATAAGAAGTACTTTCCGACTTCTGCTAGGACGGCCAAGGAGCTTGAATTATTACAGCTGAAGCATGGTACTATGTCTGTATTTGAGTATACTGACAAGTTTGAAGAACTGTTCAGGTTCTCTCGTATGTGTCAAGGGACTCCGGTGGAATATGAGGAATGGAAGTGTGTTAAGTATGAAGGAGGACTCTGGAGTGATATATTCAGTTCAGTAGGACCAATGGAGATCAGGACTTTCTCCGAATTGGTGAACAAGTGTAAGGTTGCTGAAGAGTGTGTGAAAAGGGCAACCGCTGAGAAAGGGAGTCACAAAGGATCATTCCCACAGAACCGAGGGAAGAGCTTTGCACCTAGAGGTCCGTCTTTCAAGAGGGGAAGCTCTTTCAGGAGGCCCAACAACAACAACTCCAAGGGAAGAAGTTTGGAAAGCAGCCTCAGAATGATCAAGCTTGTACTAGATGTGGGAGTCACCATCCAGGAGCACCATGCAAGGCCGGATGGGGCTTGTGCTACAATTGTGGAAAAGCGGGCATAAAGCCGCAAGCTATCCAGAGAAGCAGAAACAAGGTGCTGGGAAAGCATAACAGACTGGTCGGGTGTTCACCACCTCAGCTATAGGTGCCAAGGGATTCGAGACACTCATTCGAGGTAACTGTGAAATAGCTGGTCAAACTTTAAATGCTTTATTTGATTTGGGAGCATCACATTCATTCATTGCATTTGAGAAAGCCCATGAGTTAGGACTGAAGGTTGTAACTTTAGGTTATGATCTAAGAGTGTATAATGCTACCCATGAAGCCATGGTAACTAGGCTAGGATGCCCGAAAGTTTCCTTTAGGTTCAAGCAGCGTGATTTTGTTCATAATTTAGTCTGCTTACCGATGATCGGTCTTGATCTTATCTTGGGATTGGATTGGTTATCTAAGAACTATGTCCTGCTTGATTGTTCTACAAAGTCGGTGTACTTTATACCAGAAGATACAGAAGGGTCGGTCGTGGTGAATAATTATTACTTGAATTCGATGATGGTGAACTGTTCCGGAACCGAATGTCAGGGTATACTGTTGTTAACCGTGGGTGTTTCAGGTGATGATCAAAGGTTGGAACAGATTCCGGTTGTGTGTGAGTTTTCGGAAGTGTTTCCCGATGATATTAATGAGTTTCTACCTAACTGAGAGGTTGAGTTTGCTATTGAATTGGTTCCTGGGGCAGGACCAATCTCAAGTGCTCCTTATAGGATGTCACCGTTAGAGATGACTAAGTTGAAGTCTCAGTTAGAGGATTTGTTGGGTAAGAATTTTATCCGACCAAGTGTCTCTCCGTGGGGTGCGCCAGTGCTACGAGTAAAGAAGAAAGATGGGAGTATGCGGCTCTATGTGGATTACAGGTAGCTAAACAAGGTTACAATAAAGAATAAGTACCCATTACCGAGAATTGATGATCTCATGGATCAGTTACAAGGAGCTGGAGTGTTCTCCAAGATCGATTTGCGATCCGGTTATCACCAGATAAGGGTGAGGGGTGAGGATATCCCTAAGACCGCTTTTAGGACTCGTTATGGTCATTACGAGTACACTGTGATGTCTTTTGGGTTGACGAACACTCCTGCAGTGTTTATAGATTACATGAATAGAGTTTTCCATCCGTTTCTGGATAAATTCGTTGTTGTCTTCATTGATGACATACTGATTTACTCCAAGACTGAAGAAGAGCATGCGGAACACTTGAGAACCGTGTTGCAGATTCTAAAGGAGAAGAAACTCTATGAAAAACTGTCTAAGTGTGAGTTTTGGAAGAGTGAGGTGAAGTTTTTGGGCCACGTGGTGAGTAAGAAGGGAATAGTCGTAGATCCAACTAAGGTGGAGGCTGTGATGGATTGGAAACAACCAACCACTGTAACAGAGATAAGGAGTTTTCTGGGCTTAGCTGGCTATTACCGAAGGTTTATTAAGGGCTTTTCACAGATAGCTTTGCCATTGACAAAGTTAACCTGCAAAGACACTCCGTTTGTTTGGACTCCTGAATGCGAGGAGAGCTTTCAGACATTGAAGAAAAAGTTGACCACTGCACCTGTGTTAGTGTTACCTGAGCCAAACGAGCATTTGAGGTGTACTGTGATGCCTCATTGAAGGGTCTAGGGTGCGTGCTGATGCAGCATCATAATATGGTGGCGTATGCCTCACGGCAGTTGAGATTGCATGAAGTTAACTATCCTACGCATGATTTAGAGCTTGCTGCGGTCGTGTTTACGCTAAAGGTGTGGAGGCATTACCTCTATGGGGTTAAGTTCCAAGTTTTCTCTGATCATAAGAGCTTGAAGTACCTCTTTGATCAGAAAGAGCTTAATATGAGGCAGAGGAGGTGGATGGAATTATTGAAGGACTATGACTTTGAGTTGAATTACCATCCGGGAAAGGTGAATGTAGTGGCGGATGCGTTAAGTCAAAAGTCATTATATGTGGCTTGGATGATGCTTCAAGAGGAGAAGTTGCTCAAGGGATTCGAGAGTCTGAAAATTGGTGCTCGAGAAGTATCCGGAACCTTATGTTTGAGCTGATTAGAAATCTCAAGTGACTTTAAGTCCGAACTCCTAAAGGCTCATCAAAATGATGAAGCGTTATGGAAGGTGTTACCGGCTATTGAGCAAGAAAAACAGTGGAGAGTGTCGGAAGGAAAAGATGAGTTATGGAGATTCAAGAGTAGGATCATTGTGCCAGATGTTGGCACTTTGAGGTAGGATATCTTAAAGGAGGCACACAAAAGCGGCTTCTCCATTCACCCGGGAAGTACTAAGATGTACCATAATTTAAAGGCGATGTTTTGGTGGCCGGGTATGAAGAATGATGTGGCGGAATATGTTTCAAAGTGCTTAACTTGTCAAAAGGTAAAGATTGAACATCAAAGACCTTCTGGGATGTTGCAACCTTTAGAGATTCCACAATGGAAGTGGGAAAGTATTGCAATGGACTTCGTGTCAGGATTGCCAAGGACTAGGGCTGGTTTTGATGCTATCTGGGTGATTGTGGACCGACTGACGAAGTCAGCTACTTTCTACCCATTCGTATGACTTACACCCTCGAGGAGCTAGCACGGTTATACATAAAGGAGATTGTGAGACTTCATGGTGTACCTGCTACTATAATCTCTAATAGAGATCCTCGTTTCACTTCAAGATTTTGGGGTGCATTTCAGAAGGCTTTTGGAACCCGATTAAGCTTGAGTACGACTTACCATCCTCAAACAGATGGTCAATCCGAGAGGACGATCCAAACACTAGAGGATATGTTGAGAGCTTGTGTTTTGGAGCAACCGACGAGTTGGGATCGGTATATGCCATTAGTGGAGTTTGCATACAATAATAGTTATCATGCGAGCATCGGAATGGCTCCGTATGAGGCCTTGTATGGGAGGAAATGTCAATCTCCGCTATGTTGGTATGAAGCTGGAGAGAAAATCTTGTTGGGGCCGGAAATGATAGCTGAGACCATTGAACAAGTCAAGAAAATCCGAGATAGGATGCTTGCGGCGCAGAGTCGTCAAAAGAGTTACGCCGATCAGAGGTGAAAGCCCTTAGAATTTGAGGAAAGAGACCATGTTTTCCTTAAGGTTACTCCGACCACGGGAGTAGGTAGGGCAATTAGAGCAAAGAAGTTGAATCCTCAATACATTAGTCCATTTCAGATCCTGGAGAGGGTTGGACCGGTGGCGTATCGGATGGCTCTACCACCTCATCTTTTGAACCTGCACGACGTGTTTCACGTGTCGCAGCTTCGGAAGTACACTCCTGATGCTAGCCATGTGTTGGAACCTGAATCGGTTCAGTTAAGAGAAAATTTGAACGGATATCCGCATTTATTCTCAGGTAATTACATTTGAATTTTGTGGGCGAAATTCCCAGTTAGGTGGGTATAATGTAAAACCCGGTTAATTAACGGCTAATTAACCCATAAATGAGAATTTATTCTAGAAAGCCTAAAATGTGATTTTTATGTCTTAATATGATAGAGGAGACTAAGACGAGAATTTTGTTACCAATTTTATAGAATTCGAACAAAGATTGGACCGAACGGGCCAAACTGGGCCAACCGGACCCAAAGTGGGCCCTTGGCCCAACTAAACTAATCCAAAACCCTAGTTTTCATCACTCTCTCTCCTCACACAACACTAATACACGCTGAAAAAGAAAGGCCATGGAGGGAAGAACACTCTCTCAAGTTCTCTCCCTTGGTTGATCTTCAAACCACCATAACTTTTGATCTAGAGCTCCGATTGCCACACCGTTTATGGCCACACGTTCACCGCAGAGAGCTCTACAAAACCCATACAATCAATCTTAAGGTAAGCCACGTTTTTCTCTTCGAATTTCTAGCCTTGATTTTGAGTTTCCTGAGCAAAAAATGTTGAGATTTTGGGCTCTTTGATGTTATAGGACCCAACTCTCTTGAAGGAGAAGGTTAATCTTGTCTCTTTGGACCTTGGGTGTGGTAAGATTCTCAACCCTAGTGTAATTTGTGGTTTTATGATGTTTGGGTTTTGAGATGTTGTGTATGGGTGTGATGATTGTGGCTTAGGTTGTGTATGTGTGAATATTAGAGCTTGATTGGTAAATTTGAAAAGCTTGAAAAGGGATTTGGTGGTGAAAAATCTGTTCTTGGAGGTGTTGAGGCCTTGAGAGCTTGAGGAAAAGTGGTTTGGAAGTGCTCCAGTTGAGCTTGGGAAATCGGCTAAGGTATGGTCTCGGTTTCTCGTATCTAATATGTAATATGGTAGGAAATACTTAGGCTAGAGGCCCTAAGATAGGCATTGAATTGTTGGTGTTGTTGAATGGTTGATATATATGATGTGGTCATATATGTGATGATGATTATTGATGCCTTGATGGTATGATGTATGAGAAATATGCATGTTGTGATATATGCTTGATGATTGGTTGTGGTTGAATTGTGGGTTGAACCATATAGATGGTGAGTATGACATTGATTGTGTACAATGATGATTTATTAGAATTGGCATTGTTGAAAATTGGCATGAGGAAGAGTATGTGATACGTCAATGTGTTTGGGTTTGAACCACTTGGGTGAAGTGGGTTAAAATGATGGGATAGTGATTTTGTCATTTGTGGTAAAGTGTCAACGTGTGAGTTGAGGAGGCTTGGTGTTGCATTTAATATATTTTGATTGATTTCAAAGAAAAGGGATGAAATTGGCATGTTTTGATTGATTTTGAAGAGAGTTGAAAATGGCTTGTTTTGAAAATGGCACTTTGTGGTTTTGTATGAAAAACATGGTTTTGGGCATACTTGGGTGGGACATAACTTGGACTACGAATCTCTGTTTTGCGCCAAATCTATTTAGAAATGAACTTAGATCCGGGATGCCCATGCCGTTCGAAGAACGGGTGAAAAACGATTTAAAATGAGAAAGTTATGTCCGTTGGAAGATTGGGGGGTTTAGTTTGTGAATTCTGCAGCTTTTAACTTAGAAAATTTTTAGCAGAATGACCCCCCGCGCGTAGGCGCACTTGGCGCGTACGTGCCGTTCTTCCAGAAAGCGCCATCCACGCGTGCGCGTGATGTGCGCGGGCGCGCTGAATGTGCTGCACCCAATGCCCAGCAATTTTCCAGAGAGTTATGCCAGAACTATGTCAGTTTTGTGCATGGGGAACGAGAGCACCCACGCGTACGCGTGGTTGACGCGTGCATGTCGATTGGCTAATTTTCAATCCACGTGTTAGCGTGCATGACGCATACGCGTCGATAAGTTTTGTGGCCATCCACGCGTGCACGTGGAGTGCGCGTACGCGTGGCCCTGTTTTCATCCCAAAGTTGATTTTTGAGTTTTAAAAGCCAAATCTCATACTTCTAAGCCTCCGATCTCACCACTTATGTCTTAAATCATTATAATATGCCTAGCTATTAGAAAAGGAGCTAGGGGATGTGGTAACTTGCGAGTGAAGCAAGGGAAAAATGAATGATCAATGAGGATCAAAGATGATTATGTGAGAGGCGGAGGATGGCGGTGGAAGTGCTTGTTATGCCTTGGGCCGAAAGGCCGTAATTGTTAATGATACGGCTGGTTATGGATTTAACCGTGAGCCGGGTGGCTGGTTATGGATTTAACTGTGAGCCGGATGGCTGGATTATTGCTGTGTTACGGCAGAGCCATGATTATGGCTATGTATAAATGCATATATGCTGTTGAATGAATTGTGAATGTTGCACTTCCACTTTGACCCTATGTCGTAAGGGTGGCCGGGCACTGTGAAAGCCCCGGATGAGCTCGCCCCCGTAAATATTCACCAGTGAAGGTGATGGATATAGATCATGATTATGATCAATTTATGATGAGTATAACTCGAGTAGGGGATGCGTGACAGAGGGATAGTCCAATGGTTAGCTACCAGGACTTGTCGGGTTAGCTCTATAACCGACAGATGATATCATCAGCCACTAGGGACAGGCATTCATCATATGCATACTATATGAATTGTTTGAGATTGCCTATTTGACTGTATATTACCTGCTAATTGTCTAAATGCCTTATTTGTTCCTATTTGTATATTTCTTGTCTGATATAACTGTGTTTGCTACATTATACTCCTGCTGGTGGTTGGGAGGTGTGAAAGAATTGGAAAGAGAAGTATTAGTTAGACTGAAGAATCTTTAGTCAGTCGCCACATATGGGTTAGCTTGTTTATAAGCTTTGATATTACCTGGAGGAAGTTCTAGGATTGCCTTTGGCTTTCCTCTATTATTATGTATTATATATGTGGAAGCTGTTACCATGCTGAGGACCTCTGGTTCTCACCCATGCGGATTTTGTGGTTTTATATATATATATATATCGCTATGCTCAGACCGGTTATCTTCGCGGCCAGATTTTGAGTCTTGATATTCCTGTTTTTGACACTCCTTTGTATATATATAATCTAGCGTTGGTTTATCCTTGTTCGTTATGTTATCGATCGGAGTGTTGCGCTTTCGAGTTGCGATTTTTTTGTTCACCCCTTTTTCTACAAAGGCTCCTAGTTATAATCGTTCATTCATACTACTATACTTACTAAATTTTTATTTTAGAGGTCGTAATACCTTGCCATCTCTGAATTATGACTTAAGCATAAGACTTTGTATGGTAGGGTGTTACACATTCGCCAGCCATGTTGTGAATCTAATTTCTCGGATAAAGCCCGCGTTGATGAGCTTCTTGGTTTCTTCCAGGGAGGCTTGTTTTCGGTCATGGCCGAGATTCTTCTTTTTTTGTATTACCGGTCGGGCAGATGGGTCTAATGCCAACTTGTGTGATATGATGGATGGATCGATGCCTGGCATATCAGCTGGGGTCCAAGCAAACAGGTCGGTATTTTGTTGTAAGAATGATTGGAATGAGGATTTTTCTTCCAAGGATAATGTTGAACCGACGTATGTGAATTTGTCCGTGCTTTCTGTGAAATAGATTTTATGCAGGTCTTCTGTTGGGGTTGGCCTTTCCAGTATTCCCGCTCTGGGGTCAAGGTCGGCCAGCATTTGTTGGTCGTTCATGTTGCCGATGTTGTGAACATGGGCTTTTGTGTTTCAGCTAGGTCTTTTGAGACTATTGTTGTAGCATTCTCTGGCTTCTCGGGCATTACTGTGAATGGTTGCAATTGTGTTATCCTGCAAAGGGAACTTAACACAAAGATGAATTGTAGATACTATAGCATCGAACATATTTAAGAAAGGTCGGCCAAGTATTAAATTGTAAGGACTAAAACAGTCAACTACCAAGTATTGAATATATGAAGTTTTTGACGAGGGAAACTCACCAAGTGTGGTTTGTAACCACACGGAGCCCATAACCGGGACTCTCTCTCCTGAGAAACCTACCAAGTCTCCAGTAGAAGGTTGGAGGATGTAGCTGCTCAATTTCATCTTCTGGAATGTGGAGAAAAATAGGACATCGGCACTGCTCCCAGGATCCAGCAACACCTTTTTTACTAGGAGATCTCCGAGCTGTAGGGAGATGACGACCGGGTCATCTAAGTTTGGTAGACCTTTGTTATGATCGGCTATCTGGAATGTTATCTGTGGGGACTGTGGTATTGTTTGCTATTGAATTTGATCAGCATTGATGGAGAGCATAGCTCGGTAAGATTGCTTTCTTGCCAAACTTGTTGTTCCTCCACCTGCAAAACCTCCAGAGATATAGTTAATAATACGCCTTGGTTGGTCGGGATGGGTGGTGTCTGGCCGATCTTTATCTCGGCCATGCTGTATTGCTGGGTGTTGTTCGCCAGGAGTGGTTGTTCGTCGCTGCATGTGGCCGGTGATATATTTGTCCAGGTGGCCTTGCCAAGCTAATCGCTCTAGAAGGTCATTGGCAATGATACACTCGTTGGTAGTGTGTCCATGCTTTTGGTGTAAGGAGCAGTATTTTGATCTGTCCGCGCCTCTTGAATCTGGGTAACTGCCGGCTTTCCTTGGCGGTTTGATCAGCTTCGAATTCAAGATTTCCTTGATGATATCGTCACGCTTGGTGTTGAACTGAGTGTAGGACTCACACCGCGAAGTCGGTTTGAAGTTCTTTTTGTCTCGAGTTCTGTCGTCGTCTCTGTAATGAGGTTTTTCTGTTTTTCGAGCTTGGTGGAGTTCCTCGATGTCAATCTGAGCTTTTGCCTTTTCGCGGAATTTAGCCATAGTTTTAGGTTTGGCCACAGCAATAGCTTCCTGGAATTTTCCTGGTTGCAATCCGCTTTTTATGGCGTGCAGTTCCACCTCGGGGTGGAGGTCGGGTATACTTATGGCTATCTTTGTGAAGCTCGTCATGTAGTCCTTGAGGCTTTTGTGTTGGCCTTGCTTGATTGTGTTCAGGTAATCGGAGTCATGTAAGTAGATGGCCGATCCAGCAAAGTGCTCCTCAAAGGGCTTTGATATGTCTCGAAATCGAGAAATAGAACCTGCAGGCAAAGAACAAAACGAATCAAGTGCAGGACCGTCTAAGTAAGATGGAAAACAACGACATAAAACTTTATCAGATGCACCGTTTACTATTATTATGGAGGTGAATTTCTTGATGTATTTCTTCGGATCACCTAACCCATCATTGGGAGTTAGGGTGGTCGGTAGGGTGAACCTTCGGGGTAGCACGAAGTTCATCACCTCTGCCGTGAATGGTCCAGGGGAGTTTTTCTGATTGTCGTCCTCATTCTCTGGCCGAGCTTTTTCATTATACTTGGGTTGCTCCTTTTCGTGCTGAGCAGCGTCAGAGACGTGTGTCGGCCCTGATTGATGCTCAGTTTCTTCTTGTCGGTTGTTGTTGTTTTCGATTCGGGTGTTATTCAAGTTGGTAATTTGATTTGCCATTCTTTGGTTCTCTTCGGCCATGGCTTGCCGCAACTCGGTCACCATTTGAAGTAGTTCGGATGATGTGGGTGGAAGTAATTCAGCCATAACTTCAAGTGAAGACCTTGAAGCCGATGATATATGGAAGAGATTATATTCTCGGCCCCACGGTGGGTGCCAATTGTTCTTGTATGGATACCTGGAGGAAGAGCTCGGTCTCTGGGAATCGACGCCGAGTTGTTATCTTCGGTGCCGACCTTCAAACTTTGTGGTAATCCAAGCTTTATTCCAAGAGGGTGTCTAATTGCGTAGAGCTTTGAGCAAGAAACATGGGGGAGTGTACCTGCAAAAGCACTCCGAAGCTTAAGTCAGTATTGAGAATTCAATGTGTCTTTTTAGGATGGAAGATCATACCTTTTGTAGGTGAAAATGTACTAGTCCGTTATGTGATAAACCCCAATTTGACGGTTTATCTTGTGCTTGATTTAAGGGATTTTATGACCTTTTACCCACATTTATTCAATAAAATAGCATGGTTTTATAACTTCTCCCTTAATTGTGCTTAAGAGTGAAAACATGCTTTTTAGGTCTTAAAATAGCTAAATCTAATTCTCCTTGATTCCATTAGATGCCTTGATATGTTTGTTAAGTGATTTAAGGTTTAGGAGGCAAAGATTGGATCAAGGTAATGAAGAAAGAAGCATGAAAAGTTGGAGAACTCATGAAGAAATGAAAGAACCGGAAAGCTGTCAAGCCGACCTCTTCGCACTTAAACGACCATAACTTGAGCTACAGAGGTCCAAATGATGCGGTTCTACTTGGGTTAGAAAGCTAACAGCCGGGGCTTCGAAACGATATAAGATTTGCCATAGTTGCTACATGTATGGTGGCGCGCACGCGCATAGTACGCGCACGCGCCGTTGCTGCCACTTGATTCACTTAAAGCAAAACGTGGCCAGCGATTTTAGAAGCCTTGTGGGCCCAATCTAACTCATTTCTGATGCTATTTAAGCCAAGGATTGAAGGGGGAATGAACATACTCTCATACTTTAGATGTTAGTTACCATTAGTTATAGTTTAGTTCTAGAAGTAGTTTCTAGAGAGAGAAGCTCTCACTTCTCTCTAGAATTAGGATTATGATTAGGATTAGTTCCTAGATCTAGGTTTTAATCTTTGCTTTCTTCCACTTCTATCTCTCAATTCTTTGTTATTACATTCATCTTCTTCTATTCTTTTGTTGTAATTTCCTTTATGTTGTTCTTATATTTTGTTGTAGATCTAGTATTGTTCCTTCTACTTTCTTTCAATTCAATAAGAGGTAATTCATAATAATTGTTCTTCTTTGCTTTTCTATAAAGCTAGTCTTTCCTTGGGAGTTGGCTAGGACTTGTGGCTCAAGTCAGTTCATCCGCTTGACTTTCCTTTATTTAGTAAGGGTTAACTAAGTGGTAGCAATGAACAATTCTCATCACAATTGAGGAGGATAACTAGGATAGGACTTCTAATTTTCATACCTTGCCAAGAGCCTTTTATAGTTGTTAGTTTACTTTCTTGCCATTTATCTTTCATGCTTCTTATCAAAACCCCAAAATAACTCACAACCAATAACAAGACACTTCATTACAATTCCTAGGGAGAACGACCCGAGGTTTGAATACTTCGGTTTATAAATTTAGGGGTTTATTTTAGTGACAAACAACTTTTTGTATGAAAGGATTATTGCTTGGTTTAGAAACTATACTTCGACGAGATTTTATTTGAGAAATTCTAAACCGTCAAAAATCCAATCATCATTATGCTTCTGCTTTATTGTCTGTATTAAAGAGAAATAATGATAGGTTGGACGTTTCGCTTTTTGGAAAGTAGTCCGTTAAGCTGAATTATAACGTAAGTTGCCGATTAATGATGTTTGAATAACTATAACGCCGATTAATAGTGTAAATTGCCGAGTTATGATTCGTAATGCTGATCTTGTAACGGTCCTGATCAATTATTATTATTATTATTATATAAAGTTTCTTAGTTACATTAGGAAAACCGAGAGAGAAAAAGAGAGAACCGTAACCATTAAAATTTCCAGCTTCGATTTCTTGAATTCTGTAACCCAAATAAAAAACCTAATTTGGTAAAAGTGTCCGTATCCATCTTTGCTACGTGTTGGTGTCACTTTTGATTAGTGGAAGTTGACGGTGACGTAGCTCCCTTACCCCTTGAGTTCGGCCAACTGAAATTCTAGGAGGCACAGACGTTCCGAATGTTTTCTTCTTCGATAGCTGGGTCAGAAAGCTTTCCCGGAACTTCGAATATTTTAATTTCATACGAAGGTAGGTTTCGATAAATTCTCACAGATTAGATTTGAGTTGGATAAGTGAATAATTGTTGTGATTAATTATTGATGGAGTTGGGTTGATTTTATATTGAATTTTGTGGATATATTGTTATATGTGATTAAACTCGTGAGTTAGTTATATTTGTGCTACCCAAACCGTGATAATGAAATTGATTTGGGACTATCATTGTATAAGTTTTGAATAAAATGGGTGAGGTTTAATGGTCGAGGAATTATATTAAAAGTTGTGAAAAAAAATTGGTAACCAGAAAAGCTCGAAAAATGGATTTAAAATCAAGTATATATTTTGAAAGGTCACAAGAAAATATTTTGGTTTTGAAAGAGGTTTTGTCACCAACTTAAATATTATTTTTTAAATATGAAAATGTAGTTTGATAAAAGATTAGGGTTATTTTAAAAATACGAAATTAAATTAGTAATTTTGATAATGCTGGGTTAAAAGTAAAATATTTAAAAGTTTAAAGAATGGAATGTTAATAAGCAGGTTTTGATATAAAAATAGTAATAATAACATTCTTTTATTCTTAAAACTAGCATTATTTGTGTCATTATAATATATTAGTATTTTATTTAAGAGATATTATTTTATTTAAGACATAATAAAAGGATAAGTAGAAAATTGTCCTAAAAATTTTAGAAAGACAAATCTAATTTAAAAATCTTTGATTCTCTTTTCATAAGACACTTAGAGAAAGGTGAGGTAATAAGGCCGAAAGGCATTACGATGTAGCAATAGTTTGATTTGGGTGTTAGAAACGAGGTTTTTTCTTGATTCGGTGGATACATTGGGATCTGGTTGTATCCCGAGTATGCGTCCATAAACGAGAGATACTTATATCCCGATGAGGCGTCTACTAGAGCGTCGATGCTTAGAAGTGGATAAGGATCTTTTGGGCAGGCTTTGTTGAGGTCGGTGTAGTCGGTGCACATTTGCCACTTCCCATTTGACTTTTTCACCAAGACGACGTTTGCTAGCCATAGTGGGTGCTTAACTTCCCTTATGAATCCTGCCTCTAGTAGTGCTTGCACCTGTTCTGCCATAGCCTGAGACTGTTCTGGTCCGAGTTTTCTTCGTCTTTGTTGTACCGGCCGGGATCCCGGATATATTGCCAACTTGTGGCTCATTAGTTCGGGATCTATGCCTGGCATGTCGGCGGCTTTCCATGTGAAAAGATCAACATTATCTCGTAGGAACTCTGTGAGTGATTCCTTTGCGTCTCCTTTCAAGATTGTGCCAATATTAGTTGTCTTATCCGAGGTGTCTCCGATCTGAACTTTCTCTACTTCACCTTCAGGCTGTGGTCGGAGTTCTTCTTGTCTCTGAACTCCACCAAGTTCGATTGTGTAGAACTCTTCTCCTTCGCCTCTGAGGTTTAGACTTTCGTTATAACAGCGATGCGCCATCCTTTGATCTGCTTTTATTGTAGCTATCCCTTCTGCAGTTGGGAATTTTATACATAGATGTGGAGTTGAAACTATTGCGCCGAGTTGGTTTAACGTTGTCCGACCTATTAAGGCATTGTAGGCTGAGCTTACGTTGACCACGATGTAGTCTATTTTGAGTGTTCTAGATTGGTTCCCCTTTTCGAAGGTTGTATGTAACGATACGTATCCCAGTGGTTGTACTAGGGTATCCCCAAGTCCAAACAGGCTGTTCGGGTATGCTCTTAGCTTTTTTTCTTCTAAGCCGAGCTTGTCGAAGGTAGTTTTGAATAAGATATCGGCGGAACTTCCTTGGTCAATTAATGTACGGTGGAGGTTGGCGTTTGCCAGTATGATAGTGATGACCATAAGGTCGTCGTGTACTGAGATGATTCCGGATGTGTCTTCTTTGGTAAACGTAATTGCTGGGATGTCTGGCGCCTCCTCCTTTCCTTCGACATGGTATACTTCTTTGAGGTGTCGCTTGCGGGATGATTTGGAGATTCCTCCTCCCGCAAATCCGCCGTGTATTATGTGGACGTGTCTTTCCGGTGTGCGAGCTGATCGCTCAGACCGTCCGACATCTTCATCCCCTTTTTCTTTTTCTTGGCTCTTCATCCCGGTTGGCCAAAAACCGATATAGTTTTCCTTCTCTTACTAATTTTTCTATGACATTTTTCAAGTCGAAGCATTCGTTGGTGGAATGTCCTCGGACTCGACGATACTCACAGTATTCGTTCCGATTTCCTCCTCCTCTTTTGCCTTTGAGTGGCTGAGCTGGGGGTATTTTTTCCGTATGGTAGACTTCTTTGTAAACATCTACCAAGGATACCCTAAGAGGGGGTGTAGTTATGATATTTTTTGATTTTCTCCCTGGACCGATCTTCCTTTTTCTTGGATTCTTTATCTTTGTCTCGGTAGGTGGAACCGAACCTCGAGGCTTCCCCAAGTCGTGAATCCTCGTCCACGTTGATGTACTTCTATGCCTGTTCTTGTACTTCGTCCAGGGATGCAGGGTATTTCTTAGATATAGATTGGCTAAAAGGTCCTTTTCGTAGGCCATTTATGAGGCCCATAATGGCAGCTTCTGTTGGTAGACTTTGTATGTCCATGCATGTTTTGTTGAATCTTTCCATGTAGTTACGAAGACTTTCCCGATCTCCTTGCTTGATTCCTAGTAGGCTGGGGGCGTGTTTAGCCTTATATTTTTGTATGGAAAATCTGGCCAGGAACTTTTTGGCCAGGTCGTCGAAGCTCGAGATGGACTTTGGAGGTAGGCTGTCGAACCATCTAATGGCTGTCTTGGTAAGAGTTGTTGGAAAGGCTTTGCAGCGAACTGCATCTGAGGCATCAATAAGGTACATTCTACTTCTGAAATTGCTGAGGTGATGGTTGGGGTCTGAAGTGCCGTCGTACAGAGTCATATCCGAAAGTTTGAAGTCCTTTTGGTCTTCATGATTTTCCTGGTGAATGGATCTTGATCCTTGCGAGAGCTATTCTCTGGAGTGGATTGAGTAGCTTTGGTTTTGAGATCGGCTTCGAGTTTTAGAAGCTTATCTTCAAATTCCCGGCGTCGCCTTATCTCCCGATGTAGATTCTCTTCTTTTTCGCGTTGATGTTGGGCTTCTTTCTCGAGTTGCTTTAATCGATCTTGAAGCGCCTCTGTAGCTCCAGTGTTTGGAGAATCCTTTTTGTTGTTAAGTTGAGGAGTATCTTTTGATGTAGTGTCCGTATTTTTGTGCGGCGTTCTATCCTCTAGATCTGAGTCGTGGTCGTTGTCATGGTCGTCCGCCATGGTGATGGGATGACTTCTAGATTCCCCGGCAACGGCGCCAATGTTCCGATGGTTACCTGAAACTGGAGGTCGATCTCGTACGAGATCTTCTGTGCTGGATGGAGCGGTTGTGTCCGACTTGTTGGATTTGGTGGTAGTGCTGATCCTTCATCCCCGGAGGGTGGGGGGTACCTGCAAGGGACTCCGATGCTTAAGTTAGCAAGGGCATTAAGCAGGTATTGAGTAGAATCAGAGTATGAGTTATACCTGGGTGCTCCAGTGTATTTATAATGGTGAGATGTGACCTTCTTGGGATAAGATAAGTTAGTTATCTTATCTTATCTTATCTTTTGTCGAGGTCAGCTTATCTTCCATGGAACCGCCCTTATCTCTATAGGCTTCGGCTGCCTTTGGATCGGGGTCGTATTCCTTGAGTTGGGCCCTTCTTTGGGCTTTCCTGTCGATTTGGCCGAGTTTTTTACGAAGAAGTCGGTCTGCTTGACCTAAAGAGATCGGTCGCTTTGCTACTGAACATCCCGGCTCGGACAGCTCGACCCAGGGTATGAACAGTTGTCCTCACAAATCATTTTATAAACTAAAATTTTTTCCAAAAATTTGATAGTGCGCTAATTCGATTACAGGCTTAATAGTAAATAGTTAAAGTTTTGCATAAGCAAGTTGGTGACACTCGGTTTCCAGTATGAACATGACGTATTGGGAATTGGATCATTATCATTTTATTCTTTAAGTTGTGTTTCATGCATATAAGATATCCTTGTGATATGGATTGCATGACTGTCGCTGTATTTCTATTTTAGGGACTATTCACACTTTGCCTGAAATGTTAAGACTGATCACCTTAATATTGCATGTTAGGTGTGAATAGGATCTTGATGGCTGCACGGGGATGAGGATGTGGTAGGTGTGGTGTGAACTCTGTACTCCGTAGAGGAACCGACGAGGGGTGCGAATGATTTTATGGCTACAATGAACACCATGGCTGAGGCTGTGCGTGAAACGGCAACTGCGACAATGCGAGCAATTGACCGTTTAGGAGAGAGGAATGAAGATCGTAACAGGGAACGCAATGGTAAGCGTGGTAGAGACGGTAATGATAATGAAGGCGCTGGAAACCACGATAATCCTATGACACTGGCAACCTTTCTGAGAGTGAATTGCCCAAGTTTAAGGGGATGCTTGTTGCAATTGAATCTGACAACTGGTTCCGTGGTATTGAGAAGTCTTTGCGAGTGCAACATTTATCAGAAAAACAACACGTGGAGTTTGCGACCTATATGCTGGAGAGTAAAGCTGAACATTGGAGGCATGGGGTGCAATGCTTACTGAGGCAGGAGGTGGAAGAGATTGACTGGGATACTTTTAGAGAGGAATTTTATAAAAAGTATTTTCCTAGATCTGTTCGTGATGCTAAAGAAATAGAACTGATGCAGTTGACACAAGGGAATATGTCAGTGGCAGAATATACAAAAAAATTAAGGATTTGTGTCTCTAAGATCTATCAGAAAAATCCAGATGATTTTGAAGAATGGAAGTGTTTGAAGTTTGAAGGAGGACTTCGTGACGAGATGATGCACTCGTTAGTACCACTAGGAAATACGAAATTTTGTGAAGCTCGCCAATAGGAGTCAGCTAATCAAAGACCGTGAGAAAAAGATGGTAGCAACGAGAATGAATCATCAGGATTTACCTCTGAGAAGTTCTAACCGTTCTAGTCGGTATGCGGCTTGGCAGAGGGTGAATTTTAAGGCACTTGGAGTATCCCTCCATAGGGATCAGCAAGTTAGGAATAATCTTGCATGCTCTACTGTTAAAAATAGAGATGAGCCAAGGCAAAATACTGGCAAGCGACCTCTATAGATTCAAACGGATACGGTGTGTAATCAGTGTGGGAAGGACCATGGTAATCGACCTTGTCGGTTTGGATAGAATATTTGCTACAACTGCGCTGAACCGAGACATATAGTGAGAAATTTCTCGAAGAAGTTTATCCAAGAGCCAGCTAGACCACAACAGCCAGGAAGAGTATTTACAATGATTCCTGAAAATGCTCGTACTCAGACTCCCTGACTCAAGGTCAGTATTATGCCTAGACTCATTTCTTAACTGTACTTTACGACTCTGGAGCCTTGTATTCTTTTATTTTCTTTGACTATTATACGTGAGTTGGGACGATGTGAGGAAATAGAATACACCTGAGAACTAGAAGATAAGATAAGGACCCATTATTCGCACCTATTTACAGGTAAAAAGAAATTTTGAAGGTAAAATTTTCTTTTATGGGGATAGAATATAACAACTCTAATTTTTGTACTGACGTGAGTTTTTCTTAAAATAATATTTTAAAGTGATTAGTTTTATTTTGATGAGCCGATTTCAAACCCCGAAATAAAATATATAGTAATATAATTTTGTTATTATCTTATTTATCAATTTTACTTGCTCTAATTATAATGGAGCCTAGATAATAATATTAATATTATTATCAAGTCCGACTTTTGCCGATAAAATTAATTATTGGTATTTCTTAATGAGCTTAGAGTTATTAAAGCTCAATCAAATATTTTTATATTCCTAAGTTATTAATGTCATTTATATTAAAAACTCATATATATTTAACTTTATATATTATAATTNNTATTCTCATTAACTTATAATTTAAATACTAAATATGGTAATATTTTTTTTTTGTTAATTTTATTTTTTTAATAATATATTATAAAATTTAAAAATTTAAACTCAGTTACAGTTGTGTTGTCCAATTCATCGTCTGATCCGATGCTCCATCCCTTATCCACTGACCCAAATAGTCACACAAAAACAAAACCATATCACCAAAAACCAATTAGCTTGGATTCTTCGGTTCATGCGTGGGTGGATTGATGGTTTCACTCATTTTATTATTTACTTTTTGAAATAATTTATTAAAAATAAGAAGTATGATCACCTACGGTTAGCTTTTTGTCAATTTCCTACAATCTCTACCGCAGTTTTTCATTAGTTTCCACTTTTCCTCTTTTTGCAGTGGGTCACAAATATCACAATATGAATGTCTGCTGTAATGAGCGATCTTCCATTTCATTAGTCATAAATAATGCAGTAACATCTATTTTCTTTTTATTTTTCTAACAATTTTTTTTTTAAATTACCATTTAAAATATTTACCCTTATCATTAGCTTTTTTACTATGTTTAATATGAAGTAACTCAAAGTCAAAGTTTCTTTAAAAATATCAGGTGTCCACAATTAATTAGTAAATTTCTTGTAAATACTATAACCACATGCATTGACACGTAATCATTTTCATCTCATTAGTCATCATCATTTAGCTTTAGCTAAGCTCGTTTGCATGCACGGCAAGCAATAAAAAAGAAAGAGTGACTTGAGAGAAAAAGAGAGAACCGTTACTACCAAAACTTTTGGCTTCAATTTCTTGAGCTCTGTAACCCTAATAAAAAATTTAATCAGATAAAAGTATTTGTATTTTTTTCTACGTGTTGACGTCATTTTTAATCATAGAAGTTGATGGTGACGTAGCTTCCATACCCCTTAAGTTCGGCCAACTGTAGTTTTAAGAAGCACAGACAATTTCAGACGTTTTCTTCTTCGGCAGCTCACTCAGAAATTTTTTTCAAAATTTTGAATATTTTAATTTCATATAAAGATAGAATTTTGGTAAATTCTCACTGATTAAATTTGAGTTGGATAAGCAAATGATTGTTGTGATTAATTATTGATGGAGTTGGGTTGATTTTATATTGAATTTTGTGGATATATTGTTATATGTGGTTAACCTTGTGATTTGGTTATATTTATGCTACCCAAACAATGATAACGAGATTGATTTAGGTCTGTCATTGTGTTAGTTTTGAATAAAATATGTGAAATTTAATGGTCGAGAAATTAAATTAAAAGCTGGGAAAAAATCGGTAACCGAAAAGATCAAAAAATAGATTTAAAATCAAGCATATATTTTGAAAGATCACAAGAAAATATTTTGGTTTTGAAAGACTTTTTGTCACCAACTTAAATATTATTTTTTAAATATGAAAATGTAGTTTGATAAAAGATCGGAGTTATTTTTAGAAATATGAAATTAAATTAGTAATTTTTATAATACTGGGTTAAAAGTAAAATATTTAAAAGTTTAAAGAATAGAACGTTAATAAGCAGGTTTTGATTTAAAAATAGTAATAATAACACTCTTTTATTCTTAAAACTAGCATTATTTGTATCATTATAATATATTAGTATTTTATTTAAGAGATATTATTTTATTTAAGACATAATAAAAGGATAAGTAGAAAACTGTCCTAAAAGTTTTAGAAAGACAAATGTAATTTAAAAATCTTTGATTCTCTTTCCATAAGACACTTAGGAAAAAGCGAGGGAACAATGCAAAGATAATTTATATATATTGTGGAATGATAAAAAAGGGAAGAAAGAAAGAACGAAAAGAACAGAAGAGCAGAGAGTAAAGATTAAAAGAATTTAAAGAACTTCTGCCACAGGAGAGCAGAGAGTAGGAATAAAAGAAACGAAAGAAAGAACGAAAAGAAAAGGGGATAAGTAGAAGTTATTGTTTGGCCTTGAAAACGAACTGAGATGATTATGTACCTGCTTAAAACGAGCAAAGATACGGTGGTGAGTCCACCGAGATTTGCTTCGAGAGATACATCGGCTAATCCAGTGGATGGTCGCACCTGTAAGACAGAGGTTACTTACAAAGGTTATCGATATATGCATTGGCCAGAGGAAGCCTCACCTGTAAGACTGAGGTTGCTTACAGAGGTTATGTTTGCATACATCGGCTCAAGAGAGTCGCACCTGTAAGACAGAGGTTGCTCACAGAGGTTATGGCACTGAAAACCAAACTCAGACAAAGGTTGCTGAGTTGCGTCAGGAGCGGATCAAAACCGACAGATGAGCTCATTATCTGCACTAGGGATAGACATGCATCATGATTGTTTGAGCATATCTTCTATGAATTCTGTTTTCTGTGATTGTGTATGTGTTGTGTTTGTTTTCTCTTTATGTTCTATAGTTATTGTGTTTGATGAATCCATACTTGATGATGATTTTTGGTTTGAATTGAATGGATTTCATCATATAAACTTGCACTTATTCCCTTGAATAGCATGCTTTTGAACTTTCTTCCCAATTTGTGCTTAATTATGAAAATATGATATTTTACGCATAAATTAATCTATTTTATTCCATTTACCTTCCATTCGATACCTTGATGTTGTTTGTGAATGATTTCAGTTGTATAAGATAGGAATGGCTTGGAGAAAATAGAAGAAGAGCATGCAAAGTGGAGGAAGTATGAAGAATCAAAGGAGATGAGCACAGAGATGTGTGCGTACACACAGACCTGCGTGCGTACGCACAGCTGCCCAATCAGAGCGCATGGATTGTTTCAAGCGCGTCGCGCGGTCAGTCAGAATATCGTCTAGTGTGCGTGCGCACAGCTACTTGTGCGTATGCATAGGAAGAGATTTTCGCAAAGTGTGCGGACACACAAGTCTGTGCATACACACAAGTGTCCGCACATACCTTCATTAAAATGGCACGTGACTCGCAATTTTGGGGGCTTGGAGGCCCATTTCTAAAGCCATTTAGCTCATATTGAAGGGAAAATGAAGACCATAACATAGGATATCATTAGTATAGTTTAGGAGTAGTAGTAGGAAACTTATAATTAGTTTTTTTCTCTAAGTTTTCATCTTCTCTATTAGGATTTATATTAGGGTTTTACATTCAAGTGCCATTTCCATTTTTTGATCTTGGATTTTGCTAGCTTCCATTGTAAGTATCTCTTTATTATTACTTTTTATAGTTACATTATTCTTACTCTTTTTTATAATTCAAGTTATAGTTCAATTTTTCTTCTCTTTTGCAATTTCAATTTCTTGTTGATGAATTTGATGTTTGATGTTTGTTTCATGCTTTCTTGTGTTATTCTTGTTGATTGAGATCAATTATTGCTTTTAGTTTCAAGTCTTTTCTCATTTTTTCCATGTTTAAGGTTTTTGCCCACCAAGTGTTTGACAAAATGTCAACCATGGTTTTAGGCTAAATTTTTTTTTCTTGTCTTGGGAAAAGTGAGCAATTGGGTTCCTAGAGTTGGAATGTCCAGCATTTAGTGTCAATTCTTGGATTGTTAATTGTTCTTGTTCCCACTAATGCTAATTTGTTGCTAAAGCAATTAGCACGCAATTTAGGATTTGTGGGTTAAGAACACTTTTGTCAAATCAAATTAGTTGTTTCTTGTAAGTCAAGTCAAATTTTCAATTTTAAAAAGATTCTATCTTTTCAAAATCTTTTTCAAAAATCAAATCTTTTTCATTTTTTTATTATCTTCGAAAATTCTTAAAATTTATTTCCAAAATCTTTTTCTTATCTTTATTTCAAAATTTCGAAAACTTTACTAACAATTAATGTGATTGATTCAAAAATTTGAAGTTTGTTACTTTCTTGTTAAGGTTCAATCTTTAAATTCTAGAATCATATCTTTTAGTTTCTTGTTAGTCAAGTAATCAAATTTTAATTTTAAAAATTAATTCTTTTTCAAAATATCTTTTCTCTCTCTTAATTTTCGAAAATCACTAACTTATTTTTCAAAATTTATTTTCAAAAACTCCTCCCTTTCATCTTCTTCTATTTATTTATTTATTTACTAACACTTCTCTTCATCTCAAGAATCTGAACCTATCTTCACCCTTGTGTTTGGATTCTTCATTCTTCTTCACTCTTATCCCCTTCTTCTTCTACTAACATAAAGGAATCTCTATACTGTGACATAGAGGATTCCTCTTCCTTTGCTGTTCTCTTCTTTCTCATATGAGCAGGAACAAGGAAAAAGGCATTCTTGTTTAAGCTGATCTGGAACCTGAAAGGACTCTGAAGAGGAAAGTAAGAGAAGCTAAATTACAACAATCCAGAGACAACCTTACTGAAATTTTCGAACAAGAAAAGGATATGGCAGCCGAACCTAACAACAATAATGCAAGGAGGATGCTTGGTGATTACACTACACCTACTTCCAAGTTTGATGGAAGAAGCATCTCAATCCCTACTATTGGAGCAAACAATTTTGAGCTAAAACCTCAACTGGTTGCTCTACTGCAACAGAACTGCAAGTTCCATGGACTTCCATCAGAAGATCCTTACCAGTTTTTAACTGAGTTCTTGGAGATCTGTGAGACTGTTAAGACTAATGGAGTAGATCCTGAAGTCTACAGGCTCATGCTTTTCCCCTTTGCTGTAAGAGACAGAGCTAGAATATGGATGGATTCACAACCTAAAGATAGCCTGGACTCATGGAATAAGCTAGTCGAGGCCTTCTTGGCTAAGTTCTTTCCTCCTCAAAAGCTGAGCAAGATTAGAGTGGATGTTCAGACCTTCAAATAAAAAGATGGTGAATCCCTTTATGAAGCTTGGGAAAGATACAAGCAGATGACCAAAAGGTGTCCTTCTTATATGCTTTCAGAATGGACCATTTTGGATATATTCTATTATGGTCTATCTGAATTCTCTAAGATGTCACTGGACCATTCTGCAGGTGGATCTATCCACCTAAAAAAATGCCTGCAGAAGCTCAAGAACTCATTGACATGGTTGCAAATAACCAATTCATGTATACTTCTGAGAGGAATTCTGTGAGTAATGGGACGCCTCAGAGGAAGGGAGTTCTTGAAATTGATGCTTTGAATGCCATACTGGCTCAGAACAAAATATTGACTTAACAAGTCAACATAATTTCTCAAAGTCTGAATGGATGGCAAGATGCATCCAACAATACTAAAGAGGCATCTTCTGAAGAAGAAGCTTATAATCCTGAGAACCCTACAATAGCAGAGGTAAATTATATGGGTGAACCCTATAAAAACACCTATAATTCATCATGGAGAAATCATCCAAATTTCTCATGGAAGGATCAAAAAAAGCCTCAACAAGGCTTTAATAATGGTGGAAGAAATAGGCTCAGCAATAGCAAGCCTTATCCATCATCTTCTCAGCAACAGACAGAGAATTCTGAGCAGAGCACCTCTAATTTAGCAAACTTAGTCTCTGATCTGTCTAAGGCCACTTTAAGTTTCATGAGTGAAACAAGGTCTTCCATTAGAATTCTGGAGGCACAAGTGGGCCAGCTGAGTAAGAAAATCACTGAAACTCTTCCTAGTACTCCCCCAAGCAACACTGAAGAGAATCCAAAAAGAGAGTGCAAGGCCATTGACATAATCAACATGGCCGAACCTAGAGAGGAAGGAGAGGACATGAATCACAATGAGGAAGACCTCATGGGACGTCTCTCAAGCAAGAAGGAGTTCCCTATTGAGAACCTAAAAGAATCTGAGGCTCATATAGAGACCATAGAGATTCCAGTAAACCTCCTTCTGCCATTCATGAGCTCTGACAACTATTCTTTCTCTGAAAAGGATGAAGATGTAACTTGAGAGCAAGTCGCTCAATATCTAGGAGCCATCATGAAGCTGAATGCCGAACTATTTGGTAATGAAACTTGGGAAGGTGAACCTCCCTTGCTCATTAATGAACTAGGTACTTGGATTCAGCAAACTTTACCTCAAAAGAGACAAGATCCTGGCAAATTCTTAATACCCTGTACCATAGGCACCATGACCTTTGAGAAGGCTCTGTGTGACCTAGGGTCAGGCATAAATCTTATGCCACTCTCTGTAATGGAGAAGCTGGGGATTATTGAGGTACATCCTGCCATATTCTCATTACAAATGACAGACAAGTCAGTAAGACAAGCTTATGGATTGGTAGAGGACGTGTCGATAAAGGTTGAAGGCCTTTATATCCCTGCTGATTTCATAATCTTAGACACTAGGAAGGAGGAGGATGAATGCATCATCCTTGGAAGACCTTTCCTAGCCACAGCAGGAGCTGTGATAGATGTTAACAGAGAAGAATTAGTCCTTCAATTGAATGGGGACTACCTTGTGTTTAAGACTCAAGGGTGTTCTTCTTTAACAATGGAGAGGAAGCATAAAAAGCTTCTCTCAGTACAGAGTCAAACAGAGCCCCCACAATCAAACTCTAAGTTTGGTGTTGGGAGGCCACAGTCAAACTCTAAGTTTGGTGTTGGGAGTCTACAACATTGACCTGATCACCTGTGAGGCTCCATGAGAGCCCACTATCAAGCTAGTGACATTAAAGGAGTGCTTATTGGGAGGCAACCCAATTTTTATTTATCTAATTTTATTTTTATTTTATTTCTTCTTTATGTTTTATTAGGTTCATGATCATGTGGAGTCATAAAATAAATACTAAAATAAAAAAACAGAATAAAAAAAATAGCAAAAGAAAAAGCACACCCTGGAGGAAGAGCTTACTGGCGTTTAAACGCCAGTAAGGAGCATCTGGCTAGCGTTCAACGCCAGAATAAAGTATGGATCTGGCGTTGAATGCCAGAAACAAGCAACATCCTGGCGTTTAAACACCAGGAATACACCCTGAGGAGAGCTGGCGCTGAATGCCAGAAACAAGCATGGAACTGGCGTTTAACGCCAGAAACATGCTGCAAATGGGCGTTGAAGGCCCAAAACAAGCATGAAGCTGGCGTTCAACGCCAGAAACAAGCATCAATCTGGCGTTGAACGCCAGGATTGCATACAAAGGGCGTGTTACACGCCTCATAATCCTTGCATCTCAGGATCTGTGGATCCCACAGGATCATCTCAGGATCTGTGGACCCCACAGGATCCCCACCTACCTCAACTCACCCTCTCTCTTTTTTTCACACAACCCAATAAACACTCTTCCCCAAAACCCTTCACCAATCACCTCAATCTCTCTTCCCCATCACCTATTCACCACTCATATCCATCCACTCCTCCCCAAAAACCCCACCTACCTTCAAAATTCAAAATCTCTTTCCCACCCAAACCCACCCTAAATAGCCGAACCTACTCCCTCTCCCTTCACTATATAAACCCCTATATCTTTCTTCATTTTCACAAACCACAACCCTCTCTTCTTCACCTTGGCCGAAACTACACACTTCTCCATTTCCTCCATATTTTCTTATTCTTCTTCTTCTTCTTTCTTCTCTTGCTCGAGGGCGAGCAATATTCTAAGTTTGGTGTGGTAAAAGCATAGCTTTTTGTTTTTCCATAACCATTGATGGCACCTAAGGCCGAAGAAACCTCTAGAAAAGGGAAAGGGAAGACAAAAGCTTCCACCTTCGAGTCATGGGAAATGGAGAGATTCATCTCCAAAGCCCATCAAGACCACTTCTATGAAGTTGTGGCCAAGAAGAAGGTGATCCCCGAGGTCCCTTTCAAGCTCAAGAAAAATGAGTATCCGGAGATCCGACATGAGATCCAAAGAAGAGGTTGGGAAGTTCTGACCAACCCCATTCAACAAGTCGGAATCTTAATGGTTCAAAAGTTCTATGCCAATGCATGGATCACTAGGAACCATGATCAAAGTGTGAACCCGAATCCAAAGAATTATCTTACAATGGTTCGGGGGAAATTCCTAGATTTTAGTCTAGAAAATGTGAGGTTGGCGTTCAACTTTCCCATGATGCAAGGAGATGCACGCCCCTACACTAGAAGGGTCAACTTTGATCAAAGGTTGGACCAAGTCCTTATGGACATATGTGTGGAAGGAGCTCAATAGAAAAGAGACTCCAAAGGCAAGCCGGTTCAATTAAGAAGACTGGACCTCAAGCCTGTGGCGAGAGGATGGTTGGAGTTCATCCAACGCTCCATCATCCCCACTAGCAACCGATCCGAAGTTACTGTGGATCAGGCCATCATGATTCATAGCATCATGAATAGAGAGGAAGTAGAAGTTCATGAAGTCATCTCCCTTGAATTCTACAAAATAGCCGAAAAGTCCTCCACCATGGCAAGGCTAGCTTTTCCTCATCTTATTTGCCATCTATGTTACTCAGCTGGATTTATCATAGAAGAAGACATCCCCATTGAGGAGGATAAGCCCATCACTAAGAAGAGGATGGAGCAAACAAGAGAGCCTACTCATGGATCCCAAGAGACGCATGAGGAAGCTCATCAACAAGAAATCCCGGAGATACCTCAAGGGATGCACTTTCCCCTCCAACAATTATTGGGAACAACTCAACACTTTTCTAGAAGATTTGAGTTACAATATGGATCAATTAAGGGTGGAACATCAAGAGCACTCCATCATTCTCCATGAAATTAGAGAAGATCAAAGAGCAATGAGGGAGGAGCAACAAAGGCAAGGAAGAGACATAGAAGAGCTAAAGGACACCATTGGTTCTTCAAGAAGAAAGCGCCACCATCACTGAGGTGGACTCATTCCTTGTTCTTTTTATTTCTCTATTTTTCAGTTTTTATGCTATATGTTTGTTTATGTTTTGTGTCTCTACTTCATGATCATTAGTATGTAGTAACTATGTCTTAAGGCTATGAATAATTCCATGAATCATTCACCTCTCTTAAATGAAAAATGTAACTGATTCAAAAGAACAAGAAGTACATGAGTTTTGAATTTATCCTTGAAATTAGTTTAATTATATTGATGTGGTGACAATACTTTTTGTTTTCTGAATGAATGCTTGAAATATGAAAAATCATGAAATTGATTCTTGAAGCAAGAAAAAGCAGTGAATAGAAAAAGCGTGCGAAAAAAAAAGCAAGCAGAAAAAGCCAATAGCCCTTAAAACCAAAAGGCAAGGGTGAAAAGGATCCAAGGCTTTGAGCATCAATGGATAGAAGGGCCCAAGGAAATAAATCCAGGCCTAAGCGGCTAAATCAAGTTGTCCTTAACCATGTGCTTGTGGCATGCAGGTCCAAGTGAAAAGCTTGAGACTGAGTGGTTAAAGTCATGATCCAAGGCAAAAAGAGTGTGCTTAAGAGCTCTAGACACCTCTGAATGGGGACTTTAGCAAAGCTGAGTCACAATCTGAAAAAGTTCACCCAGTCATGTGTCTGTGGCATTTATGTATCCGGTGGTAATACTGGAAAATAAAGTGCTTAGGCCCACGGTCAAGACTCATAAAAGTAGATGTGTTCAAGAATCAACAAACTTAACTAGGAGAATCAATAACACTATTTGAAATTCTAAGTTCCTAAAGATGCCAATCATTCTAAGCTTCAAAGGATAAAATGAGATGCCAAAACTGTTCAGAAGTAAAAAGCTACAAGTCCCACTCATCTAATTAGAACTAATATTCATTGATATTCTGAACTTTATAGTATATTCTCTTCTTTTTATCCTATTTTATTTTCAGTTGCTTAGGGACAAGCAACAATTTAAGTTTGGTGTTGTGATGAGCGGATAATTTATACGCTTTTTGGCATTGTTTTTAGGTAGTTTTTAGTAGGATCTAGTTACTTTTAGGGATGTTTTCATTGGTTTTTATGATAAATTCACATTTCTGGACTTTACTATGAGTTTGTGTGTTTTTCTGTAATTTCAGGTATTTTCTGGCTGAAATTGAGGGACCTGAGCAAAACTCTGATAGAAGGCTAACAAAGGATTGCTGAGGCTGTTGGATTCTGACCTCCCTGCACTCGAAATGGATTTTCTGGAGCTACAGAACCTCAAATGGCGCGCTCTCAACGGCGTTGGAAAGTAGCCATCCAGACCTTTTCAGCAATATATAATAGTTTATACTTTATTCGTGATTAGACGACGTAAACTGGCGCTCAACGCCAGTTCCATGCTGCATTCTGGAGTCAAACGCCAGAAACACGTCACGAACCAGAGTTGAACGCCAAAAACACGTTACAACTTGGCGTTCAACTCCAAAAGAAGCTTCTGCACGTGTAAAGCTCAAGCTCAGCCCAAGCACACACAAAGTGGGCCCCAGAAGTGGATTTCTGCATCAATTACTCACTTCTGTAAACCCTAGTAGCTAGTCTAGTATAAATAGGACATTTTATTATTGTATTAGACGTCTTTGACCATTCGGTCTTTTGACCATACATCTTTGGTCTCAGTTTTATTCTATTATTCATCTTAGGAGACTATTGATCACGTTTTTGGGAGCTAGCCATTCGGCCATGCCTGGACTACTATCACTTATGTATTTTCAACGGTGTAGTTTCTACACACCATAGATTAAGGGTGTGGAGCTCTGCTGTACCTCAAGTTTTAATGCAATTACTACTATTTTCTATTCAATTCAATTTATTCCTATTCTAAGATATTCGTTGCACTTCACCATGACAAATGTGATGATCCGTGACACTCATCATCATTCTCACCTATGAACGCGTGACTGACAACCACCCCCGTTCTACCTTAGACCGAGCACATATCTCTTGGATTCCTTAATTAGAGTCTTCGTGGTATAAGCTATAATTGATGGTAGCATTCATGAGAATCTGGAAAGTCTAAACCTTGTCTGTGGTATTCCGAGTGGGATTCAGGGATTGAATGACTGTGACGAGCTTCAAACTCGCGATTGTTGGGTGTGATGACAAACGCAAAAGAATCAATGGATTCTATTCCGACATGATCGAGAACTGACAGATGATTAGCCGTGCCGTGACAGAGCATTTGGACCTTTTTCACTGAGAGGATGGGATGTAGCCATTGACAATGGTGATGCCCTACATACAGCTTGCCATGGAAAGGAATAAGAAGGATTGGATGAAGGTAGTAGGAAAGCAGAGATTCAAAAGGAGCACAGCATCTTCATACGCCTATCTAAAATTCTCACCAATGATTTACACAAGTATTTCTATCTTTATTTTCTATTTATTTATTATTATTATTTGAAAACTCCATAACCACTTATTATCCGCCTAACTGAGATTTATAAGATGACCATAGTTTGCTTCATACCAACAATCTCCATGGGATCGACCCTTACTCACGTAAGGTATTACTTGGACGACCCAGTGCACTTGCTGGTTAGTTGTGCAAAGTTGTGAAGTTATGTTTGGACCATGATATCATGCACCAAGTTTTTGGCACCATTACCAGGGAGAGAACGAACATAAATGCCATTATCAGAAATCGTAATTTTGCCTACCAACAAGCCCATCACTAAGAAGAGGATGGAGCAAACAAGAGAGTCTATCCATGAATCTCAAGAGACGTATGAGGAAGTTCATCATCAAGAAATCCCTGAGATGCCTCAAGGGATGCATTTTCCTCCAAACAACTATTGGGAACAACTCAACACTTCTCTAGAAGGATTGAGTCAAGACATGAACTAATTAAGGGTGGAACACCAAGAACACTCCATCATTCTCAATGAGATTAGAGAAGATCAAAGAGCTATGAGGGAGGAGCAACAAAGGCAAGGAAGAGACATAGAGGAGCTCAAGAACACCATTGATCCTTCAAGAAGAAGGCGCCACCCTCACTAAGGTGGACTCATTCCTTAACTTCCTTGTTCTTATCTCTCTATTTTTTGGTTTTTGAACTTCATGTTTGTCTATCTTTGTGTCTTTACTACATGATCATTAGTATTTAGTAACTATGTCTTAAGGCTATGAATAATTCCATGAATCCTTCACCTGTCTTAAATGAAAAATGTTTTTAATACAAAAGAACAAGAAGTACATGAGTTTCGAATTCATCCTTGAAATTAGCTTAATTATATTGATGTGGTGACAATACTTTTTGTTTTCTGAATGAAAGCTTGAATAGTGCATATTTTTTATCTTCTTGTTTTTGAATGTTAAACTTTTTGGCTCTTGAAAGAATGATGAACAAAGAGAAATATTATTGATGATCTGAAAAATCATAAAATTGATTCTTGAAGCAAGAAAAAGCAGTGAATAACAAAGCTTGCGAAAAAAAAGGCAAACAGAAAAAGTCAATAGCCCTTAAAACCAAAAGGCAAGGGTAAAAATGATCCAAGGCTTTGAGCATCAATGGATAGGAGGGCCCAAGGAAATAAAATCCAAGTCTAAGCGGTGATGAGCGGATAATTTATACGCTTTTTGGCATTGTTTTTAGGTAGTTTTTAGTAGAATCTAGCTACTTTTAGGGATGTTTTTATTAGTTTTTATGCAAAATTCACATTTCTAGACTTTACTATGAGTTGGTGTGTTTTTCTGTGATTTCAGGTATTTTCTGGCTGAAATTGAGGGACCTGAGCAAAAATCTAATAGGAGGCTGAAAAAGGACTACAGATGCTATTAGATTCTGACCTCCCTGCACTCGGAATAGATTTTCTCGAGTTACAGAACTCCAAATGGTGCGATCTTAAATGCGTTGGAAAGTTGATATCCAAGGCTTTCCAGCAATATATAATATTCTATACTTTATTTGAGTTTAGATGATTCAAACTGGCGTTCAACGCCAGCTCCATGATGCATTCTTGAGTAAAACGCCAGAAACACGTCACAAACCAGAGTTAAACGCCAAAAACACGTTACAACTTGGCGTTTAACCCCAAGAGAAGCCTCTGCACGTGTAAAGCTCAAGCTCAGCCCAAGCACACACCAAAGTGGGCCCCAAAAGTGGATTTCTGCACTTAGACTTATTTTTGTAAACCCTAGTAGCTAGTCTAGTATAAGTAGAACTTTTTACTATTGTACTCGGGGTCTTTTTCCCTTTTTTTGAATTCATATGCCATTTAGGGAGGCTGGCCATTCGGCCATGCCTTGACCTTGTTCTTATGTATTTTCAATGGTGGAGTTTCTACACACCATAGATTAAGGGTGTGGAGCTCTGCTGTTCCTCGAGTATTAATACAAAGTACTATTGTTCTTCTATTCAATTCATCCTTATTCTTATTCTAAGATATTCATTCGCACTTCAACCTAATGAATGTGATGATCTGTGACACTCATCACTATTCTCACTTATGAACGCGTGCCTGACAAACACTTCCGTTCACCCTGCGAAAGCTAGAGTGTGTATCTCTTGGATTCCTGACCCACGACACATGGTTGCCTCGCCTGACAACCGAGCCTCCCATTCCGTGAGATCAGAGTCTTCGTGGTATAAGTTAGAATCCATTGGCAGCATTCTTGAGATCCAAAAAGTCTAAACCTTGTCTGTGGTATTCCGAGTAGGATCTGGGATGGGATGACTGTGACGATCTTAAAACTCGCAAGTGTTGGGCATAGTGATAGATGCAAAAGGATCAATGGATCCTATTCCGACATGATCGAGAACCGACAGATGATTAGCCGTGCTGGGACAGCGCATTTTGACCATTTTTACTGAGAGGACGGGAGGTAGCCATTGACAACGGTGAAACCCAACGTACAGCTTGTCATGGAAAGGGGTAAGAATGATTAGATGAAAGCAGTAAGAAAGCAGAGATGCAGAAGGAAAACAGTATCTTCATGCGCTTATCTGAAATTCCCACCAATGAATTATATAAGTATCTCTATCTTTATTTTATGCTTTATTTATCTTTCTATTAGAAAACCATTATAACCATTAGAATCCGCCTGACTGAAAATTACAAGATGACCATAGCTTACTTCATACCAGCAATCTCCGTGGGATCGACCCTTACTCACGTAAGGTTTATTACTTGGACGACCCAGTGCACTTGCTGGTTAGTTGTGCGAAGTTGTGAAGAATGTGTGTGAACCATAGTATTGTGCACCAAGTTTTTGGTGCCATTGCTAGGAATTGTTCGAGTTGTGAAAAGTACGAGTCACAATTTTGCCTATCAAGAGGCTAAATCAAGTTGTCCCTAACCATGTGCTAGTGGCATGCAGGTCCAAGTGAAAAGCTTGAGACTGAGTGGTTAAAGTCGTGATCCAAAGCAAAAAGAATGTGTTTAAGAGCTCTGGACACCTCTAACTGGGGACTTTAGCAAAGCTGAGTCACAATCTGAAAAGGTTCACCCAGTCATGTGTCTGTGGCATTTATGTATTCGGTGGTAATACTAGAAAACAAAGTGCTTAGGGCCACGGCCAAGACTCATAAAAGTAGCTGTGTTCAAGAATCAACATACTTAAGTAGGAGAATTAATAATACTACCTGAACTCTGAGTTCCTATGGATGCCAATAATTCTAAACTTCTAAGGATAAAGTGAGATGCCAAAACTATTCAGAAGCAAAAAGCTACAAGTCCCGCTCATCTAATTAGAACTAATATTCATTGATATTTTGAGATTTATAGTATATTCTCTTCCTTTATCCTATTTTATTTTCATTTGCTTGGGGACAAGCAACAATTTAAGTTTGGTGTTGTGATGAGCGGATAATTTATACGCTTTTTGGCAATGTTTTTAGGTAGTTTTTAGTGTGATCTAGCTACTTTTAGGGATATTTTCATTAGTTTTTATGCAAAATTCACATTTCTGGACTTTACTATGAGTTCATGTGTTTTTCTATGATTTCATGTATTTTCTGGCTGAAAGTGAAGGACCTGAGCAAAAATCTGACAGGAGGCTGAAAAAGGACTACAGATGTTGTTGAATTCTGACCTCTCTGCACTCAAAATGAATTTTCTAGAGCTACAAAACTCTAAATGGCTTGCTCTCAATTGCGTTGGAAAGTAGACATCTAGAGCTTTTTAGCAATATATAATAGTTTATATTTTATTCGAGTTTAGAGGACACAAACTGGTGTTCAACGCCAGTTCCATGCTGCATTCTGGAGTCAAACGCCAGAAACACGTCACAAACCAGAGTTAAACACCAAAAACACGTTACAACTTGGCGTTTAAACCCCAATAGAAGCCTCTGCACGTGTAAAGCTCAAGTTCAGCCCATGCACACACCAAAGTGGGCCCCGAAAGTGGATTTCTGCACTTAGACTTATTTCTGTAAACCCTAGTAACTAGTTTAGTATAAATATAACTTTTTACTATTGTACTGGGGGTCTGATTCCCTATTTTTTTTGTATTCACATGCCATTTAGGGGAGGCTGGCATGCCTAGACCTTGTTCTTATGTATTTTCAACAGTGAAATTTCTACACACCATAGATTAAGGTGTGGAGCTCTGTTGTTCCTCAAGTATTAATGCAAAGTACTATTGTTCTTCTATTCAATTCATGCTTATTCTTATTCTAAGATATTCATTCGCACTTCAACCTGATGAATGTGATGATCTGTGACACTCATCACTATTCTCACTTATGAACGCGTGTCTGACAAATACTTCCGTTCTACCTGCGAAAGCTTGAGTGTGTATCTCTTGGATTCCTGACCCACGACGCATGGTTGCCTCGCCTGACAACCAAGCCTCTCATTCCATGAGATCAGAGTCTTCGTGGTATAAGCTAGAATTATTGGCGGCCATTCCTAAGATCCAGAAAGTCTAAACCTTGTCTATGGTATTCAGAGTAGGATCTGAGATGGGATGACTGTGACGAACTTCAAACTCGCGAGTATTGGGCATAGTGACAAACGCAAAAGAATCACTCGATTCTATTCCAACATGATCGAGAACTGACAGATGATTAGCCGTACGGTGACAGCGCATCTGGACCATTTTCACTGAGAGGACGGATGGTAGCCATTGACAACAGTGATCCTCCAACATACAGCTTGCCATGGAAAGGAGTAAGAATGATTGGATGAATGCAGTAGGAATGCAGAGATTCAGAAGGAACACAGTATCTTCATGTGCTTATCTGAAATTCCCACCAATGAATTACATAAGTATCTCTATCTTTATTTTATGCTTTATTTATCTTTATATTCGAAAACTATTATAACCATTAGAATCCGCCTGACTGAGATCTACAAGATGACCATAGCTTGCTTCATACCAACAATCTTCGTGAGATCGACCCTTACTCACGTAAGTTTTATTACTTGGACGACCCAGTGCACTTGCTGGTTAGTTGTGCGAAGTTGTGAAGAATGTGTGTGAACCATAGTATTGTGCACCAAGTTTTTGGAGCCATTGCTAGGAATTGTTCGAGTTGTGAAAAGTATGAGTCACAATTTTGTCTATCAATCATCAACAACCATAATCAACCATATTCTCTCAAAGTTTCACTGACGAAGTAGAGTGAAAAAATGAAAAACAACCCACAACCATCATTTTGAGAATAACAGAGCATGGTAGTTGAGAACAACGATTTTGTTACTAACCTGTTTTTCAAAAGATGACTTCCAGGTAATTAATCTTCACAATGGGGGGCGAAATAAGTAAGAAAAGAGTTAAACCTCCATTACTACGACACCCATGGTGCTTCTCTGTCGGGAACATATACGACAGGAAGAGGAGAAAGAGAAAGGGTCAATTGGGTTTCACTTTTGAAGTGGTTAATGTTTGGATTTTTATTTAATCCCTTTCTCATGTCAACGACATCGTTTCTAAAGATTTCGGCACCAACAGTAAAACAACATTGTTTTGAGACTGCCAGGTGTCATTTAAAATTGTCAGGTCAGCTCTTCGGTGACAGAAAATGATATAAGGGCCAATTTGAGGTGCGGGTCAAAATTTCAGGGTACAATTAAAGTCAATTGAAACCTTGAGGGCTAAATTGAGTCGAGTGTCAAATTTCAGGTGCCAATTTGAGTATTAAATCTTAAAATAACTAACCTTGAGAGATTGTACAACAATATGAAGGGAGAGATGGCCATTCTTTAAGTTGTAGTATTGGACCTTGGAGACTGCCCAACAGCTCCTGATCAAATGCCACAACAGCATGTTTCAGCTGACGTGGTCAAAGGGAAGGAAGTACTTGAGAAAGACTATGCAAATGTAGAAGAAGACACTGATGTCATTCTTGGTGGAAGCGATCCTGAAAATACTGGTACTCCTCTTAATGAAAAATCTCAAAAGATAACTATTATCAACCTGGAGGAAGAAATGATAGCACAATAAGGAAATGTCAACTATACTCATACCTATCTTCGTGAAAAGGTATATCCTTATATTAGCTACTTGTTTTCATTTGCAGCATTAGTATATTTTAGTTACTAATTTTTTAATTATTTTTTTATAAAATTCGTGTAGGCAAAAAAAAGCATCCAAAGCTGCCATGAACTCGTCACCCAAAGGTCACAACTCAAGTGAAAATTTTTGTTCTGGGCGAAAGAGGGGCAGATCAAAAGGATCCAATGGACCTAAAATACTATCATCTGAAATTGGCTGTGTACTCCCAGTTGAACTAAAGTCTAAATTCCCTTCAACTAAGGAAATGCAGTTGACACTATAAGAATCTCAAATATCACTTTATGTATTTGGCCCCGACCTATATGAAGAGTAAAAATATTTAGTTAGCTACTTAACAAAAATAAAACTTATAAATATAAATAAGTTAATTATTGATGTCGAATATTTATTTCTGTGTCTTTTGTATTTGTAAGTTTTTACACAACTATAACTTTATTGTATCTAAATAGGGAGACTCTGTTCAAAAATAAAAATATTGATATGAGTCGAGCAGATTTTCAATGTCTCATTCCTGGAAATGAAGTACACTCTAATGTAAGTAAATATTGTAACTTTTCTTAGATTTGTGAAGAATATGCTTTAGTTATTAATATGTTCATTTCCATGTAGATTTTAATGTTAACCGCCCCTTAAAACAACAATGGCACAACGTATTAATATGATACCTTTGAAGATATGTCCAATAAAATAACAACTTGGTCTCTACTACCACAGTTTAAGGTAAGAAATTTTGGTAACAGACCCTCAAAAAATATATAATCTCAATGAAACTAACGATTTAGTAACAAAAATTAGGTTAATGCCCTTAAATCAGATATGTATGAAAAGTACAAAAACATCTGGATGCCGAAGTCTTCTGTGTTAAAATATGTATTTTATTTTCACTCACTCTCTATTTGAATTTTTTGTATTTTTTAGTTTAATTGTCCATGAATCATGTCCACACAGATATATGTTCCACTCATTGACGACATTTTTCATTGGTTCTTGATGGTAATATCTATTGACAAGGGGAAGGTCTACAAACTTGATTCATATCCAAATTCAAAGCGAGATATCTCCAAAAAATTCTTCATGAGATGGACGGTGATATATTGAATCTTCCTAGTGTATTTTTAGTTGTTGATAGCATAGTAAATTATATATTTTTAAATATTACTTATAATTGCTTACTAATTCATATGATGCTATTATAAATGTAATATGTGTAATAGAAAATAATTTTTAAACACTTCTTTTAATTTAATTTTAAATTTTTGATGTGCATGTTATTTAAAGTTCATTCATCATTAACATGTTTTTGTTATTCATTTTGTTTTGAGCCATACCTCGGTCTATTAAATTTTATTTTCTTTGGTCTGTACTCCAGCACTAATATATTAGACAAAAAAGCATTCCAATGGACAATTGGCCTCTCTGTAATGCTTGTGGCATCCCTGATTGCAACACAAGGTTTAAAGCCAAGTTTATTGTGATGTGCTTGTTAACTAGATCATGAATAGTAATGATCCTAATTAACATGTCTTGTATTTTATAGTGATAACTCGGCAATTTGGTTGCTTGAGTGGATGGCAATGGAGGACATGTTTCGACTCAATCTCACTACTAAGGTAAGTTAACAAATTTCTACCTTGTGTACTTTTCGTATCTTTTGACGCAATAATTAATTTAACTTTTTTTGTATTGTAGCCCCCTGACTCCAAAATTCGAATGCTTGCGGCATGTGCAACTTTAAATATGACTCACAATGAATATAATCACATGGTCAAACATCGTTCTGCAGCTAGGTGGAAAGCATTGGTTGGCAATTCGATGGTCACCATATTTATTATTAGAAAAGGATAGAATGCATTTGATTTGATTGTTTGGTATTTATGTTGTTTATTCTGGGGTCTATTTGTTAGATTAATTACTTTTTTATTTACCTTTTATATGTTCTCCTTAATATTTAGGACTTTTTAGTTACACATCTTTCATATAGCATATTGTTCTTTTCGTTGAATTTCAATTATGTGTGGTTAAGAATTTAAAAATTACCAATTATGTACTCTCCAGTACTATCTTACTATTTCATCCCTACTACTATAATTTAAAAATATTCAGTTATTTACTGAACAACATATAAAAAATTTACCAAGTCACGTTTTCTAGCCGTTTTTATAATTACTGAAACTTATATATGAATATCTGTTTAGTAATTTTTAAGACTTTAATTTGTTTATTCTAAAAGTGTTGAGTATTTTTTATTTTAATAATATGTAAAAAATAAAAATTTATTTTATTTAATAACTAATAAATTTAGACCCTGATTTGTTTTATTGTTTCGTCATAGTTGAATTGACATAGTCCCATTATATGATTCGCAATAAAATTTCTCTTACATTAGGCTGAATGTTGGATAACTTTTATTTAGTTTATATTGATACGTATATTTTATTTATTTTAATACCTTTAATAAATTAAAAGAAAAATGGAAGTTTGGTGTTCGGTTTTTTTTTTCTATTTTACAAAAGTCACGATTAGTAGAAAAAATTAACATCGAACCTTTTTAGATAAATACAAATAGGAATTAAGAATAAAAAATTAAGAATTACTGATTTGTTAAGTGTTTTCTAAAAAGAATATTTTTAAATCAATGAACATTTAAATCAATAAAAATTTCTTAAAAAAATTTAAATTAATTTAAATGATTTTTTAATAACAAATATAACAAATATAAGAATTATAAATATTCAAAAATAATATAATTTAAAATGTATTATTTTTGTAATGTATTTCCTAGATGATTAGACCAAACAGTGATTAAGAATTTTCTTAATTTTTGTATCCACCGTAGTTGCGTCATATTTCGTTCAGGTAATAATACCATAATTTTGAAATAACTTTACAATGTGAAAAAGCAAAAATAATTTTAAATTGTATAAATTAATATATCTTTTCATGATGTCTTGCATTAGTAACCATTAAATACAAATGTATCATCAGAGTAATAGCAAATATAATTTTCACATCTAATATTTTGGGAGTTAACTATAAAAATAGATTCACTTACCATATAATATGTATAACCAGATTTAGCTAATATAGTATGGTTATGCTATTATATTTTTTTTGTAGAAGTCATCTTAAGTCCGCAAATGCAAATAAATAAAACAAATGTATTAAAAGAGTAAATTAAGAATAAATAAAAAAATAAAATTAATATCCATCTTTCATCCAAGGCTAGACAATAGCAGCTAATGATACTTGCCTTTCTGATTACCGATGGTCACATCAAAATCCTACAAGAACCAAAAAATTAAAATTAGACAACCATGTAATTAATAAGAATCAATATGTTAAATACTCACTATTTGATCGATCCCCTCCTCACTTGTTTGACTAGACCAATTGTCATCATCTTCGGGACATCCTCCATCTCCACTTTCCATTTGATTATGGTCATCTCCACGGCGACAATTTCGGCGATTGTGTCCTATACCGTTATATTTGCTGCACCGAATCCTTCGCTTTTTCTTTTTGTCCCTAGCTTCTTTTGAAGAAGTATTCATTCGTATTTTGAATTTCTCACCCGCACTATTAGAACTTTCCTCTCCATTCTTTATATGTTTGGCAAATAATTCAGCCTTTTTGTTTCTAACCCACTTCATAACATCTTTAAAATCACCTAAATCTCCGCAAGCAGCAAATGGTAAACCCTCCAGCTCATCATTCATAACAGCAATCCTACTCTCAAAACTTCCATCTCTAACTAACAATCCCCGCTACTCCAACTTTATATGTGCCTCTTTTGCTTTCATGGTCCACCGCTTCAATATCAGTGACTCAGGTAATTCTGTAATTTGAAGATATATCAAGAGACAAAGGATATGAACACATGGAATGCCAAATGACTCCATTCGTTGACATGAACACCTAAACCCACTGCTGCCAGGCCAATAAGATACAACCCATTTTCGTGTTAACTCACAATATTTTTATACATCATAGTTCACACTACATGAAGTCTCTCGCCAATCAACTATTATCACACTTGATGCTTTCAACAATAACGATCGAAACAAGTAGAACACCTTTCTTGTATAAATAGTTGCACCTGATCACTCTAATGCTTGCACCTGTGTTTGTATTATCAGATACCCGTATGAGGTGTAATAATCAGCCTCAGCCTCATTATTCCGGAACAAACCCATCCATCGGCAGAAGTGATGGAAGAATTCCTTAATGCTGTAGCCTGATTTTACAAACCTAGCAACTTGCGAATGTAGTGCCTCACACCTCGATGTAGTTCTCAACCCGGCAAAGAACTTGCCTTTCATATGTGCTGTAGCCCACATATCTTTAATCCCATAAGTGGTCTCAACCCACTCCATGTCCTTAACCCCAAAACTATTAACCATTGACACCCACCGCTCCTCAAACTCATCAATCTCATAATCTCCAAGCATACATTTCCTAAATTGTTGGGTAAAGTTGGGGTTGGAGACATTGGCTGTGGCATTTCTTAACAAATGCCATCCGCACAACCTATGGTGTACATCTAGAAAGACATTTTCAATTGCAAGCTTCATAGCCTTGGCACCATCAGTTATCACAACATCTAGTCGTTTACCATTCATTGCTTCCACGAACCTCTGTAACAGCCATATGTAAGTTCCTTCTCCTTTATCAACCACAATTACACTGCCAAAAACTATTATTTGAAGGTGATGGTTCACTCCTGAGAAAACTACCAATGGAAACTTGTACTTGTTTATCTTGTAAGTTGCATCAAAGGCCATAACATCACAAAATACTTCAAAGTTAACACGGCTCTTCCTGTCCATCTAGATTAGGTGCCGAAACACACCATTGTTATCCACCTCATAGCTCCAGTAAAACTTTGGATCTAATTTCTTCTGCTTCTTTAGATACTTCAACGTTTCGGTCACATCACTTTCCATCAATTGCCTTTCCTTTTCTATTTGGTTGTACATATCATTTCTTTGAAATCTAACATTCTCAAAACCACCAGATTGCTCGGCAAAATGCATATATATTTGGATTGTGGAAATTTCAGCATCTCTCATGTCATTCATTCTTCGAATTTTTTCATCAGTCATTCTCCGTTGCGATCTCAACATCCGGCTCAAAGTTGGGGGTCGGATATTAACTTATGATTATGTTCATTTTGAAATAATGTTGTTTACCACCAGTCCCTACCAACATCTATGTGAACTCACATTTGTGCTACACACCCACACCTAGTCTCTGGCTTTGGAGCTCTCTTCCTATATGTTTCATTGACCCCTCTGAAAATATGATATCCTTGTCTTGAACACACAAATGTTTGCCAGAGTATGCTCTTATCAATCTCACTGCTCCCAACCTTGAACTTCCTAATTGAAAATCCATTGACCCTCCCAAATGCATTGTAAAAGGCATAGGCAACATCAAAGTCTGAAAATACATACTTCTTAGCAGCATCAACGCTCAAACCTACAAAATTAACCCGATTAATACTTTCTGTACTATTTAACAATAGGTCTTCAACATCATTGTCATCACTATCAACTAACAATACGTCCATTTCCTGAAAGACATTAAACAATAATAGACCTCAACGTTCTAAACATAATTTCAAATAATAATAAACCTTAACATCCTAAATGTAGGAATAATCCAGCCAAAAAGATGTACCTCAGCTGAAACATTC
>NC_029780.3:101852119-101852455 GCF_000817695.3 Arachis duranensis
AGGACCTTGTTTCAGTCATGAAACTTTGAGTGGTTTTGATTAGATCAGAGACCATGGTTGCTAAGTCAGATGTATTCTGCTCAGAACTCTCTGTCTGTTGCTGAGAAGATGATGAAAAAGGCTTGCTATTGCTAAACCTGTTTCTTCCACCATTATTATTGTTGAAACCTTGTTGAGGTCGCTATTGATCCTTCCATTAGAAATTTGGATGATTTCTCCATGAAGAATTATAGGTGTTCCCATAGGGTTCTCCCATGTAATTCACCTCTTCCATTGAAGGGTTCTCAGGATCATAAGCTTCTTCCTCAGATGAAGCTTCTTTAGTACTGCTTGGTG
>NC_029780.3:101852715-101853582 GCF_000817695.3 Arachis duranensis
CTTCAAGGTCCTTTCGGGTTCAGGATCAGCCTCAACAAGAATGCTTTTGTCCTTGCTCCTGCTCATAAGAAAGAGAAGAGAACAAGAAAATGTGGAATCCTCTATGTCACAGTATAGAGATTCCTTGAGGTGTCAGAGGAAAAGAAAAATAGAAGGCAGAAGTAGAAAACTCGAACTTATCAAAGAAGATGGAGTTCGAATTTTGCATTAAGGAATAGTGTTAGTCCACAAATAGAAGGATGTGAGAAGAGGGGAAGTAATTTTCGAAAATCAAGTAAAAGATTTTGAAAACATTTTGAAAAACACTAATTGATTTTCGAAAATAAGAGTGGGAAAGAGATCAAGTGATTTTTGAAAAAGAATTTGAAATTAGAAATCAAAAAGATTTGATTGAGAGTTATTTTGAAAAAGACGTGGTTAAGAAGATATGATTGGTTTTAAAAAGATGTGATTGAGAAGATATGATTTGAAAAACATTTAAAAGATTTGATTTTAAAAATTAAAAACTTGGCTAACAAGAAAAGATATGATTCAAACATTAAACCTTTCTCAATAGAAAAGGCAACCTACTTGAAATGTTGAATCAAATCATTAATTGATAGCAAGTATTTTTGAAAATGGAAAGAAATTGAATTTGAAAAAGATTTGATTGAAAAGATATGATTTGAAAAAGATTTGATTTTAAAAAGATTTTGAAAACTTGAAAAAAATTTGCATTGAAAACAAAATCTTCCCTCTTGTGCCATCCTGGCGTTAAACGCCCAGAATGGTGCACATTCTGGCGTTTAACGCCCAAAACTCTACCCTTTTGGGCGTTAAACGCCCAACCAGGCACCCTGGCTGGCGTTTAAACGCCAGTTTGCCTTC
>NC_029780.3:101853739-101854503 GCF_000817695.3 Arachis duranensis
CATGCAATTGACACCAAACTTAAAATGAAACACTAGACTCAAACAAGAAACATACAATATTTTTGGATTTTATGATTTTGTAATTTTTTTGGATTTTTCGAAAATTAAGTGGAAAAGAAAATAAAGGTATCAAAATTCTTAATGAGAATTTCAGGAATCATGCAATGTTTAGTCTAAGACTCCGGTCCAGGAATTAGACATGGCTTCACAGCCAGCCAAGCTTTCAAAGAATGCTTCGGTCCAAAACACTAAACATGGCCAATGGCCAGCCAAGCCTTAGCAGATCACTGCTCCAACAGCAAGATTGATAGAAATCAACATGCTCTTGTGATGATAAGTCGAAACCTCGGTCCAATGAAATTAGACATGGCTTCACAGCCAGCCAGATTTCAACAGATCATCATGAAACTCTAGAATTCATTCTTAAGAACTCTGAAAAAAAAATACCTAATCTAAGCAACAAGATGAACCGTCAGTTGTCCATACTCGAACAATCCCCGGCAACGGCGCCAAAAACTTGGTGGATGAAATTGTAATCAATACTTTTCACAACTCAATTAATCCCCGGTGATGAAACCAAAAACTTGGTGTTCAATACCATGGCATAAACACAACTTCGCACAACTAACCAGCAAGTGTACTGGGTCGTCCAAGTAATAAACCTTACGCGAGCAAGGGTCGACCCCACAGAGATTGTTGGTATGAAGCAAGCTATGGTCACCTTGTAAATCTTAGTCAGGCAAACTCAAATGGGTATGGTGATA
>NC_029780.3:101856051-101870651 GCF_000817695.3 Arachis duranensis
TTTTGCATTCATATTTTTCATGCATTAAAGATTTCTAAGTTTGGTGTCTTGCATGTTTTCTTTGCATCAAAAATTTTTCAAAATTATGTTCTTGATGTTCATCATGATCTTCATCGTGTTCTTGGTGTTCATCTTGACATTCATAGTGCCAGTTTGGGCGTTTAACTCCCATTTGGGTGCCAGTTCCAGCGTTTAACGCTGGGATTTCTGTGGGTGACTTTGAATGCTGGTTTGGGCCATCAAATCTTGGGCAAAGTATGGACTATCATATATTGCTGGAAAGCCCAGGATGTCTACTTTTCAACGCCGTTGAGAGCGCGCCAATTGGGCTTTTGTAGCTCCAGAAAATCCACTTCGAGTGCAGGGAGGTCAGAATCCAACAGCATCTGCAGTCCTTTTTAGTCTCTAAATCAGATTTTTGCTCAGGTCCCTCAATTTCAGCCAGAAAATACCTGAAATCACAGAAAAACACACAAACTCATAGTAAAGTCCAGAAAAGTGAATTTTAACTAAAAACTAATAAAAATATACTAAAAACTAACTAGATCATACTAAAAACATACTAAAAACAATGCCAAAAAGCGTACAAATTATCCGCTCATCACTAGTTTTTATTCTTCAAATTTTGAATGTAAATTAGATAACCGACAATAAATTTAGCAATGTCGGGAAACTAAAGATGTGGCGAAACAAAAGTCTTTTTTAATGAGAAAAATTTTAAATGCCACAAGAGTCAAACATAAAGAGTAAAACACATTTTTTATATAACTTAAATGTTAAAGGCATCTAAGGGAAAGAATAAAAAAGGTCATGAAAATGAAAAAATTATAACAACAATGCTAGAAAAATTCAAGTTTAACACAAGAGGTATTAGTTTATTAAAGAGATAAAAAAAGAAGAGCTCCTAGCATCACAATTCTACAAAATTATTGACTATACATTATAGAAGAGCTCCTAAAATCACAAGGGATATTAGTTTATTGTATTACTATATGGGTTCTCTTTTAATAAATTAGAAATTTGCGAATCACATGGCAAGAAAGCTGGGACACGTTTTGCCACAAATTTAAAATAACTCAACAAACAGTAAATTGGACAAGCCTTCAATCTTAATTGTTCCTTTATGTCTATAGAAAAATTGTATAAAAATGTTATAGAAATTATAAAAAAATAGACTTGATAATCTAACATTAGCCTTATACAATTTTTGAGCAAGCAAAATACCAGTTTGAACACTCCTATATCACAAGAAAATCAACCATTCAAAATTTCATAATCATTAATTGATAGAGAAATAAGAGCTCCTATCAACACAATGCTACAAAATTTTTCATTAAAAATTATAGATTATAGAAGAAACTCTAGCATTACAATCATAGAATTGCTAGAGATATTGGTTTATGGTATTAATAAAATTCTGTTTTAAATAGATTATATATTTGCAATAGTACGTACCAAGAAAAATGTGCGACGCTCTGCTACAAAGTTGCCACAACTCAAACAAGAAATCTGAAAATCCCTCAATTTTCAATTGTCTGGTTATTCCTTTGTGCCTGTAAAAAAAATATATAAAATTTTACAGAAATTATAAAACTAAATTGAACTTGACAATCTAATGTTAATTTCATAAAAAAATCTGAACAACCAAGAAACAAGTTTGAACAAGACATATTCACATTCTCATACCAAAAGAAAATCACAATTTGAAATTTCATAACCAATAAATCATAAAAAAAGAGCTCCTAGCATCACAATTCTACAAAATTCCTGATTATATATTATAGAAGATCTCCTTGCATCACAAGAGGTATTAGTTTATTGTATCATTAGATGGGTTCTCTTTCAATGGATTAGAAATTTGCCAATGCAGATACCAAGAAAGCTGGGACACATTTTGCCATAAATTTGTAACAACTCAACAAACAGTAAATGGGAGAAGCCCTCAATGCTAGTTGTTTCTTTATGTTTATAGAGAAATTGTATAAAAATGTTATAAAAATTATAAAAACTGAATTAGACTTGACAATCTAACATTAACCTTATACAATTTTTGAACAAACAAAATACCTGTTTTAACACTCCCATATCACAAGAAAATCAACCATTCAAAGTATTATAATCATTAGTTGATATAGAAAGAAGAGCTCCTGTCAAGACAATGCTATAAAATTCCTAATTATAAATTATAGATTATAGAAGAACCTCCAGCATTACAATCGTAGAATCATAAGAGGTATTGGTTTATGGTATTACTAGGATTCTATTTTAATATATTATATATTTGCAATAGTACGTACCAAGAAATTTGTACCACGCTTTATCACAGAGTTGTTACAACTCAAATAACAAATCTAAAAAAGCCCTTAATCTTCAATTGTCCAGTTATTCTTATGTTCCTGTAAAAAAATTATATAAAATTTTTACAAAAATTATAAAACTAAATTAAACTTGACAATACTTCATAAAAAAAAATCTTAGCAACTGAAAATTCAGTTTAAACAAGACATTCACACTCTCATACCAAAAGAAAATCACAATTTAAAATTCCATAATCAATAAAAGATAAAGAAAGAATGGAAGAAAAAACTAACAGTAGGACCTGAGAATGATATAGGAAGTCGCACCAAACTCAGCAACGAGACAGAGAAAAACAAAAGATCGACGTCGCGACATCAGACAAGAAGATGCAACACTAATAACATGAGAGTAGCATAAATGGGTAAAAACCTAAAAATAACCTATGTAACTTTTTTTTCTTTACGGTGGGGGCTTTGACTGGCCCATACCAAAAAAATACCCTTTTCTATTCGCCCCGAAACATGCAATTTGCCAATTTCATAAAGAGAGAAAAAATTAGAATATTTATCTTTTCTAATAGCCCGTGTAATTAATAATAAATGGGAGAGAATTGGATAGGATTTGGAGCATGAGCCTTCCACTGGAAATCATAGCAGAGCTAAAGAGAAACTCAAACACATCAAAATAGGTTTCTTAGCAAGTGTTCCAATTTGGGGAGGGTGGAGAAAGGTACCTAGCGAATCCAGGTGTCTCTTTGTCGCCAGTGTAGGTCTAATGGAGTCATGGCGCCTTCATGGAGACAGTCGTCTCCCTCTTCCATGGCAGCGATTTTCGGGCTTGAAAGGTCATTCATGGCAGAGGCGAAAGGGAGTGGATTCAAGAACGTATAAATCTATCATCGGCCAGAACGATAGTGGAAGCACCGCCAGTAGTGAAGATGTCTGAAGACATCACATCGCTAATAATAGAGTAATGGAGGAGTTCTATCAAGTTCCTGAGTACTTTTCTGGTGTTTGAAAGAGGGGATTAGTTTTTTTGTTTGTTTCAATTTGTTTGTTCAGCCCATGATAATGCTGTATTCTCTACTTTGTTTGAAGTACACTAGCTTTCGCTAATTTTATTGCAATAAAAGGAGTTCTATTACAATTACCACATCAGGGGTACAAAAACAATAAAACATAAAAGAAGACGATTCCCAAGAAATTAATAATAGTAAGTTTAAGACATTAGGTCTTCAGACAAAAGGGAAAGAAAAAGTCTTCTTGCATTCTCGTCATTTGATGGCTATGGAAACCCACTTGATTTAATCAAACTATTGAATCCTTTTTTCTCTGTGCTTCGCGAACCCACCATTTTCAAGGGTGCAGTTTTTTATTCATGGGTATCAAAATTCAAGAATCAATTCGGTGCTACTGATTTCTACTCCTTCTGAATTCTGTTACGAGATTCATTGCCTGTGTCAGAATTTTTCCAGGCTCTTTTCTGCTTCCTTCAAATACCAAGGAGTTCCTATCCAGTCAAATACCCCAAAGAAGGTAAGTTATTCCAGTCATGTTGAATCTAGGCTCACTTCCATTTGTCATCGCTGTCACAACATCAATCCACCATTGCCAAGGTTGAAGAAGATTGTTCCTAGGAATTGCACTTGCCATTGGAGAGTTGTTCCAGATTTCTACAATTTGTGGACAAAAACCCAGCGCATGCAGGGCTGATTCCGGAGCGGCGGAGCATCGAGGACAACGCGGGTTTGCCTGAGATATGCGCTCATGAAGCTTTTCTTTCACTGGTAGACCGTTGTGAACTAATTTTCAAATGAAGATTCTAATTTTTGGCTGATAGTTAGTCTTCCAGATGGCTTTCCAGATCCCCTTTTCTCTAAACCATTCATGGAGTATCGCTGAAGTTGGATGAAAAAAGATATATGCAATGTTGTAGACAGATTTTGCAGAGTACTCACCGGAGCTAGTATATATCCAGATTAGTCTGTCTTTATCCTCTTCAATCTTTGTTTGGCATATTTTGGAACTGGTTTCACTATTGAAAATTGCATTAATTTTGTCAAGGTCCCATTTTCTTGAGACATCCATCAGTTGTTTAACCCATAGTAATTGTTGGTTACTCGGCTCATTTGGTGGAATTCGAAAGGGGATTCATCTCCAAACCAAGGATCTTCCCATATCATTACCATCCCTTGCCGAGAGACTGCCCATTTCACGCCCTTTTCAAGGACATTTCTTCCTTCCAAGAGACTCTGCCATGCCCAAGATGGTCTACTCCCTTTTTTTGCTTCAAGGAAGGAGGTTAGCCTGTAATATTTACTTTTAAAGATTTTGTAGAATAGAGAATGAGGCTTGGTTAATAATCTCCACCCCTATTTTGCCAACATCGCTAGATTGAAAGCTTTAAGGTCTTTGAATCCCAATCCACCTTCCTGTTTATTTCTGCTTACCTTATCCTGGCTAATCCAATGCATCTTCCTTTCATTATGTTTCTTTCCCCACCAAAAGTTCATCATCAACCTATGTAGGTAATCAATTAATGTCTCAGGCAGCTTAAAACAACTTAGCGAGTATATAGGAATAGCAGTGCCAATTGCTTTGATAAGGACTTCTCTTCCGCTGACAGACAATTGATTTCTTTTCCAGTAGTTCAGTTTTTTAGTGACCTTGTTCTTCAAGTAAGCAAAAGTTTTCTTCTTTGATCTATTAACCATGGAGGGCAAGCCTAAATATTTATCTTGATTACCCACATTAGGAACTCCAAGTAGAATCGCTAACTCACTTCTTACCTCCTGTTGTGTATTCTTGTTAAAAAATACCGCCAATTTATTCAAATTGACTTCTTGGCCACTTAAACTATTGTACTGCTCTAGAATGGCTTATAAATGAATGCAACTTTGCTGGTTTGCCTAGCAAAATAGGATAGAATCATCTGCGAATAATAGGTGGTTGATGGATGGACATCTCCTGTTCAACCGCAGTCACTGAAATAGGTTATTATGTTCTCCTTTGTAGAGCAGATAGAAAAATCCCTCTGCGTAAATTAAAAATAGGTATGGGGAGAGGGGATCTTCTTGTCGGAACCCCTAGTTGGCTTGAAAAAACCAAATGGTGTGCTATCCACAATAACAGAATAAGAAATAGTTGACACACACTCCTTCATCCACTCTATCCATATATTACAGAAATCCAATTTTTTTATAACAAACCATACAAAACTCCACTCAACACGATCATAGGCCTTACTCATATCGAGTTTTTGAGCTAAGTCACTATCACCATAGGTTTTATTTTTTAGGAAATGAATACATTCATGCGCCACCAGAATATTATCACTAATAAGTCTACCCCAAATGAAAGCACTTTGATTATCACTAATAATTCTGCTCATAAGTGGTTGCATTCTATGAACAAGAATTTTAGAAATAATCTTGTAGAAAAATGTGCTTAGACTTATAGGTCTAATTTAAGACATCATTGTAGCATTAGGCACTTTTGGTATCAAACAAATTTGAGTATATTAAAACTTTTTAGAATTTTGTTACCTCCAATTATTATTATTCATAAATAGTCATTCAAAATGAATGTAATAAATCTTGCTTATTAAAGGGTTTACTGTATATTATTCTTTTCCTTTATCTATTTTTTACATTGTATGCTTATAATGAGGTTAAGACCTAAAGAGTATGAAAAAAGCACTAATTCATTCAACATTTAAGAAGAAAAATTTATTTTTTCATGTCATCAACACCGTTCACAAAAAATATGAGTTAGCATGAATCACTAGTATTAGTATGATATCTAAAGCATTAACTTTCTTTCTCTTTCTTTTTCTACTTCTATTTTTAACTCCCCCCTCCCCCCTTCCCCCTCTCCTCTCTTTTCCTTCTGTTCCTCTTAACGCTTAAACAATCTTACTAGAAGTTCAAGTATGAATAAAATTGAAAAGGAAAAATATTTTATATCTCATGCATTGTCTCTTCTTTCATAGAAAAATTTATATGTCTACAACAGTTAAAAATTTAGATACTGGAGTAAAAACATCAAACATGTTGATATGGTTATTTCAAAACATATATTGTTTTGTTTCTCTCTTTCTTCTTTGTGTGAGAATCTAATCCTTGTCCTTGATAACACATATTTGACTTTTAACAATCTAATAAATCAGGATCCTAGGTTCTAATGAGACTAATATCCCCAGATCCTAAATTAATTAAAATTAATTTTATCCTAAAAATAATTTATTAAATTATCTTTTACTTTACATAGAAACTAATTTTTATAATTATAATGAGTTTTATTTATTCATTATTAGTAATTATAATAATTAATTTTTTACAGGTATTTAAATAAATTAAAAACATAACTTATGTACTTATATAAAACTTATAAACCGTGTATTTATATAAAATGTGGCCTCCTCAATTAGATTTATTGAGATATGATGAAAGTTTTCGTAGTTACAGCCTCTCAGCTTCCGTCACTCCTACTCGAATGAACAGACAATCTACCTCCAGAGTGGTCTGATGGAATACGCCACCAAAGTCTCGAATCCAATAATCTCCTTCTCGATGCCAATACACTCGTTTGCGCCTGGTGGGGTATGAGGACATCTTGTTGGTTGGACAATTGTGATTGAGCGGGATCCGAAACCATGAATTCAAGCAGTTGGCTGTATGAACTTGCGTTTCCTACCCCCAAATGTGGTTCACCTCAATACTATTCATGTAGTTAGTAAGATGACGTAAATTGTAGTGTAGAATAAGTCTAAGGAATATATGAGACAGAGAACTGCTGAGGATGCTCTTGTAGTGCTGGTGGAGGTAGAGGTGGAGGTGCATGTGGTTCACCAGGTGGATGGTCCCTAATAACATTTTCTTGCAATACACTGCCAGACAAGTTTAAGTGGTTGCCATATTTCGCATGATACAAATACATGTAAATATTTAGTGGATGCTATAAAGGCATGGGAAGCTCACCAAGAACGTGATTATGTTGGTTGGTCCATTGCATTACCCAAAAATTGTGCTTTGTAGATCAATCAAAATTTTTAGGACCAATCAAGACTTCGCCATCTACACCGTCCAAATCTCTTTCTTAATATGGGACACCTTTATAAAGGATAAAGGTTAAGAGAGGCTAAGCTTAGTGTAACCAATTTTAATTAACATTGGTTTGGTGTAACTATATTCAGTTATGCAGCTGAACTCTGAATACCTTCTTCTCTTATAGAGAGTTGTATCAGTATTGTAGAAAAGGGATACAATAATATATATATTCAGTTTTTACAACTTTTCTCTCAATTTAGCTTTATTCTCTTTGTAACACCCTACCATACAGAGTCATATGCTTAAGTCATAATTCAGATATGGCAAGGTATTACGACCTCTAAAAATAAAATTTAGTACGTATAGTAGTGTGAATAATGATTATAACTAGGAGCCTTTGAAGAAAGAGGGGTAAAACAAAAATCGCAAATTGAAAAGCGCAACACTCCGATCGATAACATAACAGATAAAGGATAAACTAACGCAAGATTATATAGCATAGACATATATACATGTAAATAAAATAAGAAAACCCTAAAGGAAACCCAAAGGGACATAAATACAGAAAACCTATTCTCCAAAACCTACTCTAAGAGGAGTCATCACATTTTGTATTATTCAGTGGAGATAACAAGTATCTAACCAAAACACATAAACCAAAATAGAGTCCTGAGAACCAAGGAATCTTCGCTAATCCAGAAGTCTCTAGCATGCATCAGCGAGAAGCCTCACGTCCTACATCTGAAAACCACAAAATCCACATGGGTGAGAGCTGGAGGTCTCAGTATGGTAACAGTGCCCACATATCTAAAATGTAATATCCTGGAAAATTCAAAGGCAATCCTAGAACTTCCAACATATAAAATCAAAGCTTATAAATAGACTAATCAAAAAATGGTAACTGACTAAAGATCTTCAGTCTAACTAATACTTCTCCTTTCCAATTCCTTCAGACCATCCACCCACCAGCAGGAGTATAATATGGCAAACACAGTTATATCAAACAAGAGATATACAAATAGGAAGTAGATATGGCATTTAGACAATTAACAAGTAATATGCAGTCAATTAAGCAATCTCAAACAATTCACATAATATGCATATGATGTATGCCTGTCCTAGTGGTTGCTGATATCATCTGTCGGTTAAATAGCCAACACGATAAGTCCTGGTAGCTAACCATTGGACTGTCCCTCTGTCGTGCATCGCCAACTCGAGTTATACTCAATATAATTCATAATTCATAATTCATAATTCATATCCAACACCCTCACTGGTGTATATTCACGGGGGGAAGGTCATCTGGGACTTTCACAGTGCCCGGCCATACTTACGACATAGGATCAGCAGAGTCTTGAGTCTCCACCTGGAGCACGTGGTGGCTAGCCACTGCTTTCTCCCAGGAAAACTCGTGTCTCAGATAGTGGAAATGTAACATTCACATTTCATTCAATACGCATATATGCAATCATACTCAACCATAATTCAATAATGGTCCCGCCGTAACACGACAATAACTCAGCCATCCGGCTCATAATTCAATTCAGAACCAGCCAATTTATTAACAAATACAGCCTTTCGGCTCATGGCACATAAAGAACTTCCACCGCCATCCTCCGTATCCCATACAATTATCTTTAACAAATACAACCTTTCATCCCTTTTTTTCATTCACAAGTTACCACACTTCGCAGCTTCTTTCTCATCGCTAGGCATATCATAACGATTTGAGACATAAGGGGTGAGATTGGAGGCTTAAAAGTATGAATTTTGACTTTTAAAACTCAAAAATAACCTTCGTGGTGAAAACAGGGTCACGCGTGCGCGTCGCCACGCACACGCGTGGAACGCCAAAAAGTTCATCGATGCGTATGTATCGCCCACGCGCACGCGTGGATGGAAAAACAGCCAAGGGACGCCTACGCATCAGCCACGGTACGCGTGGGTACAGTTTATGCCGCACTTACAAAACTAGCACAATTCTCGCACAACTCTTGGGAATTAGGCTGGGCAATTAGTACAGCGCATCGACGCGCACGCGTGGATGGTGAATTTTCGAAAAACGACAGTACGCGTCAGCCAGAATTCACATTTATACAGTTTCGCAGAGTTTCTTTTCCTTTAGTATCTGCAATACGATTTCCAAGTGTTCTGCGTGCTCTTCTTCAGTTTTGGAGTAAATCAGTATCTCGTCGATGAAGACAACAATGAATTTATCCAGAAATGGATGGAAAACTCTATTCATATAATCCATAAACACTGCAGGAGCATTTGTCAATCCAAAAGACATTACAGTATACTCGTAATGACCATAACGAGTCCTGAAAGAGGTCTTAGGGATGTCCTCACACCTCACCCTTATTTGGTGATAACTGAATCACAAATCGATCTTGGAGAATACCCCAGCTCCTTGTAACTGATCCATGAGATCATCAATCCTCGGTAGTGGGTACTTATTCTTTATTGTGACCTTGGTCAGTTGCCTGTAATCCACACAGAGCTGTATACTCCCGTCTTTCTTCTTTACCAGTAACACTGGTGCTCCCCACAGAGAAACACTTGGTCGGATAAAGTTCTTACCCAACAGATCCTCTAACTGAGACTTCAGCTTGGCCATTTCTAGCGGTGACATCCTATAAGGAGTACTCAAGATTGGTCCAGCCCCAAGTACCAACTCAATAGCAAACTCAACCTTTCGATTAGGTTGAAATTCATCAATGTCGTCGGAAACAATTCTAGAAACTCATACACAACCAGAATTTGTTCCAATCTTTGATCATCACCCGAAACAACCGCAGTTAACAACAAGATACCCTGACATTCGATCCCTGAAAAATTCACCATCATCGAATTCAAGTAATAACTATTCAATACAACAGGTCCTTCTATATCTTCTGGCATAAAGTACACCAATTTTGCAGAACAGTCAAGCAGAACATGGTTCTCAGATAACCAGTCCAATGCCAATATAAGATAAAGTCCTATCATTGGCAAGTAGATTAAATTATGGACAAAGTCACGTTGCTTGATCCTAAATGAAACTTGCGGGCATCCTAGCCTAGTTACCATAGCTTCATGGGTGGCATTATACACCTTTAGGTCATAACCTAAAACTACAATTTTCAAGCCTAACTCACTAGCTTTTTCGAATGCAATGAATGAATGCATTGCTCTCAAATCAAATGAAGCATTTAAAGTTTGACCAGCCATTTCACAGTTACCTTGGATATGTGTCTTGGATCCCTCGGCACCTATAGCTGAGGTGGTGAACACCCGACCAGTCTGTTGTGCCTTCCCGGCACCTTGTTTCTGCTTCTCTGGACAGTTTGCGGCCTTATGTCCCGCCTTACCACAAGAATAGCACAAGCCCCACCCGGCCTTGCACGGGGCGCTCGGATGGTGACTTCCGCACCTAGTACAAGCTTGCTCGTTCTATGACTACTTCCCAAATCTCTTCCCTTGAGAGTTGTTGTTGTTGGCCCTCTTGAAGTTGTTATGTCCTTGAGTCTGGTGTGACCCAAAACCTCCCCGCTTGAAAGGCAGACCTCTAGGTGCAAAGCTCTTCCCTCGGTTCTTTGGGAATGATCCCCTCTGGCTTCCTCTCTCCACAGCCGCCTTCTTCACACACTCTTCAGCAACCCTACACTTGTTCACCAACTTTGAGAAAGTCCTAATCTCTATTGGTCCCACGGAGCTGAAGATATCGCTCCGAAGTCCTCCTTCATACTTAATGCACTTCCATTCCTCATAGTCTCCCGGAGTTCCCTAACACATGCAGGAAAACCTAAACAGCTCCTCAAACTTGTCAGTATACTCAGATACAGACATAGTACCCTGCTTTAGCTACAGCAACTCAAGTTCCTTGGCCGTCCTGGCAGAAGTTGGAAAGTACTTTTTATAGAACTCCTCCGGAAGACATCCCAGGTGATATAGTCATCACCCTGCTGCAGGAGACATCGGACTCATTGCCACCAATGCAATGCTTCCTCAGTAAGCAAATAGGTAGCAAACTCAACATACTGTCCCTCGAGTACCACCTGCGCTTATAGTGCTCGCTCCATAGCCTGAAACTAGGTATCGGCTTCAGTCGGGCTAGTAGTTCCCTTGAACTTAGGTGGATTAACCTTCAAAAAGGTTGCCAGTGTCATCGGACCCTGAGCTCCACCTCGGTCATTGCCATGGTTGTTCATCTGTTTTCCAAGAGCCTCTGCAGTGGCCTGCATAGCAGCAACCATGTTCTTCAATGCCGTCATAAAGTTTATCGGGTCATTTGGATTGATCCCCGGCCCCTGAGGATTAGTACAGCCTCTCCAGCGACCTCGACCGCGTCCATAAGGCGCCATCTGGTTCCTATAAATACCAAAAAATTGATATTAAGCTAATCAGTATCAATATCGGAAGTTTAATGCTTCAAAGTCCCAAATGCATGCTCATGAACGTTTATGCCAGTTATATCAAGTAGATATCCTAATAGCACATAACATACACACAAAGAATGCACAGAAGCATAGTCAATTCGTCCCTCAGGCTCTATAGGAACGAACTGCTCTGATACTATAATGTAACACCCTACCATAAAGAGTCTTATGCTTAAGTCATAATTTAGAGATGGCAAGGTATTACGACCTCTAAAAATAAAATTTAGTACGTATAGTAGTGTGAATAATGGTTATAACTAGGAGCCTTTGAAGAAAAAGGGGTAAAACAAAAATCATAAATTGAAAAGCGCAACACTCCGATCGATAACGTAACGAATAAAGGATAAACTAACGCAAGATTATATATATATATATATATNATATATATATATATACACACAAAGGAATGTCAAAAACAGGAATATCAAAACTCAAAATCTGGTTGCGAAGATAACCGGTCCGAGCATAGACATATATACATGTAAATAAAATAAGAAAACCCAACAGGAAACCCAAAAGGACATAAATACAGAAAAACTATTCTCTAAAATCTCCTCTAAGAGGAGTCATCACAGTTTGTATTTTTTGGTGGAGATAACAAGTATATAAGCAAAACACATAAACCAAAACAGAGTCCCGAGAACCAAGAAATCTTCACTAATCCAGAAGACTCCAGCATGCTTCAGCGAGAAGCCTCACATCCTGCATTTGAAAACCACAAAATCCGCATGGGTGAGAACCAGAGGTTCTCAATATGGTAACAGTGCCCACATATCTAACATGTAATGTCCTGGGAAAGCCAAAGGCAATCCTAGATGAGCGGGACTAGTAGCTTTTTGCCTCTGAACAGTTTTGGCATCTCACTTTATCCTTTGAAATTCAGAATGGTTGGCATCCATAGGAACTTAGAATTCAGATAGTGTGATTGATTCTCCTAGTTTAGCATGTTGATTCTTGAACACAGCTACTTTTATGAGTCTTGGCCGTGACCCTAATCATTTTGTTTTCTAGTATTACCACCGGATACATAAATGCCACAGACACATGATTGGGTGAACCTTTTCAGATTGTGACTCAGCTTTGCTAAAGTCCCCAGTTAGAGGTGTCCAGAGCTCTTAAGCACACTCTTTTTGCTTTCGATCACGACTTTAACCACTCAGTCTCAAGCTTTTCACTTGGACCTGCATGCCACAAGCACATGGTTAGGGACAGCTTGATTTAGCCGCTTAGGCTTGGATTTATTTCCTTGGGCCCTCCTATCCATTGATGCTCAAAGCCTTGGATCCTTTTTACCCTTGCCTTTTGGTTTTAAGGGCTATTGGCTTTTTCTGCTTGCTTTTTCTTTTTCTTTCTTTTTTTTTTTTTTGCACAAGCTTTTGTTTTTTCAATGCTTTTTCTTACTTCAAGAATCAATTTTTTTTATTTTTCAGATCATCAATAACATTTCTCTTTTTCATCATTCTTTCAAGAACCAACAATTTTAACATTCATAAACAACAAGATCAAAAATATGCACTGTTCAAGCATTTATTCAGAAGACAAAAAGTATTGCCACCACATATAAATAATTAGAATTTTTCTTATTAAGAACTCGAAAAAAATATTGCCTCTTTATTCTAAAAATCTACTATTTTATTCATGTTTGATGAAAATGAGAAAAATAAATTATAACTTAATTGGAATTAAAATCAAAGTAGAGATACTAATTACTACTACTAATATATAACTTCTAAGGTAAATTTCTAATAAGAACAGTTATCACAGAGTTAAGGCAAAGATTAGAACTCAACGACCTTTATTTTGGGAAGTGGATGTTCCTCTAGTCTGTGGGGTGCTTGGTCCTTCAAGAGATAAGTTCTGACGCTTCAGTTCCTTTAAGTCACATCCTTGCTCTTCCTGTTCCCTTAGGTGTCATGATCTTGATGAGTTTTAGCTCAATGATCATGGCGAATCACACCAAACTTAGAGGTTTGCTTGATGTTTTGGGCGTTTAACGCCCAATTGCTGCTTCTCCTGGGCGTTCAACGCCCAGCTGTTGCTTCTTTCTGGCGTTGAACGCCAGGAAGTCCTTTGTCACTGGGCGTTTTTCTGAATGCCCAGGACGCTGTCAATCTGGCGTTAAACGCCCAGAAGGTGCTTCTTTCTGGCATTCAACGCCCAGAAGATGCTCCTTTCTGGCGTTTAACGCCCAGATGGCTACCCTCACTGGTGTTGAACGCCCAGTGGGTACTTCTTTTGGGCGTTCAACGCCCAAAATGTTTCTTACTGGTTTTTTTCACACCAGTGAGCTTCCAAATTCCCTTGTAACTTTGTGAATTCAAGCAATTGCTATTTTACCTTGAAGATACCTGACATATACCTGTAAAAAAAATCAATTAATTAACAAATACTTTGTAAATGGCTGGGTTGCCTCCCAGCAAGCGTTTTTTTATTGTCATTAGCTGCACTATTACTAAGCTTTAATCAAGCCTCAGTTTTGAGCATTCTTGCTCAAAATTGCCTTCAAGATAATGTTTGACTCTGTGTCCATTAACAATGAACTTTTTATTAGAATCATTATACTGAAGCTCTACGTATCCATATGGTGACACGCTTGTAATCACATATGGACCTCTCCACCGGGACTTCAATTTCCCGGGGAATAATCTGAGCCTAGAATTAAATAGCAGAACTTTTTGCCCTGACTCAAAGACTTTGGATGACAATTTCTTATCATGCCATCTTTTTACTTTCTCTTTGTATATTTTTGCATTCTCAAAAGCATTGAGTCTAAATTCCTCTAGCTCATTTAACTGGAGCAATCGTTTTTCTCCAGCTAACTTGGCATCAAGGTTCAG
>NC_029780.3:101870940-101871555 GCF_000817695.3 Arachis duranensis
TCCACCCATTTGGATACATAATCCACTGCCACCAGAATATAAGTGTTTGAGTATGATGGTGGGAAAGGTCTCATGAAGTTAATACCCCATACATCAAACAACTCAATCTCCAAGATCCCTTGTTGAGGCATGGCATAACTGTGAGGCAGATTGCCAGATCTTTGGCAACTGTTGCAATTAAGCACAAACACTCGAGAATCTTTATAGAGAGTAGGCCAGTAGAAGCCATATTAGAGGACTCTTGTGGCTGTTCGCTCACTTCCAAAATGTCCTCCATACTGTGATCCATGGCAGTGCCATAGGATCATCTGCGCTTCTTCTTTAGGCACACATCTACGGATTACTTCGTCTGCACATCTCTTGAAGAGATATGGTTCATCCCAAAGATAGTACTTTGCATCTGTGATCAACTTCTTTGATTGCTACCTACTGTACTCTTTGGGTATGAACCTTACTGCCTTATAGTTTGCAATGTCTGCAACCCATGGCATTTCCTGGATGGCAAAGAGTTGCTCATCTGGAAAGGTTTCAGATATCTCAGTAAGAGGGAGGGACACCCCTTCTACTGGTTCTATTCGGGACAGGTGATCTGCTACTTGGTTTTCTGTCCCTTTT
>NC_029780.3:101871793-101872448 GCF_000817695.3 Arachis duranensis
TTCTTCTGTGCGTCATTTAAAACACGACTGGCATAGTAAATGACGTTCAGAAGCCTGTGATGTCTCTGTCCCAACACTGCACCAATGGCATGGTCACTGGCATCACACATTAATTTAAATGGTAATGTCCAGTCTGGTGCAGAGATGACTGGTGCTGTGACCAGCTTAGCTTTCAGAGTCTCAAACGCTCACAGACACTGCTTATCAAAGATAAATGGCGTGTTAGCAGCTAGCAGATTATTAGAGGTTTGGCAATTTTTGAAAAATCCTTTATAAACCTCCTATAGAATCCTGCATGCCCCAGAAAGCTTCTGATTGCCTTAACATTGGCTGGTGGTGGTAATTTTTCAATTACCTCTACCTTAGCTTGATCTACCTCTATTCCCTGTTCAAGATTTTGTGCCCAAGGACAATTCCTTCAGTCATCATAAAGTGATATTTCTCCCAGTTTAAAACTAGGTTGGTCTCTTGGCATCTCTTTAGAACAAGTACTAGATGGTCAAGACAGGAGCTGAATGAGTCTCCAAATACTGAAAAGTCATCCATGAAGACTTCCAGAAATTTTTCCACCTTATCAGAGAAAATTGAGAGCATGCACCTTTGAAAGGTTGCAGGTGCATTGCACAAGCCAAATGGCATCCTTCTGTATGCAAAT
>NC_029780.3:101872630-101874486 GCF_000817695.3 Arachis duranensis
GCTGTATTGAGCCTTCTATAATCAATACACATACGCCACCCTGTAATTGTTCTTGTAGGAACCAGTTCATTTTTTTCATTATGAACCACTGTCATGCCACCTTTCTTAGGGAGGACTTGGACAGGGCTTACCCAGGGGCTATCAGAAATAGGATAAATAATCCCAGCCTCTAGTAACTTAGTGACCTCTTTCTGCACCACCTCCTTCATGGCTGGATTCAGCCGCCTTTGTGGTTGAACCACTGGCTTGGCGTCACCCTCCAGTAAGATCTTGTGCATGTATCTGGCTGGGCTAATGCCCTTGAGATCACTGATGGACCACACAAGAGCTGTCTTGTGTGTCCTTAGCACTTGAATTAGTGCTTCCTCTTCCCGTGGCTCTAAGGTAGAGCTTATGATTACAGGAAAGGTATCACCTTCTCCCAGAAATGCATATTTCAGGGATGGTGGTAATGGTTTAAGCTCGAGTTTGGGAGGTTTCTCCTCTTCCTGAGGGATTTTCAGAGGCTCTACTATTCTCTCTGGTTCCTCCAGATCAGGCTGAACATCTTTAAAGATATCCTCTAGCTCTGATTCGAGACTCTCAGCCATATCAACCTCTTTTACCAGAGAGTCAATAATATCAACGCTCATGCAGTCATTTTGGGTGTCTGGATGCTGCATGGCTTTGACAACATTCAACTTGAACTCATCCTCATTGACTCTCAGGGTTACTTCCCCTTTTTGAACATCAATGAAGGTTCGGCCAGTTACTAGGAAAGGTCTTCCCAGAATGAGAGTTGCACTCTTGTGCTCCTCCATTTCCAGCACCACAAAGTCAGTGGGAAAGGCAAATGGCCGAACCTTGACAATTATGTCTTCAATCACGCCTGATGGGTATTTAATGGAGCCATCAGCAAGTTGGAGACATATCCAAGTTGGTTTAACTTCATCAGTCAACCCAAGCTTTCTGATAGTAGCTGCAGGTATTAGATTAATACTTGCCCCAAGATCACATAGAGCTTGCTTGGTACAAGTACCTTCTAATGTGCATGGTATCATAAAGATTCCCGGATCTTTAAGCTTCTCAGGTAAGCTTTTCAGAATGACTGCACTGCATTCTTCAGTGAGGTAAACTTTCTCAGTTTCCCTCCAATCCTTCTTATGACTTAAGATCTCTTTCATGAACTTTGCATAAGAGGGTATTTGCTCAAGTGCCTCTGCAAACGGAATATTTATTTCAAGAGTCCTGAGATAGTCTGCAAAGCGGGCAAATTGCTTATCCTGTTCCGCTTGGCGGAGTTTCTGAGGATAAGGCATTTTGGCTTTATATTCTTCAACCTTAGTTGATGCAGGTTTATTGCCTACAGATATGGGTTGGGAAGCCTTTTTAGAGGGGTTGTTATCAGCACTTGTATGTGTCTGATCTCCCACTGGCGTTCGAATGCCAGGGGTGGAAGCTGGAGTGGCGTTAGATGCCAGCTCCTTACCTGTTTCTGGCGTTTGAACGCCAGAACTGTGCTTCCTTTGGGCGTTCAACGCCAATTCATTGCTTATTTCTGGCGTTGAACGCCAGGACTGAGCATGGTCTGGGCGTTCAGTGCCAGCTTTCCCCCCATTTCCTGGCGTTTGGGCGCCAGAGTCATTCCTTTCTGGGCTCTGATTGTCCTCAGATGGATTTTGGGTGGTTTGCTCATTTCTTGGCTTCCTGCTACCTTGAAGTGAGGTATTTAATGTTTTTCCACTCCTTAATTGAACTGCTTGGCATTCTTCTGTTATTTGTTTTGATAACTGTTCTTCTGTCTGCTTCAGCTGTATTTCCATATTCATATTAGCCATTCTTGTTTCTAGTAGTATCTCCTTGAATTCGGCTAACTG
>NC_029780.3:101874712-101884850 GCF_000817695.3 Arachis duranensis
CAGCTGAGTGGTCTAGAGAAATCTGAGCTTTTTCTGTAAGCCCATAGTAGAAGATGTCTAATTGCACCCACTCTGAAAACATTTCAGAGGGGCATTTTCTTAGCATCTCTCTGTATCTCTCCCAGGCATCATAAAGGGATTCATTATCTCCTTGTTTGAAGCCTTGGATGCTTAGCTTTAGCTGTGTCATCCGTTTTGGAGGAAAATAGTGATTCAGGAATTTTCTGACAGCTGTTTCCATGTCTTTATGTTGTCCTTAGGTTGGTTATTTAACCACCTCTTAGCTTGGTCTTTTACAGCAAATGGAAACAATAATAATCTGTAGACATCCTGATCTACTTTCTTATCATGTACTATGTCAGCAATTTGTAAAAATTGTGCCAGAAACTCTGTAGGTTCTTCCTGTGGAAGACCGGAATACTGGCAACTTTGCTGCACCATGATAATGAGCTGAGGATTCAACTCAAAGCTACTGACTCCGATGGAGGGTATACAGATACTACTCCCATATGAAGCAGTAGTGGGGTTAGCATATGACCCAAGAGTCCTTCTGGACTGTTCATTTTCCACTTAGTTCCATGATGGAGCAAGGGAGATGATATGGATGTTGATATTATTTATTTTATTAAAAAAATTTTTTATATATATTTTCGAAATAATAAAATAAAATAAAATAAAATGAAATGAAATAAATAAAAAAACGAAATAAAAATGAAAATAAAAATAAAAAAATTTGAAAATATTTTACGAAGATTTTTGAAAAAAATGAGGAGAGAGAAATTGGTTAGGATATTTCCGAAAATTTTGAGAAAAGATAAAATAGAAGATATGATTTGTAAAAGATAAATATGATAGGAAACAGATGTAATTGAAGATTGAAAAGATATAAAAGGTATTTGAAAAAAATAAATTTGTTTTGAAAAAGATATTGTGAATATTTGAAAAAGATATTTATGAGTTGAAAAGATTTTAAGAAGGAAAATATAAATTTTTTTTTTAAATCTTAAAAGGATAAGATTTGAAAAATTTTGAAATTGAAATCTGAATTTTTATAAAAAATTTGAAAATATGGCTTAAAAATAGTTAGAAAAGATATTTTTTGAATTTTGAATTTTATGATGAAAGAGAAAAACACATAAAAGACACAAGACTTAAAATTTTTAGATCTAATGCTCCTTGTTTTCGAAAATTTTGGAGGGAAAACACCTAAGGAACACCAAACTTAAAAATTTTAAGATCAAAACACAAAGAAGACTCAAGAACACTTTGAAGATTCATAAGAACACCAAGAACAAAAGAAAGAACACCAAACTTAAAATTTTTAGAAAACCACAATGAAATTTTCGAAAATTAAAGAGAGATTAACAAGAAAACACCAAACTTAAAGTTTGGTATAAGATTTAATCAAAGAAAAATTTTTTGAAAAAGTTTTAAAAAGGGAAGATACCCAATTGCCAAGAACATAAGCCAATGCTCTAGTCAACTGATTTACAAATGTAACGTGTTTTAATATTGTATATAAAAAGATTTATTTTTGAAAACTAATAATTTGAAATTGCACCATAAAAATACGAAAAATACACAAAACAAAACAAACCAAAGATCAAACAAGAGAAACTGACAAGAACAATTTGAAGATCAAGGAAAAACAAGAACATGCAATTCGAAAAATTAAAAGACAAGGAAAAACATGCAATTGACACCAAACTTAGAACAAGACACTAAACTCACGAAAAAAAATTAGAAATTGATAAAGAAAAATAATATTTTTGAAAAATTTTTTGAAAAGGGAATAAAGGACTCAGAATTTAATGACTCTATAACAGCAAAAATAAATTATTCCTAATCTAAGCAACAAAACAAACCTTTAGTTGTTCAAACTCGAATAATCCCCGGCAACGGCGCCAAAAACTTGGTGCACGAAATTGCAATCACACTTTCGCAATCCGCACAACTAACCAGCAAGTGCACTGGGTCGTCCAAGTAATACCTTACGTGAGTAAAGGTCGATCCCACAGAGATTATTGGTTTGAAGTAAGCTATGTTTATTTTATTATTCTTAGTCAGGATTTCAATTAAAATTATCAGTTTGAATTATTAGAAAAATAAAAGAGCGTGAATTAATTACTTGTAATGCAGTAATGGAGAATATGTTGGGGTTTTGGAAATGCTTTGTCCTCTGAATCTCTGCAATATAATATTCAACTCAATAACATAATTGCAAGGTTCCTTCCATGGCAAGTTCTATGTAGGGTGTCACCGTTGTCAATGGCTACTTCCCATCCTCTCAGTGAAAATGGTCCAGATGCTCTGTCACAGCACGGCTAATCATCTGTCGGTTCTCAATCAGGTTGGAATAGAATCCAATGATTCTTTTGCGTCTGTCACTAACGCCCAGCCTTTAGGAGTTTGAAGCTCGTCACAGTCATTCAATCCCGGAATCCTAGTCAGAATACCACAGACAAGGTTAGACTTTCCGGATTTTCATGAATGCCGCCATCACTCCGGTTTATACCACGAAGATTCCGATTAAGGAATCTAAGAGATATTCATTCAATCTGATGTAGAACGGAGGTGGTTGTCAGACACACGTTCATGGGTTGAGGAAGGTGATGAGTGTCACGGATCATCACCTTCTCCATAATTAAGCGCGAATGAACATCTTAGATAGGAACACGCATATGTGAATGGAAAAATATAAGTAATTGCATTAATTTATCGAGACGCTGCAGAGCTCCTCACCCCAACAATGGAGTTTAGAGACTCATGCCGTCAAAGAGTATGTAGTTCAGATCTGAAAATGTCATGAGGTACAAAATAAGTCTCTAAAAGTTGTTTAAATAGTAAACTAGTAACCTAGGTTTACAGAATATGAGTAAACTAAGATAATTGGTGTAGAAATCCACTTCTGGGGCCCATTTGGTGTGTGCTGGGGCTGAGACTTAAGCCTCTCACGTGCTTGGGCTGTTTCTGGAGTTGAACGCCAGGTTGTAACATGTTTTGGACGTTGAACTCCAACTTGTAACCTGTTTCTGGCGCTGGACGCCAGACTGCAACATGGAACTGGCGTTGAACGCCAGTTTACGTCATTTATCTTTGCGCAAAGTATGAACTATTATATATTGCTAGAAAGCCCTGGATGTCTACTTTCCAGCCCAATTGAGAGCTAGTCAATTGGACTTCTGTAGCTCCAGAAAATGTATTCCGAGTGCAGGGAGGTCAGGATCCAACAGCATCAGCAGTCATTTTCCAGCCTAAATCAGATTTTTGCTCAGATCCCTCAATTTCAGTCAGAAAATACCTGAAATCACAGAAAAACACACAAACTCATAGTAAAGTCCAGAAATATGATTTTTGCCTAAAAACTAATGATATTCTACTAAAAACTAATTAAAACATACTAAAATCTACATGAAATTACCCCCAAAAAGCGTATAAAATATCCGCTCATCAGATTCTCAATTCAGAAAGACAAAGCCAAGCATGCCCCTATCCTGTTAGGGATTAAGCAAGGAGATCGGGAAAGCCTCCGTAACTACATGGAAAGATTCAACAAGGTATGTCTGGACATATAAAATCTGCCAACAGAAGCAGCCATCATGGGTCTCATCAATGGCCTGTGAGAAGGACCCTTTAGCCACTCTATATCCAAAAAGTAACCAACATCTTTTAACGAGGTACAAAAATGGGCTGAAAAGTATATTAATATGGAGGAGAACTCTCGATTAGGAAAAACCTCAAAATATGGACTCTCCTACCCACATCGGGACACGGATAAAGAGTCCAGGAAGAAAGAAGACCAGCCTACTAAAAAACTTAGAAAATACCACAACTACACTCCCCTTAGGGTGTCTCTTGTGGATGTCTACAGAGAGATATGTAACACTGAGAAGATCCTACCCCCTCGTCCAATTAAGCATAAAAGAGGAGGAAGTCAGACAGAGTATTGTGAATACCACCGAGTTTACGGGCACCCTACCAATGAGTGCTACGACCTGAAGAATGTTATAGAAAAGCTGGCTCGGGAAGGAAGACTAGACAAATTCCAGGCAAACAAAATAGATGAACCAAAGAAGAGAAGAAGGGATGAAGAGGTCGGATGAGCTGAACGTCCCCCTCACACCCCTGAAAGGCATGTTCACATGATAAATGGAGGATTCGCAAGAGGAGGGATCTCTAAGTCGTCACGCAAAATACACCTTAAGGATTATACCATGTCGAAGGAGGGGACAGGACGGTCGACCTCCCCACTATTACCTTTACTCAGGAAGACGCCGCGGGTATCATCCCGGGGCATGACGATCCCATGGTTGTTACCATAGTACTTGCCAATGTCAACATCTACCGAACATTAGTCGACCAAGGAGGCTCAACAGATATATTATTCAAATTCGCCTTTGACAAGCTCGGTTTACAAGAAAAAGAACTCAGAGCATATCCAAATAGCCTATTTGGGCTAGAAGACGCCCCTATTCAACCATTAGGGTATATCCCTCTACACACAACCTTTGGAAAAGGAACTTGGTCTAAGATATTAAGCATAGACTACATTGTAGTCGACATGAGCTCAGCCTACAACGCTCTGATAGTTTGGACAACGCTGAACCAGCTCGCCGCTGTGGTCTCCACTCCATACCTATGCATGAAGTTCCCAACTCCGAAAGGGATCGCTACTATAAAGGGAGACCAAAAACTCGTGCAACGCTGTTATAACGAAAGTCTGAACCTTAAAGGCGACCCCAGAGGAAAGGAAACCAATACTATAGAACTCGGGGGAATTTGGGCTTGCAAAGAACTCCGCCCTCAGCCATAAGAGGAAACCAAAGAAGTACGAATTGGAGACACTCACGACAAAACAACAAATATAGGGGCAAACCTGAGAGAAGACTTAAAGGAATTGCTAATAAAGCTCCTAAAGGATAACTCCAACCTCTTCGCGTGGAAAGCTGCCGATATGCCCAGTATTGATCCTGAACTAATTTGCCACAAGTTAGCCGTATACCCAGGGTCTCGGCCAGTACAGCAGAAACGTAGGAAACTTGGCCCAGAAAGGTCAAAAGCTGTATAAGAGCAGGTACAGGCCTTGCTTGAGGCAGGGTTCATAAGGGAGGTAAAATACCCATTATGGCTAGCCAATGTAGTCTTAGTGAAGAAGTCAAATGGAAAGTGGCGGATGTGCATCAATTACACCGACCTCAATAAAGCCTGTCCAAAAGATCCCTACCCGCTCTCAAATATAGACACTCTAGTGGATGCCTCTTCTGGATACAAGTACCTCTCCTTCATGGATGCTTATTCAGGATACAACCAAATTCCAATGTATCCACCCGACCAAAAAAAGACCTCGTTCCTAACCCCAAGAGCAAACTACTGCTATATATTCATGCCTTTCGGACTCAAAAACGCAGGAGCTACATATCAAAGATTGATGAACAAGGTTTTCGCCAATCACATCGGAAAGCTAATGGAGGTTTATGTAGACAACATGCTGGTGAAAACACAAAGTGAGGAATCATTATTGTCCGACCTTACTAAAGTATTTGACACCATCAGAGAGCATGGTATGCGACTTAATCCCGCAAAGTGCACCTTCGCGGTAGAAGCTGGCAAATTCTTAGGCTTCATGCTCACCCAAACAGGAATCGAGATGAATCTGGATAAATGCCAAGTTATACTCAACATGAAAAGTTCAACCTGCGTCAAAGAGGGACAACAGCTCAACGGGAGACTAGTAGCCCTATCCAGATTTCTAGCAGGATCAGCCATAAGATCTCTCCCCTTTTATGCAACATTAAGGAAGGGAAAGAAGTTTGAATGGACAACAGAGTGCGAGTAAGCGTCCAAGATCTCAAAAAATTCTTAGGGCAACCACCCATTCTCACCCGACCACAGGAAGGAGAAGCACTCATCCGACCACGGGAAGGTGAAGAACTCATAATATACCTCGCTGTAGGAAGTCGAGCAATAGCATCGGCACTCGCCAGGGAGGACGAAAGTGGAAAACAACCCATTTACTTCATCAGTAAGGCTCTGTAAGGGGCTGAACTAAACTATCAAAAGATAGAAAAGTTCGCCTACGTCCTCATACTCACTTCTTAACGATTCCGCTCCTACTTCCAAGCTCATACTATCAGAGTACGCACCAACCAGCCTATTAAAGGCATCTTACAGAAAACTGATTTAGCTGGGAGAATCCTGCAATGGGCAGTCGAGTTATCTGAGTTCGACCTCAAATATGAAGTTCAGACAGCTATTAAATCACAGTACCTGGCCGACTTCATCGCAGAATACACCAACATCCCGGGTATCCCCATAGAATGGAACCTATATGTAGATGGCTCCTCAAACAAAATCGGGAGTGGCACTGGTGTAATTATAGAGAGTGACCAGGGGACACAAATTAAGCTATCTTTAAAGTTTGAGTTCCCTGCTTCAAATAACCAAGCTGAGTACGAGGCACTACTGGCTGGTTTAAGGCTGGCTAAGGAGGTAGGAGTTCAAAGGCTTATCGTCTTCAGTGATTCACAAGTAGTTACCTCACAAATAGAAGGGAGCTACCAAGCTAAGGATCCCACCATGAAAAAGTACCTGGACAAAACCAAAGAACAGCTCGGATAATTCAGGGGATATGAGGTCCGACATATACCTCAGAAACAGAATGCCCGAGCTAACGCACTTTCAAAACTAGCCAGCACCAAACCAGGGGGCAATAATAGAAGCCTCATCCAAGAAACACTACAAAGCCCATCAATCTCGGAGGAAGAAAAGATCTTAACCATAGCAGGTCAGGACCAGGGATGGATGACTCCCATAATCCACTACCTCAAGTTCGAAACACTTCCCACGGATAAAAAAAGAGGCAAAAAGGCTAGTGCAAGAAGCACAGTACTACACCATCGTGAATGACATCCTATATAGGAGGGGGATCTCAATGCCCCTCCTAAAATGTGTCCTGACCTTAGCTACAAGGGACGTCTTGGAGGGAGTCCATGGAGGCATGTGTGGCAACCACCTCGGGGCAAAAGCTCTTGCTAGAAAGGTACTCCGAGTTGGCTTCTACTGGCCGAACCTGCAAAGGGAAGCAACAGAGTTCGTCAAGAAATGCCCACCATGCCAGAAGCACGCTAACTTCCACATAGCTCCACCCGAAGAGCTCATCTGTGTTACTTCACCTTGGCCATTCGCAAAATGGAGGCTCGACCTCCTTGGACCGTTCCCTCAAGGATCAGGGCAAGTCAAATTTCTTATTGTAGGAATAGACTATTTCACAAAGTGGATCGAAGTTGAACCTTTAGCCACCACCACTGCCCAAAGAAGTCGGAAGTTCTTATACAGAAACATTGTCACAAGGTGTGGGGTCTCATACTCTATCACCACGGACAATGGCACTCAGTTCACCGGCACAGGCTTTAGAAACCTGGTAGCCGATTTGAAAATAAGCACCAGTTCACCTCTGTTGAGCACCCACAAGCCAATGGACAGGCGGAAGCCGCCAACAAAGTCATACTAGATGGGTTAAAATGGAGATTACAGGACGTCAAGGGAGTTTGGACAGACGAGCTCCTGCAGGTCCTATGGGCATATCGGACAACGCCACACTCCACCACTGGAGAATCACCATTCCGACTCGCTTACGGAATGGAGGCAATGATTCCCATGGAAGTAGAAAAAATATCTCCTAGAGTGATCCTTTGCAACGAAGACACTAACTTTCAAAATCACAAGGAAGAGCTCGACCTACTTCCAAAAGTTCGAGAAAGAGCTCGGATCATAGAGGAAGCCTTAAAGCGTCGAATGACTCTGAGGTATAGAAGGTAGTCTAGCAAAGCTTCGCCACCAATGATCTCATCTTAATCCAAAACGATATCGGAGCAGGACAAGCAGGAGAAGGGAAGCTAGCAGCCAACTGGAAGGGACCATATTGAGTTACAAATGTACTAGGGAAAGGTTACTACAAGATGGCCGACCTCGAAGGGCGGGAGTTACCAAGGTCATGGCATGCATGTAACTTAAGAAGGTACTATAGCTAGAAAATAGTAAAGATCTTAGGTCAAGGCGCACTCTTTTTCCTAAAAAAAGTTTTTAACAAGGCACCAGACCGAGATCTAGAAAGCTGCTCGACCTAGGATGGTAAGCACTCACATGTATACACTTTTATTTATATTTTTATCCTTCATCATTATTTAAATGAAAATTAATCAATTCCCTAAAAAATTTCTTACCAAGACGCATTAATTTACGCTAAAAAGCAAAATTCATTGACCGATCATATAGAGGTCAGCAAGGTGAAGCGATAAAGCTCGGATTAATGCAAGGAGTTATAAAAAGTAACCCACATAAAGCGACCTGACGAGGTCTGACTATAAGTGGGCTTACTAAAAATAACTCGGAAAGGCTCGACAGAGAAGTCGGACCAACATAAAATGATCACTAAAAAGGGACAAAAAAGGCCAGAAGTGCTTCGCTGAAAGGTACACTACTTAAAAAGCGAAAGCACAAATCAAAGCGGCGCTAAAAATTCTTCCGAACAAACTATAAAGAAAATGTTCCTTCTCGGAACACTACCTAAAAAGTTGTTGGAATATGACTAAAAAGCCCGAACAAAGCCATATAGATCGACAACAGCATGGCCTAAAAGGACAAGGACAACCTCAAGAACAAGCAAAAGCCAGAAAGGTTGAAAAACAACTTAAGGCTTAAAGTTCTCAAAAAGGGTACCACTCCGTTCAAAATAGACGCGATCTCAACAGGGCTACAAAAGTCATTCGAACAAACTAAAAAGGTTCCATAGAACACTAAAAAGTTGTTGGACAAGTTACTGAAAGCCCAGACACCAAGCCGCAAGGATCACTTCGCCAAAGTAGAGAGTAGACAACACAAAGAGTAAGAAAAATTTACATCACCACTCAAAAGAGGTCGGACTAGGAATTACAAAACCTCTCTAAACCCGTAAGGATTGCAAGGGTAAAATAACAAAGATTTGGCTGACATATCAGCAAAACGCATTTTTCAAAATTAAAACATTAAAGACTCAAAGGTTGCCTGAGAAGCAGCCCAAGAGTTTAAAGTGTTTGTTTTTCAAAATAAAAGTTGCTAAGAAGCAACTGAGTATCAAGAAAACTATCCACAAAAGACTTACAAAATCAACAAGTTCAGCAAAGTCCACAGGTCGGACTGTACAAATACATCGACAAAATAAAAATAGTATCATTGGGGATCCAGGTTCGCTCCAGGGGCATCATCCTTCGGAGGAGGAGGAGGTATGGTTGAGATCGGGGTGGCATTAACAACTCCATCTGCCCTATTCAAGATCTCCACGTCCGGCTTGGCCTCAAGAGGGACGACCTCTGAAGGGATGGAAGAAGCTGAAGTTGCCGAAGCTTTGGTTGGTGGCACAAGGAGAGGACCCTCATCATCATCATCAGGGGCAGGCACGATCTTGCCATCCTCCACCACATTATCCATGCTGAACAAGGAGAGGTCGGCCTCGGGAGCGATAACTCGGACCTGAGCCTTCAGGATCTCAAACATATCAGTCATACTACTCACTATATGTCCCTGAAGCTTAGCATAATCATCTTGGGTGGATTGAAGCCTCTCCTTAATTTCTAGCAAGTCGCCGTAAGTCCGGGTATAGCTCTCTTTATACTTTTTTGCAGCTTCTTTAGCCAAGTTAGCAGCGGCCTCTTCCCTAGTAGCACACTCTTTGGTGGACGAAATTGTGATCACTTGTTCTTTCTACTTGTAGGATGTTTACTCTGAGGGCATTGTTTATTTTCACAACTCCGTTCAACTAACCAGCAAGTGTACTGGGTCGTCCAAGTAATAAACCTTACGTGAGTAAGGGTCGAATCCACAGAGATTGTTGGTATGAAGCAAGCTATGGTCACCTTGCAAATCTCAGTCAGGCAGATTAAAATAGTTTATGGGTTTTTGAAAACAGAAATAATGAAAGGGATAAAGATACTTATGCAGGTTCATTGGTAGGAATTTCAGATAAGCATGTGGAGATGCTGTAGAGCCCAAGGACGCCTTCTCTCCTACTGCTTCTACTCAATCCTTCTTACTCCTTTCCATGGCAAGCTTTGTATAGGGGTTCACCATCAACTGTGGCTACTTTCTTCCTCTCGGGGAAATA
>NC_029780.3:101886867-101887226 GCF_000817695.3 Arachis duranensis
GAAAAGCAGAAAGAAATAAGAACAAGGAATGAATCCACTTGAGTGAGGGTGGCGCCTTCTTGAAGGTCCAATGGTGCTTTTTGAGCTCCTCTATGTCTCTTCCTTGCTTCTGTTGAATGATTCCTAGTGATTTTGGTACTCCTATCCATAGTTGCTCCCAATAGTTGTGTGGAGGACCATTTATTCCCTGAGGTATCTCAGGGATTTCTTGATTTGCAGTCAAATGTTCTACCCCTGAGCTATGACGGCTTATATTTTTCCATCTCCCAAGACTCAGAGGAAGCTTTTGTCTTCCCTTTGAGGTTTCTCTGGCCTTGGGTGCCATTAATGGTAATGGAAAAGCAAAAAAGCTATGCTTT
>NC_029780.3:101888015-101890691 GCF_000817695.3 Arachis duranensis
TAATAGAACTTCATTAATACTTGAGGTACAGCAGAGCTCCACACTCTTAATCTATGGTGTGCAGAAACTCCACCGTTGAAAATACATAAGCAAAGAGTTCAGGCATGGCCGAATGGCCAGCCCTCTCCTAACGTGATCACAGGATTCAAACTACAATCCAGGATGTCTAATACAATAGATAAATGTCCTATATATACTAGACTAGCTACTAGGGTTTACATGAGTAAGTAATTGATGTATAAATCCACTTCCGGGGCCCACTTGGTGTATGCTTGGGCTGAGCTTGATTAATCCACGTGTAGAGGCATTTCTTGGCGTCATGAGAAGCTCTTCATGCTTACTCTCTTTTGTCACAGAGGGATGGCCATGTGCCTTAAACACAAGGTAGTCCCCATTCAATTGAAGGACTAACTCACCTCTGTTAACATCAATCACAGCTTCTGCTGTGGCTAGGAAAGGTCTTCCTAGGATGATGCATTCATCATCTTCCTTCCTAGTGTCTAGGATTATGAAATCAGCAGGGATGTAAAGGCCTTCAACCTTTACTAGCACGTCCTCTACCATTCCATAGGCTTGTCTCAAAGACTTATCTGCCAATTGTAATGAGAACAAGGCAGGTTGTACCTCAATGATTCCCAGCTTCTCCATTACAAAGAGTGGCATCAGATTTATCCCTGACCCAAGATCACATAGAGCTTTTTCAAAGCTCATGGTACCAATGGTGCAAGGTATTAAGAACTTGCCAGGATCTTGTTTCTTTTGAGGTAGAGTTTCCTGAATCCAAGTATCTAGTTCACTAATGAGCAAGGGAGGTTCACTTTCCCAAGTCTCATTACCAAACAGCTTGGCATTCAGCTTCATGATAGCTCCTAAGTATTGAGCAACTTGCTCTCTAGTCACATCTTCATCCTCTTCAGAGGAAGAATAGTCTTCAGAGCTCATGAATGGCAGAAGGAGATTGAATGGAATCTCTATGGTCTCTAGATGAGCCTCAGATTCCTCTGGATCCTTAATAGGAAACTGCTTTTTGCTTGAAGGACGTCCCAGGAGGTCTTCCTCACTGGGATTTTCGTCCTCCTCCTCCCCCATGCATTCGGCCACTTTGATTAAATCAATGGCCTTGCATTCTCCTTTTGGATTCTCTTCTGTATTGCTTGGGAGAATACTGGGAGGAGTTTCAATGACTTTCCTACTCAGCTGGCCCACTTGTGCCTCCAAATTTCTAATGGAAGATCTGGTTTCATTCATGAAACTGAAAGTGGCCTTTGACAGATCAGAGACTATATTGGCTAAATTAGAATTGTTTTGTTCAGAATTCTCTGTCTATTGCTGAGAAGATGATGGATATGGCTTGCTATTGCCCAGCCTATTGCGTCCACCATTATTAAAGCCTTGTTGAGGCTTTTGTTGATCCTTCCAGGAGAAATTTGGGTGATTTCTCCATGATGGGTTATAGGTATGTCCATATGGTTCACCCATGTAATTAACCTCTGCCATGGCAGGGTTTTCAGGATCATAAGCTTCTTCAGGAGCTGTCTCTCTAGCACTGTTGGATGCATGTTGCAATCCATTCAGATTTTGAGAGATTATGTTGACCTGTTGAGTCAACATTTTGTTCTGAACCAATATGGCATTCAGAGTATCAATTTCAAGAACTCCGTTCTTCTGAGGTACCCCATTATTCACGGAATTCCTCTCAGAGGTGTACATGAACTGGTTGTTTGCAACCATGTCAATGAGTTTTTGAGCCTCTTCAGGCGTTTTCTTCAGGTGAATAGATCCACCTGCAGAATGATCCAGTGACATTTTCGAAAATTCAGAGAGACCATAGTAGAATATATCTAATAGGGTCCATTCTGAAAACATGTCAGATGGACATCTCTTGGTCAGCTGCTTGTATCTCTCCCAAGCTTCATAGAGGGATTCACCATCTTTTTGTTTGAAGGTTTGAACATCCACTCTCAGCTTGCTCAGCTTTTGAGGAGGAAAGAACTTATCTAAGAATGCAGTGACCAGCTTATCCCAGGAGTCCAGGCTATCCTTAGGTTGTGAATCCAACCATATTCTAGCCCTATCTCTTACAGCAAAAGGGAAAAGCATGAGTCTGTAGCTTCTTCCATCAAACTTGGATGTTGGCTTTGTGAAGTCACCAAGCATTCTCCTTGCATTATTATTATTATTTTCGGCCATCTCCTTCTCTTGTTCGAAAATTCCTGAAAGGTTGTTTCTGGATTGTTGTAATTTAGCTTCTCTTAGTTTTCTCTTCAGAGTCCTTTCAGGTTCTGGATCAACTTCAACAAGAGTGCCTTTTTCCTTGTTCCTGCTCATAAGAAAGAGAAGAAAACAAGAAAAGAAAAAGGAATCCTCTATGTCACAGTATAGAGATTCCCTTATGTTAGTAGAAGAAGAAAGAGGTAGAAGAATGAAGAAGGATGAAGAAGAATTCGGATTTAGATGAAGAGAGGTGAAGAGAAGTGTTAGTAATTAATTAATTAAATAGAATAAGAGAAGAGAAAGAAGAATTCAAAAATAATTTTTAAAAAGGGGTTAGTGAATTTCGAAAATTAGAGATAAATGTAATTGAAATTAAAATTTAAAACAAAAAGAATTTTTGAAAAAGAGAGGGAGAATTTTCGAAAATTAGAGAGGGAAAAGTAGTTAGGTGGTTTTGAAAAA
>NC_029780.3:101890935-101891224 GCF_000817695.3 Arachis duranensis
ATAAGATTCTAGAACTTAAAGATTGAACCTTTCTTAACAAGAAAGTAACAAACTTCAAATTTTTGAACCAATCACATTACTTGTTAGTTAATTTTCGAAAATTTGATATAAAGATAAGAAAAAGATTTTTGAAAATATTTTGAAAAAAAATTTTGAAATTTTCGAAAATTATAAAAAAAATGAAAAAGATATGATTTTTGAAAAAGATTTTTGAAAAGATAAAATTTTTAAAATTGAAATTTTGACTTGACTTGTAAGAAACAACTAATTTTAAAAATTTTTGACCAAG
>NC_029780.3:101892791-101906161 GCF_000817695.3 Arachis duranensis
GGTTCAGGCATGGCCGAATGGCCAGCCCCCCTCAAACGTTATCAATAGTCTCTTAGGATGAAGAATAAAACAAAACTGAGACCAAAGATGTCTAATACAATAGTAAAATGTCCTATTTTTACTAGACTAGTTACTAGGGTTATACAGAAATAAGTCTTGATGCATAAATCCACTTTCGGGGCCCACTTGGTGTGTGCTTGGGCTGAGCTTGATGAATTCACGTGTATAGGCATTTCTTGGCGTCAAACTTCAGGTTATGACGTGTTTTGGGCGTTTGACTCCGGATCATGACGTTTTTCTGGCGTTTTACTCCAGACAGCAGCGTGTACTTGGCGTTTAACGCCAAGTTACGTCGTCATTCTTCGAATAAAGTATGGACTATTATATATTGCTGGAAAGCCCTGGATGTCTACTTTCCAACGCCGTTGAGAGCGCGCCAATTGGAGTTCTGTAGCTCCAGAAAATCCATTTCGAGTGCAGGGAGGTCAGATTCCAACAGCATCAGCAGTCCTTTTGTCAGCCTTCTTCAGAGTTTTGCTCAAATCCCTCAATTTCAGTCAGAATTTACCTGAAATCACAGAAAAACACACAAACTCATAGTAAAGTCCAGAAATGTGAATTTAACATAAAAACTAATGAAAACATCCCTAAAAGTAGCTTAAACTTACTAAAAACTATATGAAAACAATGCCAAAAAGCGTATAAATTATCCGCTCATCACTCTTTCTCCTTCTCCATGTCAATCTCCAACTTGGCCACCTTAGCGTCCAGCTCATCCTTCAGACCCTTCACCCTATCAAACTCAGCCTTGGCCTCCTCCATAAAGGCCTTGGTTGCATGAACCGGGGAGTCCTGGATAACTCGACATAAGGCCGCACTAAGGTTGGCCATCCAAATACTGTTGCTAACAATGAAAGCAAGGTGGTGAAGGATAGAGACGTCGTACAAAGGGACTTTTCCATGAGGAGCTATCAACTCTATGGAAAAACCAACGCCATCAAACTCTTTATCATTCAGATTACAGTATTATACATCCCAACAGTTTTTATATGCTTGGGAGGCGGGTTAGCAGCATTCGGAGAGAAGGCAGGGCCAGAAGTCACCTGAGATGGATCAGATGGAACTACCCGAACTCTAGGGGTCGGGACAATCTTCTTTGATCCCTGAGAATCGAAAGTCGGCCTCTTTGGGGACACCTGAGAAGACCCTTCCCCCGAGGTCTTCACTGATAAGTTTTGCGCAGCTGATGCCTTCTTGGCCCTCCAGAAGGCCTTCATGGAGTCTGAAGATTTCACCATCTCTGAAAAAGAATCCAGGAAAACAAGTCACAATAACATAAAGGGATAAAATTCACAAATAAATCAAAGAAAACTACTTGGAAGAAGTCGGACGCTACCTAGTTCAGCACGAAGAAGGTAATGATCACCTAGAAACTTCTTCGTATCCAAGTAAAGAGGCTCCCCCGCAATGCTCCTCTAAACCGCCCACCAAAGCTTGTTCTACTTCACTCAGACTCTCCCAAGGATATTTGACCACTACTACATTTTCTTGCCACCATAAAGGGAAGGTGGGCTCATCATTCTCGTCTAAGAAAAAAGGACGAATACCCTCAACAGCTCGAACCTTGAAATAGTAATTCTTAAAGTCCCAAAAGGACTCATCAAACATAGAGAACACCTTCTTCCCTTGAGTAGCTCGGAAGGAAATCCAAGAAGCTTTCTTCTTAGCCACCCTAGGCTTTGTCAACACAAAAAGATAAAGGAAAAGAGTTTTGGAGGTCGGACACCCAGTTCTTAACACAACAGTTGAAAAATCTTTATAAAACCCCATGAATTAGGATGGAGCTGAGAAGGGGCCACATTACAGGACCACAACAAGTCGGTCTCAAAAGCAGTAAAGGGGATGGTGATATTCAGCTGACTAAAAAAATAGTCATAAGCATAGAAGAAGGGTCGTTCCCCCTGGGTTAAGAAAGGAAAACTAACCCTTTCCTCGGGATCAGGCGACACCAGTTCATAATTATTTTTATCATCCCTATTGCTACAGATCCTATGGAACCTCCTAAGCTTCACACAGTACTTGGGATCAGCCACGGTCACACACATCAGGACTATTGAATCCAGCCAATCGGCCATACCAGTAGGAACTTTGGAAGACATCTCAACAATATTTTTTCATGAATACATAGGCCAACTATCCCTACAGTAAAAAAAAAAAAAAAGAAAAAAGGTCACTACCAAACAAACTCGGGCAAGAAACAAAGAGTAAAGAAGCTAGCGCACAAGGAATTTCACAGCAAAAGGGCACCCTAGGTTCTACAAAAACACCAACAAGACCAGCGGCCACCCTTTGGAGGCAACGAAGATACAAGCACACAGGAAAATCAACGAAATAATCAAAGATCCTAATGGAGACCCTAGCCTCTTCGCCAAAACGAGCGCAATCAAAACCTCATCACCTAAATGCTTACACGATTCAGAACAAAGAAACAGAGTTAAAAAAGGTCGCAAGCTTAAAGAAAATCAGAGACATGCAGAAAGTTTCAACCTTTTCAAAGGGAATCCAGCAAAAAGAAACGAACTTTGTACAAAAGGAAGGCATACAAAGATAAAAGCGATAAGAAAGACGACAAATAAAGCATACAAAACACGAAGGAAAGTACCAACCTGCGATGAAGAAGGGGTGAGAGCAACGAGCAGTGAGCCACACTAAAAGTAGTAAAGGCTCCACAAACCCAAGAAAGGAACCGCCTTGAGGACGAAAGGAAGGAAGTCTCTGACACTGAGCAGAAGAAGCGCACGAACGAATCCAAAAGCAAAGGAGAAAGAGCAGAGGTTCAAAAGATGAAACGCAACGGGAGGAAGAAGGAAACTGAAACGAAGGGCAAAACCTTTTCTTTGATTTCAAACAAAGAGTAAAAAGGGAAAGAAAACGACAAAATCCAATCAATAGGCATTAAAGGCATGTGCGTGTTCCCAAGAAAGTAACCTCTTCGAGAAACAAAACGTGACAATAAATGAGCGTAAGGAAAGAAAGAAAATGCTTCGCATTTTAAAATATCCTACTCATAAGAGTACGTTTGAGACCAAGATGCTTGAGCACGACTTCCCTAAAGAGATCAAAGCTCAGAAAGCATGACCTCATGAAAAGGTCTGAGCTCAAGCAGGGGCACTGTTCATACCATGAGTCGAGCTAGGCGAGCCGGGTTGAAGGAAGACTAAATGACCGACCTCTTATAAAGGTTGGTCAAAACCGACCTCTTCCTAAAAGAGGTCGGCCAAATCACCATAGAAGCCCAAGTAGGCTGAAACAAAAGGACACAGCCCACTCTAAAGGCGGCTGGCCTGAAAGATAAGGTGATTTCGCTCAAAGATAAGATAAGATAACTAACTTATCTCAAGAAAGGTCACTCTACACTACTATAAATACACTGGAAGACCCATGTATAACCCATACTCTGATTATACACAAAAAAAACCTGCCTAAAGCATGTGCTAACTTAAGCATCGGAGTCTCTTGCAGGTACCACCACCCTCCGGTGATGAAGGATTAGCAATATCCCCTACACCCATAAGTCGGACGCGGCAGCACCGACCAGCACAGAAGATCTTATCCAAGATCGACCTTCAGTTTCAGGTAACCCTTGGAACACCTAGTATCTCTCACCCACTTCTAAAAGGAAGATCTCAAAAATTCCTAGATAAAAGGGACGGTTATCCACCAACAGTGGATCTACTCCAACGGTGGTTATTGGATCACCACTATAAATACACTGACACACTCAGGTAAACCAAGTTCCAATACTCTCTAAACCTGCTTACTCCCATGCTGACTTAGACATCAGAGTGTCTTTGCAGGTACCACCCCCCATTCCTTTTAACACATAGCTCGGACGGCAGCTCCCGAACGTGATCAAGTCGAAGACCACACTCCTCTAATGTTTGGGCCAATCCTTCAAGCCCAATCCACCTACTTCAGGTTATCCACATAACATGATCTATCTTTAAAAAAGAAAAATAATTAAAGTAATTGACAGAAATATTAGTTAAAAAAAATAAAAAAAAAGAATTATATTTACCCTATATAATTTTTTATTTGTATTATTTCTAAATTTAAAGTTTTTATACCGTTATCCAAATTAATTTAAATATTTTTTTTCAATTTTTGCAAACTTTCCTGTAATAAGCAAAATAAATACTTTTGAATAGAATAAACATCCGATTTTTTCCCTTCGATTTCACTTTCTAATTTTATCTTTATTTTCAAATTTTAATTTAAAAAGAAACACACAAAATATCTGCTTTAAAATCAAATTTTCAATTAAATAAAAATAAGAAAAGATTTTCAGTTAATTCTATGAAGTAATAATTTGTACATTTTATTTCTAGATGAAGTAAAAGATTATTTAATAAATCAGTTATAGGATAAAATTAATTTAAATTCTAAATGCTATGCAATTTTTTAGTAAATCTTGATTAATTTAATGTCTATTTTATAGGAGTAAAATTTACTTCTCTTTTATGATTACCAATTTTTTTATGCACCAAAGTCTTTCATTTTTGTCATGATAAAGAAGCAAGGATTTTTTTTATATATATTTTTCTCTAAATGATAAACTAAAAAATCAAAATAAAATTGAAATACTTCGAAAATAAATGAACTTGCTTGAAACATAAAATTTGTTGCAAAGTAAATAAAAACGAAAAAAAATAAACTTTAAATATAAAAAGACTGAATTCAAACTTGTTGAAAGAATAAATTACATAAATAAAAATTATAAAAATGGTAGAAAAAAATATAAAAAATGTGAAAGGAATTCTCTAAAAAAAAACTCATGACAGACTCAAAAGTCGCTAAGATATGAACGTGTGTGAATTTTTTTTGAAATAGAATTCTAACTCTTTAATGCTACTGAATCTTCTTAATTATAGCTTTTTTATTTTATTTTATTGTTTATTTTATTATTTATTTTATTTTGAAGCTCCTCAACTTTTTTTTCTCACAATGCAAATTTTGTTTTTATCAATAATTAAAATGTTCATGTTGATATCAGTTGTTAGAAGAAAAAATGAACAAATTGAAAGATATCAAGTTGACTTAGCAGAACATAATTATATTCAAGTTTGAATTAAATAATTTCTTATATTTTGAATTTAAAAATTATTTTTTTATAAATGATAAATATATTTTTTTTATTTCTTTCAAACAAACAATTAAATAAAAAAGAAAAAAGTAACTTAATGCTTGTATATGATGACATAACTCTGTTTGGATGTTGTATTACTTATTTTTGATACATGCAATTAAAATTATATTAAAAAAAAGTGTTACTTGTAAATCAAAATTGAGATTTGGATTTTAGACATGTTATTTTGTTAGAAAGTTTTTTGAAATAAAATAAAAAAACTTTTAGTTCTAAAGAAAAATTATTCCATCTTTATTTTTTAGAATTTAATTGTTTTTGATTTACAGAATTTTGTTTAAGTCTTGGACGAACTTTAGTATTATGAACCAAGTTCGCCTAATTTCTTGACATACTCTATTACATCCATCCAATTAAATACACGCTATAAATAAAAAGATAATATGTTTTATAAATAAAATGTCATCTACCTCCATCGAATATTTATAGTAATTTTTTTATTTTTTATGTGTATTATTGATCATTAACATATATTGTAAAATTTTTTACAAGTATCTTTAACCATTTTTTATTCCTCTTTTTTTTATTATGATCACCCTTATTCTTCCATTACAATATATTTAAATATTTATGACACTATAAAAAATATTAATGAGTTCAATAAATATTTTATAACACACAGAAAGTGAAAAAAAAATATTATAAATATTTAACAGAGGTAGATAGCATTTTTATTTACAAAAGGTATTATCTTTTTATTTATAACGTGTGTTTAATTGGACGAATGTGGTAGAGTTCGTCAAGGGATTACGCGAATTGTCTAAAATGGTGAAATTCGTCCTAAAGCTTGGGCGAACTTCTCGTAAACTAAAAAGAAAAAAATAGATTCTGAAAAATAAAGATGGAATAATTTTTTTTAATTAAAAATTTTATATTTCCTTTAGAAAAAATTCCTTGTGTGTTGATTCATTTTCTCGGTGCATTTTTTCCAATTTAACGTTCTTTTTGTCAAGTTATACAAAGAGAGAGAAATAAAGTAAAAAATTAGAATCGAATCTTAAAGAAACTGATCATGATTGCAAAAACACTTTTTTGTTTAATACCTTTTTCTATCTTTTTTAATTATTATTATATCTTTTTAATAACTTTTTTCTGTTATTATTAATAGCATTTTTAGCTAATAGCTTGTGCTCATAATAAATGGAATATAATTATATTTCTTGTTAAGCGAATATGTTATTTGTTTCTTACTCTTTATGTTTTTTTTTTTCAACTTTTCTCCTATAAACAATAATGTTTTCAATATTGATATTCTTATTATTATTAATTTATTATATTATTTATCAAAATAATTATCATATTCTTAACTTTAAAAATTGACAAACCAGTGATCCAATAAAAACTATCATATTTTTATATAAAAATTTAAACGAATTGAATAAGATTTCCAAAAATTTAATAAAGTTATAATTTTTTTATTTTAACACGAAATAGTTACTGATCTAACAGGCACAATAGACTTAGTCGCGGGGAGATATTATCATTATTGAAAGAAAATAATATAAATAAAACTTGAATTTTTTTTAACTATGCACTAATGTGAAATCATTTTATACGAGTCTAATTATATATTGTTGTCTATAAATAGTTATTCAAAAGCAATGTAATAATTCTTGTTTATTCTATGAATGATTAGTTGCATATTATTCTTTCTCTTGATCAATTTTTTTACATTGTATGCTTATAATAATATTGAGGTTAAGACTAAAAGAGTACGAAAAAATATCTAATGTATTTAATATTTAAGAAGCAAAATTTATTTTTGCATGTCATCAACACCACACACAAAAAATGAGTTAACATGAATCACTAGTGTTAGTATGAATAAAACTGAAAAGAAACTCAAGTATGAATAAAACTGAAAAGAAAAAAATATTTGATCTCTCATGCATTGCCTCTTCTTCCATAGAAAAATTTACATGCTCACAACAATTAAAAGTTAGATACTGGAATAAAAACATCAAGCATGTTGATATGGTTATTTCAAAACATACATTATTTTGTTTTTCTCTTCTTTTTTTTTTTGTGAGAACCTAATCTTTGTTTTTGATAACATATATTTGACTTTTAACAATTCGATATATCAGGATCCTAGGTTCTAGTGGAATTAATATCTCCAGATCTTAAATTAATTTAAATTAATTATATCTTAAAATTGATTTATTAAATTATCTTTTACTTTACATAGAAACTTATTTATTAGATTTATAATTATAATGAGTTTTATTTATTCGTTATTAATAATTATAATAATTAATTTACAAGTATTTAAAGAAAGTAAAAACATAACTTATGTATTTATATGAAACTTATAGATAGTGTATTTATATAAATTGTGGCCTCCTCAATTAGACTCGTTGGGATACCATGAAAATTTTCGTAGTTTACAATCCTTCGACTTTTGTTACTCTGCTCAAATGAATGGACAATCTACCTCTAGAGTGGTCTGATGGATTACGGCACTCAAGTCTCGAATCCAATAATCTCCTTCTCAACGCCAGTACACTCGTTTGTGTCTAGTGGGGTATGAGGATGTCCTGTTGGTGGGACAATTGTGATTGGCCTAGATCCGAAACCGTGAATCCAAGCAGCTGGCCGGCTGTACGAACTTGAGTCCCCTACCTCCAAATGTGGTTCACCCTGCCAGTACTATTCATGTAGTTGGTATGATGACGTAAATTGCAGTGTGAAATATGTCTTTATGTAGTTGGTTTGATGACGTAAATTGCAGTGTGGAATATGTCTGAGGAATATATGAGGCAGAGAACTGCTGAGGATGATCTTGTAGTGCTGGTGGAGGTAGAGGTGGAGGTGCATGTGGTTCACCAGGCGGATAGTTCCCTATAACATTGTATTTTTCATTTTCTTGCAACACACGATCAGACAAGTTTAAGTGGTTACGATATTTTGCATGGTATAAATACATGTAAATATTTAGTGGATGCTGTAAAGACATGGAAAGTTCAACAAGAACATGATTTCATCGATTGGTCTATTGCATTACCCAAAAAGAGTACTTTGTAGACCAATCAAAATTTTTAGGACCAATCAAGATTTTGCCATGTGCGTCATCCAGATCTCTTTCTTAATATGGGACACCTTTATAAAGGATAAGGATTAAGAGAGACTGTACTTAGTGTAACTAATTTTAGTTAACATTGGTTTGGTGTAACTGTATTCAGTTATGCAGCTAAACTCTGCATACCTTCTTCTCTTATAAATAATTGTATCAGTGTTGTAGAAGAGAGATAGAATAATACATATATTCAGTTTTTACAACTCTTCTTTTAATTCATCTTTATTCTCTTTCTCTTTGTCTTTCCTTAAGACTTCAGCTACTGAAGGTAGCTTCCTTTTATGGTATCCAGAGTAGGATTTATTCTGGATCCATGACTCAACCCAACAACAATGCACTCATTGTCCCACCAACAATCCCATTCATAGAGAAAGCGTTTCAAAATCCTATCAGCAATCAACTTGGTGAAAACAATTTTAAGACTTGGCAACTATAAGCCTTGGCAGCCATTAGAGGCCAAGACCTGAATCTCACTTGAAGAAAGACTCGATTCCAGTTTATTTTGCATCAGATGAGAATTGTGCAGTAGGAATAGAATCTAAAGAATACAAGTAATGCAGACAAAAAAGATTATAATCTCGTCTCTTTTTTGCTTGTCTCTATGGACTAAGAATTCAACAATAAAATGATAGGATCTAAATTTTGTTATGAGATTTGGCAAAAGATTGAGGATTATTTTGCTAAATCCACAAAATATAAGATAAAACAGTTTAAAGCACTTCTCAAGCCAATAAAAAATCAAGGTTTAAAGGCTTCAGAGTGCATTTTCAAGATTACGCATATCTATGATTCTCTTGTTGCCTTAAGTAATCCCATTACTATTGAAGAATAAATTGACGTCATTTTTGATGGTTCAATGAGGAGTTCCAAATGCTGCACACTACCATTTTTTTCAAACTAGAACATTTTTCTTTATCTGAGGTAGAGACTCTTATTGTTCAGCATGAAGACTATCTGGATAAGTATAGAAGACCTGAATCTCTTGCACCATAAGCACACCTATCACAAGCTAATCTTGGAGGAAGGAAAGGTTGTGGTGGCCACTTTTCTAGAAGGTGCAGAGGAAATTTTTAAAATTCTCGTCCACAGTGCCAAGTTTGTGAAAAAATTGGTCATCTAGCCTGGTATTATTATTATAGTTTTGATCAGTATTTTACTTCTCCATCTCAGTCACAATTCACTCATTCTTTTACAAATTCACAAGCACCAAGATTAGGATCATCATCCATAGCATCTTTTTCACCATCTAGAGCCTCCACTCCATCGCCACCCTCAACTTCATTTCACAATCTAACTGCATTCTTGGTTATACCTTCTTCTGTTTCTAGTGATTCATGGCATTTTGACACAGGTGCTTCTTATCATCTCAAACCTGATCGTCCAATCTTTTATCAAGTATATCTTATCAAGACACAGATCAGGTTGAAATAGATAACGACACAGGTATGCATATCTCTCATATAGGTCCCTCTTTACTTCTTGCAAAAGATTCAAATCGTATTTTCAATTTATTTCAATTAATTCATACTCCAGATTTTACAAAGAATTTTATAAGTGTTGCTAAATTTGATGAGAATAATCAGATTTTCTTTGAACTCCATGTCAATTCTTGCTATATAAAGTGCGAACATACTAAGGAACCTTTCTTGCAAGGAATCTGAACCAATAACATCTATGAATTTCTAAATGTATATGTACCAAAACAGTTCTTACAATATACGGCACATGAAACTTGGACATGCTACAACTAAAACAGTTCAGCAAGTTATGAAACAATGTAATATACATTTTAGCAATAAAATTGACTCCTCTTCTTTCTCTTCAATTTGTCAATATTATATGCAAGCAAAAATGCATAAACTATCATTTACAGATTCTTTAAAACAATATATTAAACTTTTGCAATTAGTATATTCAGATGTTTGGGGACTTCTCCATTAGTTTCACATCTTGGTTTTCATTATTATATAACTTTTATTGATGCTTTTTCAAGATATACATGCCTCTATTTGTTAGTCACTAAGTCTTAGGTTTTTGAAGTATTCAAAAACTATAAAGTAACTATGGAAAACTTGACTGGTCAGATAATTAAAAATTCTCAAACTAATAATGGTAAAGAGAATCTCCCTCGTTCTTTTTAAGATTTTCTTGCAGAGTAAGGTATCTTTCATAGAAATATCCCCTTATATATCTGAACAAAATGGCAGAGCTGAAAGAAAGCTTTGCCACATGACTGAGATGGGTCTAGCAATGTTCTCATTAACATCCATGCCTTTACTATATTGGGATGAAGCATTCCTCACTTTCACTTATGTTATAAATAGATTACCAACCTTTATTTTGAATGTTAAATCACAATATGAGCTTCTTTTTTCAGCCAAACTAGATTATACTTTTCTAAAGGTGTTTGACAGTGCATGCTATCCACACCTTAGACCATACAACCAATACAAGTTTGACTATAAGACACAACAATGTGTTTTTATAGGATATGCTTCCAACCAAAAAGGTTACAAGTGTCTTGCAGCTACAGGGGAGGTTTATGTCTCAAGACATGTGGTTTTTAATGAAACTAATTTTTTATACACTACTTTATTCACTTCTAAGTCATCAGATTCCTTGACTAATACCCCTAATCATAATAGTATTCCCTCAATCACTAGAGAAATCACTGTTAACCCACCAACTCCAAATAACCCCTTTCTTTATTAGTTTTTCAAACCCCTACTAATACTCATAATCAAACTACTACACCCATCTCAAATACAAAAGTCTCAGTCTCTAAGCCATTGACTGGCCAAACACCTATATCACCCATAGAAATTAACCTTCCTCCTATAATGCCATCCACAAATAGCCATTCCATGACAGCTAGAGCCAAAGTTGGAATATCTAAACCCAAATCATATACTGCTAGCATTAATAGAGCATCAAAAAGTAAAAGATCTTTTACCAAAATCTCCACATATTTCTCTAACTATACTTCACTGGCCTCAGGCTATAAGGACAGAATACAAGGCTCTAATTTGTGCCAATACATGGGATCTTGTTCCTGCTCCATCATAATAGGATACAAGTGGGTGTTTGCAGTAAAGAAAAATCCAAATGACACTATACAGAGATACAAAGTAAGATTGGTTGCTAAGGACTTCCATCAACATGAAGGCATTGATTTTCAAGAAGTGTTTAGCCGTGTCATTTGGCTATCTATAATCAGGCTTGTTCTATCTCTAGCTCTTTCTCAAAATTGAACAATAAGAAAGTTCGATTTTAATAATACATTTCTAAATTGGGACTTGCATCAAACCATATATATGACTTAACCAATCAGTTTTAAACAACAATTACCCAATTTAGTTCGTGAACTTAACAAAAGTTTATATGATTTGAAGTAAACTCCAAGAGAGTGATTCAATAAGTTAAGTCAGACATTCTTCTCTTTTGGCTTTCACAACACAAAATTATATACTTCTTTTTATTAAGTATGACACGAAATCTATAATCTATCTTCTATGCTGTATAGATGATATCATCATAACAGGCAATGATTCTGATGAAATCCAGAATATGATTCACTCTTTTAATAATGCTTTTACTCTCAAGGATGTAGGAAAACTACATTACTTGGGTATTAAGGTGGACAACAGTGTTGAAGGACAATTGCATCTTTCTTAAACTCAATATGTCGAAAAATTATTACCAAAAGTAGGACTGTTGCACCCATGCCAACCCCAATAATTTCCTCTCTTCGACTCTTCTCATCAGGATCTAAAATTTTTGAAGATCCAACATTGTTTAGATCTGTTGTAGAAGCTTTGCAATATGTTACTGTAACTAGACCTGAATTAATTTTTGTTGTATGTAAAATCTCTCAATTTATGCATAATCCTCTGCTTTCTCATTGGAAGGCCGTGAAGAAAATTCTACATTATCTACAGGGAACTAAACATCATGTATTAGTCATCAACAAGTGTGTAGATTACAGGATTTATGCCTTCTCTAATTCCGATTGGGCTACTAATCTTGAAGATGGAAAATTCGTTTCTGGTTATTGTATCATTTTAGGAATTAATTTAATATCTTGGTTATGCAGGAAACAAGCTACAATAAGCCGGTCCTCAACTGAAGCTGAATTTTGCAACTTGGCCGCGTGCGAGCCTGAAACAGTTTGGATCTAGAATTTGCTTCAAGAACTGAATGTCAAGCTGAGAACTGCTCCAACAATATTTTGTGACAATATGAGTATTATTTTACTCACGGCTAATCTAATCCTCCATTATAAGACCAAAAATTTTCAACTAGACATCCAAATTGTTAGAGAAAAGGTGAACAAAAAGCTACTGTATGTTATTCACATACCAGGAACTGAGCAGCTTGCAGACATACTAACCAAACCACTCGCTCCAGCAATGTTTAAGAAGTGAAAAACCAAACCCAGAGTAGTTTCTAAACCATTCTTGAGTTTGAAGGGAGGTATAAAGGATAAAGGTTAAGAGAGGCTGATGAGCGGATATTTTGTACGCTTTTTGGGGGTAATTTCATGTAGATTTTAGCATGTTTCAGTTAGTTTTTAGTAAAATAATATTAGTTTTTAGGCAAAAGTCATATTTCTATACTTTACTATGAGTTTGTGTGTTTTTCTGTGATTTCAGGTATTTTCTGGCTGAAATTGAGGGAGCTGAGCAAAAATCTGACTTAGGCTGAAAAAGGACTGCTGATGCTGTTGGATCCTGACCTCCCTGCACCCGAAATGGATTTTCTGGAGCTATAGGAGTCCAATTGGCGCGCTCTCAACGGCGTTGGAAAGTAGACATCCAAGGCTTTCCAGCAATATATAATAGTCCATACTTTGCGCGAGGATAAACGACGTAACTTGGCGTTGAACGCCAAGTTCATACTGCTGTCTGGAGTTAAACGCCAGAAAAACGTCATGATCCGGAGTTGAACGCCCAAAACACGTCATAACCTGGAGTTTAACGCCAAGAAAGGCCTCAACTCGTGGATAGCTTTAATCTCAGCCCCAGCACACACCAAGTGGGCCCCAGAAGTGGATTTCTGCACCAATTATCTTAGTTTATTCATTTTCTGTAA
>NC_029780.3:101910366-101910854 GCF_000817695.3 Arachis duranensis
ACCTTTCCTGTAATTATAAGCTCTACCTTAGATCCACAGGAAGAGGAAGCACTAATTCAAGTGCTAAGGACGCACAAGACAGCTCTTGGGTGGTCCATTAGTGATCTCAAGGGCATTAGCCCAGCCAGATGCATGCACTAAATCTTGTTGGAGGATGACGCCAAGCCAGTGGTTCAACCACAAAGGCGGCTGAACCCAGCTATGAAAGAAGTGGTGCAAAAAGAGGTCACTAAGTTACTAGAGGCTGGGATTATTTATCCTATTTCTGACAGCCCCTGGGTGAGCCCTGTTCAAGTTGTCCCTAAGAAGGGTGGCATGACAGTGGTTCATAACGAAAAAAATGAACTAGTTCCTACAAGGACAGTTACAGGGTGGCGTATGTGCATTGATTACAGAAGACTCAATACAGCCACCAGAAAGGATCATTTTCCTTTACCATTCATAGACCAGATGCTAGAAAGACTAGCAGGTCATGAATACTACTGCTT
>NC_029780.3:101914635-101914828 GCF_000817695.3 Arachis duranensis
AGAAGGGGCGTCCTTCCCTCTTACTGAGATCTCTGAAAACTTTTCGGATGAGCAACTCTTTGCCATCCAGGAAGTGCCATGGTTTGCAGACATTGCAAACTACAAGGCAGTGAGATTCATACCCAAAGAGTACAGTAAGGTGCAATCAAAGAAACTAATCACAGATGCAAAGTACTATCTTTGGGATGAACCA
>NC_029780.3:101917258-101917425 GCF_000817695.3 Arachis duranensis
ACTCTAGCAAAGCTGAGTCATAATCTGAAAAGGTTCACCCAGTTATGTGTCTGTGGCATTTATGTATCCGGTGGTAATACTAGAAGACAAAATGCTTAGGGCCACGGCCAAGACTCAATAAGTAGCTGTGTTCAAGAATCAACATACTAAACTAGGAGAGTCAATAA
>NC_029780.3:101918662-101941411 GCF_000817695.3 Arachis duranensis
GTGAGCATAGTTTTCACTGCGAGGATGGGAAGTAGCCACTGACAATGGTGACACCCTACATAGAGCTTGCCATGGAAGGAACCTGCGTGTGAGAAGAGGATTTCAAGGAAGAGTTGAAGTCAGAAGACAAAGCATCTCCAAAACTCCAACATATTCCCCAGTACTGCATATCAAAGTAACATTGTTCCCTCTTTTATTTTTATAATCAAATCTAGTAATTTCACTTTTAATCCAAATAATCCTATTGATATCCTGACTAAGATTAATAAAATAAATATTGATTGCTTCAAACCAATAATCTCTGTGGATTCGACCCTTACTCACGTAAGGTATTACTTGGACGACCCAGTACACTTGCTGGTCAGTTGAACGGAATTGTGCAAGTAATCAGTTAGTTAAATTAGTTCTCCTTGGCACATGCCAAAGAGCCATTAATTAAGGATCACAATTTCGTCCACCAGAGGCTGAGCTTAGTGTAACCAATTTTAGTTAACATTGGTTTGGTGTAACTGTGTTCAGTTATGCAACTGAATTCTGCATACCTTCTTCTCTTATAAATAGTTGTATTAGTGCTATAGAAGAGAGATACAATAATTCACATTTAGTTTTTACTTTTTACAACTCTTCTTCAATTCAACTTTATTCTCTTTCTCTATCTTTCCTTGAGACTTCAGCTACTGAAGATAGCTTCCATTCAACCTTTGATAAAACCATATTGTCTCCTGTAACACCCTAACTTTTAGCACCTCATGATTGTACTAAAAGCCCAGGCGTCACGTACCTCTAAACCTTTATTTTATATTATTCTTTTTTCATATTGAGCTTTCCCAAGTACGAACTGTAATTTTAAACAAGAAATCGAAATGATACTTTACTTTAAAACACTTAACCACAGAAGTATATATATTCACATAGCTTTATATACATAGACATATTCAAAGATTGACAAATACAAGTTCTGCCCCTCTAAAAATCAAAACAACCAACGGCGAGGGAAAAATAAAATCTATGACTAAACTAAATACAGAAAGTAGGAATACATATATTTGTTAAGCTTCGTAGTTCAGCCACGGCCTCGCACCAAGGATTCCTGAACCTGTCACCGAACAAAAGAAATTTGTAGGGGGTGAGAACTTCATCCTCGCAGGTTCTTAGTAGGGACAGAGAATGCCGTGAGAGTAAAGAATTAAGTTGCAAATAATCGCTTTTTAACTTTACATAATTACCTTTAGAACTCTTTAAAACTCACTTTAAAGACTTTGATTAGTTCTTAGTAAGTTAAATCATTTAAGAAAATCCCAGTTAGCAGTAGCAACTGAAACCCGTGACAAACATACTAACTAAAGCACATAAAGAGAAACAAACACAACACACACACAATTACAGAAAAATACAACTAGCAAACATAACCAAAACCAAATGCGCAAAAAATACGATGCATGTCTATCCCTAGCGTAGGTAATGAGCTCATTTGTCGGTTTCGACCCATACCTGACGCAATTCGACTCGCAAGTCAGATAAGGCATTCCAGCGGCATAACCTCTTCAAGTTTCTACTTCTTGCAGGTGCTGATTCTCCAGCTGAAGTATGCCGAACATGACCTCTACAAGTACTTGCAAGCGCTGATTCTTCAGCTGAAGCATGTGCTCCTTTCTCCTGGAAGCCATTCCATACACACGGGCGTCCCTGCACAATCATTCAAATATAAAGCCTATGGCTTAATATTTTTACATAGGCTCCATAACCATTTATTTTCCGTCACCCTCTCTTGACCTTTTAATCATTTCATAATCATACGTGCCATGTTCTCTTTTCCCTTTCTTTCTTTTTCTTAACAAACCGAATTCATATCATAACTTAAAACAAAATCTCTTATCAAAAGATTGAATTTAAAAGATTATACTTTTCTTAATAAATCGGTTTGAAAATAAGAACCTTTCTGTAATAATTCAAAATCAAACAATATTCATAAATCAGATTGGCTTTTAAATAATGCCTTAAACAAAGTCTTGGAGTTTTATAAAAATTTTGGCAGCATTTCTTTTAAAATTCGGACTATGCCACCCTTCCAGGGTCCCTGCTGATGCGTGAGCATCTTTCCTATCTTTTTCAAGTGAATTTGCATTTGAATTTGTTAAGTTTAATCAAGTTTTAAGTATTTTTGAGCCACTATGAATGCTACTTTGAGTCGTGTGCAATTTGGTTTATTTCAGGTAGCATTCGAATGGATTTGATAGAATTTGTGTAGAAGAAAAGGAAGAAAGTGGATGATGCTGTCAACCCTAACCTCCTTACACTCCAATGGGCATAAAATGAGCTACAGAGGTCAAATTGATGTGGTTTTAGTGGCATTAAAAAGCTAACTTTCAGAGCTTTCCAACGTTATATAATAATGTATACTTTTTTTCCAAACCACACGGTGTTGGTGGCGCCAAACTTGGGATTCTCCAAGTTTGGCGCTAAGATGAAGCAAAATTGGCATTACATACGGTTGAAGTGGCGCCAAACTTGGGATTTTCCAAGTTTGGCACCAACCTTAATGAACTTGGTGGTCCCCATTCGTCCCAGGGGAGCAGCTCGAGATGGTTTATTTATTTCTGATTAAACTTTATTTTATTTACAAATAGGAGAAAAATATTATTTAGTTTTGGAAAATATATTTACATTAATTAGGATTAGATATAAAAAGGAAAAGAATCAGCCCTTCGGGCTCATCTCTCTTCTCTCTTACCTCATTCTGTAATTTACAGTTTTTCAGAACCCTAGTTTTTTCTCTGAACCATGAGAAACTAAACCTCCATTGTTAAGGTTAGGAGCTCTGTTTACTCTATGGATTAATACTATTACTTTTCTATTTTTGTTCATGTATTAATTTCAATTTCAATAATTGTTTTCGTTCTTTATCTTATGAATCTGGGTGGAACAGAAGTATGACCCTTGTTCAACTTGAGTTGTTGTAAAACTTGGAAAAGCTCTTTGCTTAAACAATAGTTTGAAAACAATTTCTCCTAAATTTCTAATTATCTGGACTTAACGAGATACGTGACATATAATCCTCTTATATTTGGATAATTAGAATTTCTGTGGCATATAAACTAGAATTGAACTTAACCCTCTAATTGGAATCAAGTGACCAAGGAATTGACAGTTGATGAAGGTATAGGAGACTAAAAAGGTCTAAGGAATTAGGGTTTAGTCACATATAGTTTGCCAGAATTGAATCTTTCATGATTAAAATAGTTGGTAAGAAAAGTTAATCCAGAAGATAAATAGCTCTGAAACCTTAACTGTTTTCTCATATATATTTCACAACCCATTTACTGCTTGCTTTCTAATTCTCTGAATTTACTATTTAATGCTATTGAACTCTCAAACATCATTTTCTATTTGTCTAAGTAAGTAAATCACTCAATCATTGTTACTTGATCCATTAATCCTCGTGGGATCGACCCTCATTCACTTGAGGTACTACTTGGTACGACTCGGTGCACTTGCCGGTTAGTTTGTGAGTTATAAATTTCGCACCAAGTTTTTAGCGCTGTTACCAGGGATTGACTGTGATTGACAACTACTCGTTGTTTGATTGCTTAGATTAGATCACTTTTCTTTTAATTAGTTTTATTTTACTATTATTAATTTTTATTTCTCATTTTTTCTTTTCCTTTATTTTTTCTTATTTTTCGTTCCCATTCCCCTTTCCCTTTTTTATATAAATTTCAAAATTTTTATTCCCATTTCCTTATAATTTTCAAAATTTTATTGCTTTAATTATTTAGTTATTTTATTTTACTTCTTTTACACATGTTATCTCATTGGGAATTCTCTGCACTCTGACGTAGAGATTCCCACTTTTCTTTATTTTTTATTTGTTTATAAGTAAGAACAGGGATAAAGAGCCCTTTCTTGATTTTGATCCTAAACCTGAGAGGACCTTCAGACGGCATTTGCAACAAGCTAGACTTTACAAGGCTAGTGAAAATCTCAGTGAGGCCTTTGAAATGAAAGCTGCAGAGTCCACTATGGATCACAATCGTGCTATTAATGTCAAAGTGGCAAATCTGAATGAGAATGAACAACCTTGAAGAGTGCTTGGCTCATACACTACACCCAATGCAGATCTCTATGGGAAAAGCATTGTGGTGCCTGCTATAGCTGCAAACAATTTTGAACTGAAGCCTTAGCTAGTCACTCTTGTGCAACAAAATTGTCAGTATCATGAACTTCCTCAGGAAGACCCAAATCAATTTATTTCTAATTTTCTGCAGATTTGTGATACTGTGAAGATGAATGGAGTGAATCCTGAGGTTTACAAACTCATGCTCTTCCCTTTTGCTGTGAGGGATAGAGCAAAGCCGTGGTTAAATTCTCAACCCAAGGAGAGCCTGGACACTTGGGATAAGGTGGTTACTGGATTTCTGACAAAATTTTTCCACCACAAAAGTTGACTAAGCTAAAGGTGGAGGTTCAGACCTTCAGACAGAAAGATGGTGACACCCTCTATGAAGCTTAGGAGAGATTCAAGCTACTGACCAGACAATGCCCTCCGGACATATTTTTTAAATGGACTCAACTAGATATCTTTTATGAGGGCTTATGTGAAATGTCCAAAATGTGTTTAGATAATTCTGCAGGTGGTTCATTGCACATGAAGAAGACACTAAAGAAGACTGCTGAGCTTATTGAGTTGGTTGCTAACAACTAATATCTCTACTCATCTAACAAAAATCCTATGAACTCTGGGACTCCTCAGAAGAAAGGCATTTTGGAAGTAGAGTCTTTGGATGCTATTCTTGCTCAAAATAAAATTTTGTCTCAGCAGATGATTTTGATTACTCAACAATTGAATGAATGCAGGTTTCAGCTGTTAATACTCAGAATGCACCTCAAGAGGCTCCTTATGACATGACTGGTAGCTTCATGCAAGGTGAGAATTATGATTATACTCAATTTCCTTTTGAACAGGTCAACTACATGGGGAATGCTCCTAGAAATTCCAATAATGATCCATATGCTAAGACCTATAATTAGGGGTCGAGAAATCACCCAAATTTGGGGTGGACAGAGCAACCTCAGAGGCCACAGAATTTTAACATAATTCTCAGGGCGATTTTCAGCAGAATAATTATAATAACTGCCAGTTTCAGTTTCATCAATAACAACCACCTCAGTAGGCGTATTCTCAACCCAGAAGAACACTGATTTGGAACCACTACTGGCTAGTTTTATGCATGAGACTAGAGCTTTACTCAAAAACTTGGAGGTGCAAGTAGGCCAGTTGAGCAAGTAAGTACCTGAGAGGCTCCAAATACACTTCTTGGTGATACAGTAGTGAATCCAAAAGAGGAATGCAAGGCTATCACCTTGATAACTGGACAAGTGGCAAGTACGGAAGCACATGTTACTGAGGATCCGGTTGAAAAAGAAGCTCCAGAGCAGACTAAAGACACAGTAGTACACGTCCCTCCTAGGCATGTAGACAATCCCTTCCCAGTCTATCTTGACACTCATCCTACATTGCCTAAAGCTCCTGAGTACAAGCCCAAGATGCCAAATCCTCAGAGACTTCAAAAGGAGACCAAGGACAAGCAGTTTTTAAAGTTCTTGAAAGTTTTTAGAAAGTTACAAATCAATATTCCTTTTGTTCAACTTTTGGAGCAAATGTCTCTCTATGTTAAATTCATGAAGGAGTTGTTGTCAAAGAAGAATCCTTTAAAGGGAGATAAGACAGTGGTCTTGACTAAGGAATGTAGTGCCATCATTCAGAATAACTTGTCAAGAAAGACGCCAGATCCAAGGAGCTTTCAAATTCCATGCACCATTGGGAGCCCAACCTTTGAGAAAGTGTTATGTGATCTGGGAGCAAGCATCAATTTAATGCCCTTGTCTGTGATGAAGAAGTTGCAAATCCAAGAGGCACAAGCCACAAGGATAGCATTACAGGTGGTAGACAAATCTATAAAGCCTGCATATGGATTAATGGAGAATATCTTGGTCAAAGTGGGTAAGTTCTTCTTACCAGCAGATTTTGTGATTTTTGACATGGGGGAGGATGAGAATGCCTCTATAATTATAGGAAGGCCATTCCTAGCCACTGGGAGAGCTCTAATTGATGTAGAATTGGGTGAATTAGTGCTTAGAGTGCATAATGAGGAACTGGTATTTCATGTCTTCAAAGATATGAATTCAGCAGGTGAAGAGGAGAGGTGCATGCAGACTGAGATTATTAATCCATACCTTCAAGAACCCCCTGATGATGTACAACAGAATCTGTAGCTCAAACCTCCTTTGGTGACAATAAAAAAAAATTCCTCCTGACATCAAACCTAAGTTTGGTGTCAGGAATGCGTCATCCACCAAGGAGGAGGTTTCCAAAAAGAAGAAAGTACCTAGGGGATAGAGAAACAAAAAGATTCACACTGAAGACTTCTCCCCAAGAATGAAGGTGGTATTCACTGCATGCCCAATCCTGCCTCATACAGTGAACTGGATCCTGCCTCTTGAGCATGTAGAGTTGATCCACGAGAGCACAGGAAATAAGTTCACAGTAAGGGGTGAAGAGCTGAGCCCCTACGATCCTTCTCCTTAGAGGAGCTGACCGTCAAGCTAGTGATAGTAAAGAAGCGCTTCTCGGGAGGTAACCCGATGTTTTCATATCCTTAAGTTTGATTTTTATTTTGATTTTTTTATTTTTAATTTTATTAGTTTTTTTTTTAGTTTCTACTATTTTTCCTTAGTTTTACATGTCTTTTGATCATGCAGAATATTAAGAACAGAAACCAATACACTTAGAAGGAATTTTAACTGCCCTGCAGAGTTGATTCGGACTGGCGCCAAACTTGGGATTTCCACGTTTGGCACCACAATTGACATCACTTGGTAGAATTGAGGAAGGGGGTGGTGCCAAACTTGGCTTCTTGGAATTTGGTGCCACCATCAAGCATTATGAGGAGCAATCTCTCTACCAGGGGGCGCCAAACTTGGCCCCCCTGAAGTTTGACTTGAAGAAAAAAGAAATTAAAAAAATTAGGGGTGGCGCCGTTTTTACTCATCTGTGCACTTTTTATGTCCCTCTCTATTTTTAATTTTTCTTTGCTTAAGGACAAATAAACTTTTAAGTTTGGTGTTGTCATTTCACTTGTGGCTTTTCTGTTTATTTTAATGGCACCAAAGGGAGGTGAATCATCTTCACGGAAGAGCACAGCCTGAAGAATGAGATGGCCACTAGGATAATTGAGGCGGTTGAGTTTCTTTCATTCTATATTTTCTTCCATTCTTATTATGTTATATTCCTGTTTTATGCTATTTTACTTGAATGTCTGCATGATCTTTAGTAATTATGAGTCCTAAGTTCTAGTTTAATTCTGTTATTTTGAAATTTCAGTTATTTATCTTTTAATTGAAGAGATGTCTCATGTACCGTTCACTGATCTTGAATCTAAAAAGAAAAAGAAAAGAAGTGATGTATTGCATGAAAAATTGAGTTATGTTTAAGAGTAGTCTTATTTACTTAAATGTGGTTGTATTATCTGTGCTTCTGAATGCATGATATTAATAGTGCACATTTGAATTTGAATCCAAGGATGTTGATGTATGAGGAACAAGAATTTAGAGAACTATTATGAATTCTCTGAAGTAAACAAAAGCTTAATCCTTGAAGCAATAGAAACAGCAAAAGAAAAATAAAAGCAAGGTCCAAGGCTTTGAGCATCAATGACTAGGGAGGTCAGACATGATTAACAGCTCAAAGAGTTATTTTCCTAGTCATATGCTTGTGGTGTGAATGTGTCAAGTATGTCTTGAGACAGAACACTAAGAGTTGAGATCAAATGCAATTAACAGAGTATGCCAAAGGCTTTGAGCACCACTGTCTAGGAGTAGCTGAAAGAAAAATCAGAACTTAAAGAGAGTTTCCCAGTTAAGTGCTTGTGGTGTTTTTGTGTCAAGTAAAGCTTGAGACAAAATATTTAAAGTCACGGCTAGGTTCAAGGTGTAAAGCACCAAAGAAAAGAGAATTAAAGGAAATTTGCTGTGTTCAAGGATTAAACTGAAGTATAAAAGATTAGAGAATTCATAATATTATCCGGATTCAAACTCCGAATGACAATGACATTCCTCTTATTCAAAGGAGAGTGAGATGCCAAAACTATTCAGTATTTCAGTAGGTAAACCCCACTTCAAGAAGATATATAAGCTTAATTGAACTCTCATCTCTCATATAAATTCACATCTTAAGCCGGTATTAGTTTTGGTTGCTTGAAGACAAGCAACAATTCAAGTTTGGTGTTGTGATGCGTGAGCATCTTTTCTATCTTTTCCTAGTGAGTTTCCATTTGAATTTATTGAGTCTAATCAATATTTAAGTATTTTTGAGCCACTATAAATGCTACTTTGAGTTATGTGGAATTTGGTTTATTTCAGGTAGCATTCGGATGGATTTGCCAGGATTTGTGTAGAAGAAAAGAAAGAAAGTGGATGATGCTGTCAACCCTAACCTCCTTGTACTCCAACAAGCATAACTTGAGCTACAGAGATCAAATTGATTTAGTTTTAATGGAATTGAAAAGCTAACCTTCAGAGCTTTCCAACGATATATAATAGTATATACTTTTCTTTCAAACCACACGGCGTCGGCGGCGCCAAACTTGGGATTCTCCAAGTTTGGCGCCATGATCATTGCAAACTCACCAAACACATTGCCTTGGTGGCGCCAAACTTGGATCCCAAGTTTGGAGCCTAGATGAAGAAAAAGTGGCATTGCATACGGTTGAAGTGGCACCAAACTTGGAATTTTCCAAGTTTGGCGCCAACCTTAATGAACTTGGTGGTCCCTATTCGTCCCAGGGGAGCACAGCTCGAGATGATTTATTTATTTCTGATTAAACTTTATTTTATTTACAAATAGAAAAATATATTATTTAGTTTTAGAAAATATATTTACATTAATTAGGATTAGATATAAAAAAGAAAAGAATTAGCCCTTCGGGCTCATCTCTATTCTTTCTTACCTCATTCCACAATTTACAGTTTTTCAGAACTCTAGATTTCTCTCTGAACCATGAGCAACTAAACCTCCACTGTTAAGGTTAGGAGCTTTGATTATTCTATGGATTAATACTATTACTTTTTCTATTTTAATTCATGTATTGATTTCAAATTGTTTTCGTTCTTTATCTTATGAATCTGGTGGAAATGAAGTACGACCCTTGTTCTAATTGAGTTCTTGTAAAACTTGGAAAAGCTCTTTGCTTGAACAACAGCTTGAAAACAATTTCTCCTAAATTTCTAATTATCCGGTCTTAATGGGATACGTGACATATAATCATTTATATTTGGATAATTAGGATTTCTGTGGCATATAAACTAGAATTGAACTTAACCCTCTAATTGGAATCAAGTGACCAAGGAATTGGTGGTTGATGAAGGTTAGAGGAGACTAAAATGGTCTAAGGAATTAGAGTTTAGTCACATATAGTTTACCATGAATTGAATCTTGCAAGATTAAAATAGTTGGAAAGAAAAGTTAATCCAGAAGATAAATAACTCCGAAACCTTAACTGTTTTCTCATATATATTTCACAACCCATTTACTGCTTGCTTTCTAATTCTCTGAATTTACTATTGAATGCTATTGAACTTTCAAACATCATTTTCTGTTTGTCTGACTAAGTAAATCACTCAATTATTGTTGTTTGATTCATCAATCCTCGTGTGATCGACCCTCATTCACTTGAGGTACTACTTGGTACGACCCGCTGCACTTGTCGGTTAGTTTGTGGGTTATAAATTCCGTACCACCTACCAAACTGTTTTCAATTCTCAAAAATCATTGATAAATCCAATAAACCATATCCATTACCAAAACATTTATAAATCTGAAAGCTAACCAGGTTCAATATCAGAATCATTTCTTACTTTATATGTATAAATCAAACTTTTCAATACAAAACTCTTCTCTCGATATTTGCAAATATGTAATCAAATCTTTTTTCAACATATAATCACTTCTCAAAATAAGCCTGTAAATCGGATTTCTAGTAAAAAAATCGTTTCTTAATATAAATCAGATTTTTAGAATAAAAATCACTTTTGGTATATTTTTGCTAAAATTCGGATAGAACCTCCCCTAAAATTAGACCTCACATCCCTTACGGGTTCCCTCTCTTTTATAATTTCTCAATTTATCTTGATTCAAACCAGCAATCAATCCAAAATTAACCACGTCAAGTATTAAATCAGTCAAGTAAACAACTTCATCCATTCCGCACAACTGAGACCAATATAATATTCTCAATTCGTACATCATTTAACCAAAATATAACATAACGTACTCACAGCCACAACTCCGGCAATTCTTTATCACAACCAGCTAAATACAGAGTTTTCCAGCATTCTCAAACATTTAAGAAATCAAACACATGTTCATAATAGTTCATCAGCTACCTACCAAGTTTTCAAGCATACCCTTATCATCATCAAATCACATAACCAATAAAAATCATCGTCCTCAAACACAACCACAAATCAATCTTATCACAATCAATCATATTTGCTATTACCAATAATTCTAACTTTCATCAATTAGCCATACAGAACATTTATAAGTTATTTGCAATTACTCAAAAAAAATTTTGGGCATTCTTAATTTAAAAGCTTTCATTTTAAAAATGAACTCCTAACCTCGATATCGTAACTCGTGAAAATCATTGACCACGACAGCTCCGTTAGCAGTTTCAACACTCGCTTCCACGGCAGCAGCAGTAGTGGTTCTGGGTAGCTTCAGTGCTAGCTCCCGGTGGTTGAGGACTCCATCAGCTTGAGAAACCCAGAAACAGAGGCAGAGCATAGCCCTTTTTTCCCAAATCCCCAGTAGCAGCTTCCCTGTTTTCTTTTCCATTTATGTTCCTTTTCACGGCGGACCTTGACAACGGCGGCACGACTCAAAACAGAACTAAATTGAGTGCTAGTACGAGTAGCGACCATCGGTGACGGCGGTGCAGGCTCCATCACTGCGACCGTGAAGCACGACAGCAGCGTCTTCCCTCTCTTCAACAACGTTCTTCTCTCCGTCAACCTTCCTCCATCCACGAGCTTCTCTCAAGTGAGCTGGCAAGAACGACGGTAACACGAGCTTGAGCGACGGCCCCATCATCGGCAGTGGCGGCGCCTAGCGCGGTGACGAGTTTGACGACAACGGCAAGAGGAGAGCTTGGCGGGTCAGAGATTTAAAATCGATGGCACACAGTGAGAAGAAGCTCGACGGGTCAGCGGCGGTGGCATCCCTCTTCGCCGGCAACGCCCCTTTCCCTTTCTTCTTCTTCTTCTTCCTCGTTGTGCTCAGCCTTTCTCTCTTCTCTCTCTGCATTTCTCTCCCTCTGATTTCTTTTCTTTTCTTTCCTTTGTGTTTGCTGAAGTAGTGTGTCATGTGTATATGGGGAGAGGGGTTGGCGGTGGGTGAGTGAGGAAGAAGTGGGCGTGGTTGACTGAGGTGTGAACATGTGTAAAAGGGGTTTATGTGTGTGTATTTTAGAAAATAGGATTAGGATTAGTGAATTAGGAATTAGGATTTAGAATTGGGAATTCAGGGTTTGAGTAGAGTTTTAATTTGAAACCAAATTTAATCAATATAATTAATTTTAAGAATACTATTTTTTATTTTCAAATTACAAATTATTTTTAATTAAATACATTAATTTATAATTTAAAGATAAATAAATAATTTTTTTTGTTCATAAAATTAATCAAAACATTCAATTATGTAATTTAAATTATATATAAAACTCTTTTATCTCCAATTACTAGAAATTTGAATTTTAATTAAGCAAGAACCATTAATTTTAGTAAATAAAAAATATCTAATTATAATTGAAATTTATATAAAACCGAATTAATTTAAAACTTGAAGTCTCATAACCTTTCTAAAATTAAAACCATATATATAAATATAAATAATTTATTATTTATTTTCAAAAAATCTGGAGTCTTTCATCTCCTGAATCTATCAGATGTATGCCATTCAATACATTCAAATGAAAATAGGAAAATAGTGGCGCTCCAAATCACAAATGTTGACGGATGTCTACCGGAATCACTTTAGGCTCAATATGATCAACACCATATGCCTCCCAAATAGACTGGACACAATATATAAAATGCAAAGGATTATTCACCAAAGAAACACAACATTCATTGTAATTCATACGAAAATCATGATTTAAATTTGTTAATAATGTACTTGCCATTCTTGCATCTCATCTAAAACCTCCTGAAGTGAGCAACAGGGTGAAATCTACACAGTCGATTAGCATGCTCACAGTTATGCCACCTGACATGATTCTTTTGGTTAGTAAACTTTATGACTAAAAATTTTAGTACAATATACAAGAGTCAGAAAAATGGTGACTAAATATTACATGTTAGTAAGCGCAAAATGATGTAGGCACCAAGAATCGGAGCGAGAAACGGTAGATGCTAAGCCCAGCTTAGCAATGACGTCAGTTGACCATCGATCTCTTTACAATCAAAACGAGAAGCCTTACATAGCGCTCTGTATAGGTGCACCAAGCATGCAAAACTCCAACTAATAATCTCTTTGATCTTAGCAAAGTTGTGGAGCAACGACAGAAATTTACAATGCATGTTGTCCCAGACGTGTCTCCAAATAAGATTGTCCCAAATAACAACATGATATGATACTTCACGTACCTCTCTATACTAAGTTGATCATTCAACTGCAGCCGCTCTTTAAGGTCTCGAAGCCACGTTAACTTGATGAAACTTTCTCTATAATCTGCCTTCTAGCCTCTAATGTCTCATAATTACTCATGGTTACACCGATCATCAGAAGACTGTCTGTCAGAAGGCCAAGAATGAGTGACACATTGTCTAAGGTGATGACACACTCACCAATTGGGAGATAGAAACTATGTGTCTCTAAGTACCACTTCTCAACCAGAGTTATAACTCAAATTTATGCTACGTGATAAAAGCCAGTATCACGTAAAAAAGGATCCACAATTAAAAGTTATATGTATTCGGTGGAAGTAGATGGTTACAGGTCAACACTCATGAACCCTACAAAACATAGACAAATATTAACACTTCAATCAAAGTAAAACAACGAATAATAAATTAAAAAAAATATTAATTATTAACATTAAGATTACACTAAATTTGCAATTCATATTAAATTTACACAAAAATATTAATATTAACATTAGATTTAATTTAAACTTACTTACATACTAGTAATAATATTAAATTTCCAAAATAATATTAATATTAACTTTACAAGTTAAGATATTAATTACCATTAACTCATTTCATTTCATTATTGAAAATATCTTTAAAAAAATATTCTATTATATTTCTAAAACACATATTAACAAATATAATTAATAAATAAATAAATTTAACCAAAAAATACATACATACATACAGAAGTTGTCAAATTTGCGAGTCTGAATAAATTCATGGGACTGACGTAGACTCGACTCGCGAATTAACTCGTAAACTCATACGAGTTTACTTAAACATAAAATGCACAACTAAAAGTTCTAATAAACTAAAACTGAAATCTTTCAATGTTTTTATTTTTCCTGGCATCAATATCATTTTCACCATGTTCGTCAGAAATATCATTTCTTTTAAGTTTGACATGACCAACAGGATCATAATAATTCACATGTTCATAATTCTATAAATTGTAAAATTACTAATAGTCTTCAACCATCAATCATAATTTTGTAAACTGTAAAATCAAAATTATAAGTTATAATATTAAGATTGTAGTCTGTAAAATCTAAGTGACTAAATCCTAATATGTAATATCTTAAAGCAATAAAATTTTTTAAAATAAAATTACCTGAATGCAATGACGCCCAACGCAAGTGAGGAGAACGATGTCCAGGAAACCAGCTATGACTGAGAATGATGGCAGAAATAGCATGAAACAAAGACAACAAAAAAGAGCTAGACATCATGCAAAAGCCAGAGCATCATATTCACAATGACACAAACCAGAGCAGAGGTAGGAGTTCATAGAAGAAGCATGAAAACTAGCGATGGCGGCAACGCGGTGGAGTTGCGGATAATTGAAGCACGAATCAATGCAGACTAGAGAGCAACATAGGCAGAGACCCAAGGACAATGGTGCATAGCAAAACAGACGTAAGAGAAGTAGGCAAACAGCGGTAGCGCAGTGGAACAGTGGCAATGCAAAACAATGAGAGAGTGAGACTTGAGAGAAACAGCGCAAAGTGAGCGAGGGGCGAGTCTGAGTTCTTTGGTGGTGTAACTGTACCCTAGAGAAAATATTTTTTTTGTCTAAATGATGCCGTTTCGGACAAAGGAGGGAAAAAATGCAAACTCGTTAACTCAGTTATGGGCTCGTGAGTTTGACCGAATCCAGCCAAGTCTAGCAAAATGTATTCAAGATCAATTTATGTCTGAGTCAATTTTATTCTACTATCTAAACTCGTACAAATTTATGAATTAATTTGTGAATTTGAAAACAATATACATATATACTAATATTTATTACTAACAACAACTAGAAAATTGATAATCTATCTATTCTATCGTATAAAAATTGAATTTTTGCACTTAATGATAAAACTGACGTGGCATACTTCTGAGAGTGTTTTCTGATTTATTTCTTTTAACTCATTAAATACAATTCATTACATGGATTAATTATTTGAACTAATTGATTTGATTAGACTTTTAAGTGTCATACAATTTAATATTATGTATATCAATTAATTAAATATAATTGTTAGAGTATAACTAAGATCAATTAGATCAATTAGTATTATTCAACATATCTGAATATCTAATATAGGATATTATGTCTTTATTATTTCGATTCTCTTATCACCTATAAATACCCTTCTATATTGTATCTTTCTACACAACTTGAATACTCACAGACCTATTTTCTATTGCTCACTCTTCCCTTTATAACATGGTATCAGAGCCATGGTATCCTCCTTGAGGAGGATAAGTTGATTTTCTTTTGGTGAAATCATCGTATTATTCATATTTTTCTTTCATGCCATGATCTTTTCCTTCTCTTTTGTCAATACTTTAATGCTTTTCTGACCTCACTGAACTCATCCACTAGTTACTTATTCTCATGCAGAAACCATATGTTTTTCATCACCTTCCGATAGTTTGTCATCTTTTCGCACTTTGTCACTTTTCAGCAGTTTTTCGGTAATTTGCTATCTTTTCAGTAGTTTTTCGGCAGCTGGCCACTCTTATGGTAGTTCTGTCTACGTTCTCTTCCAATAATTTGATCTGCGTTTCCTTCTGACAGTTTCGTCTACTCTTTCTTCCAGCAGTTTCATCTGCGTTTTCTTCTAACAGTTTCGTCTACAGTTTCGTCTACTCTTTCTTCCAGCAGTTTCATCTGCGTTTCCTTCTGACAGTTTCGTCTACTCTTTCTTCCAGCAATTTCATCTGCGTTTTCTTCTGATAGTTCCATCTGTGCTTCCAACAGTTTCATAACAGGTTGAGGATGTACATTGCAATAATAGGCTTCAAACTAATTGATCTCAGTGTGAAAGTTGTAGAATGATTGGAAATTGGTCACCATTCACTTATTTATTTATTTATTTATTTATTTTTTAGATTAAGAAACATGGACCAACTTACTTTCCAATCTCAATGCTTATTTTTCTCACACAAATCGTAATTCTTTCTAATTGATTATGGGTTCCTTCTTCTCATATTCAATACGAAGTACATTCAATTCTATGTTTGGTCTCAACAGCATAACAATATCAGGGACCAAATATTCTGCAGATAGTTAAGTACTTTGGGAAAAAGGATTTCCAGTAGCTAGAGTGTGGCTGTGCTTGCTTGCGGAGCTATTACCAGTGAAAAATTTTGCCCTATTCAGGTGTGATCTTAATGTTCCTTTAGTTACATTTATAGATTGTAGACAACTTGTCTTTCTAGTCAAAAGAAATGTACATGTTAACCGTCTCAATGATACTTGGTCTATATAGCCAACCCTACCTAGTTGGATAAGGATTTGTTGTTGCTGCTAATTTACCATTGCCATTGGTTATGAAACGATGATGCTTTATTCTATATTTATTTATTATATTTATTTATTCATTATACTTGAAGTGTTTGTATATTATGTTATGTCAAATCATAGAAAATCATCTTCTTTATAGAAGGATTATAGAAATACGAACTACTAGAAAACATGAAATATTAGCCTAAAATAAAGAAAATATTTTTAATCATAGAACTTCCTAAAAATAAACTAAACTAACAAGGAAAGAATATCACAAGTAATCCTATTTATCGAAAAGGTTCATGAAAGAAATTAGAGAATCTAATTAGATTTAATGCCCTTTTTGACATCCAATCAACACTCCCATCAAGTTGGCTTTAAGATATTCTTCATTGACTGCTTGCTTTTTATGCTATCAAAATTCTTCTTAATAATCCTTTGGTTAGAACATGAACATCTACTGATTGTTCTGTGATAGGGATGTACGAGATGTAAATTTGTTTGTCGGTGATGTTTAACACCAGCAGCTGAATTTCATTGGCACCCGAATTGAGTAGATTACTCTTTTACAGTTTGATTTGATACTGGAAAGAACGAGCAAAATCGAACAATTGTTTAGCTATATGTTTTATTATATCTTGTCACTCATGTTACCTCTTTTACAATTGGAAACAAATTTCATTTTAAATTGAAGCAAATTTCATTTAGAATTGAAGTTCTAAAATCAAATGTTCATTGTATGTTGATTCCAATTTTCTTTCATATACATTATGCATAGCATGGTTTTACGAGAAAGTGATGTTTGACTAGTCAGAGCATGGAGTTCAGTTAACAGGATAGGCATTAGCCTATGGAGCTAGATCCAAAATTCTAAATAACTGGAGCAAAGAAAGGGTGGTTAATATGTTGTGAGTTCTTAGACAAGTGAAGCAACCAAACATATCAATTGCAGTGTCTTTGTTCAGGTCAAGTATTTTGAGTCTTATTTAAGCAATATTTCACCGTTAAGTATTTTTTACAATGAATCAACTTATAGGGAAGTAACTAACACAAAAGTTAACAATATCTAGCTCCATTTTGTTAAAAGTTACTTTGGGTATAGTTGTATAGACAATTAATTTGGAAGAGGATTTTTAAAGGAAATATTAGCCTAGAATAAAGGAAATATTTTTAATCATAGAACTTCCTAAAAATAAACTAAACTAACAAGGAAAGAATATCACAAGTAATCCTATTTATCGAAAAGGTTCATGAAAGAAATTAGAGAATCTAATTCGATTTGATGCCCTTCTTGACATCCAATCAACACTCCCCTCAAGTTGGCTTTAAGATATTCTTCACTGACTGCTTGCTTTTTATGCTATCAAAATTCTTCTTAATAATCCTTTGGTTAGAACATGAACATCTACTGATTGTTCTGTGTGATAGGGATGTACGAGATGTAAATTTGTTTGTCGGTGATGTTTAACACCAGCAGCTGAATTCCATTGGCACCCGAATTGAGTAGATTATTCTTTTACAGTTTGATTTGATACTGGAAAGAACGAGTAAAATCGAACAATTGTTTAGCTATATGTTTTATTATATCTTGTCACTCATGTTACCTCTTTTACAATTGGAAACAAATTTCATTTTAAAATTGAAGCAAATTTCATTTAGAATTGAAGTTCTAAAATCAAATGTTCATTGTATGTTGATTCCAATTTTCTTTCATATAGATTATGCATAGCATGGTTTTACGAGAAAGTGATGTTTGACTAGTCAGAGCATGGAGTAACTAGAGCAAAGAAAGGGTGGTGAATATATTGTGAGTTCTTAGACAAGTGAAGCAACCAAACATATCAGTTGTAGTGTCTTTGTTCAGGTCAAGTATTTTGAGTCTTATTTAAGCAATATTTCACCGTTAAGTTTTTTTTACAGTGAATCAACGTATAGGAAAGTAACCAACACAAAAGTTACGGTATCTAGCTCCATTTTGTTAAAAGTTACTTTGGATATAGTTGTATAGACAATTAATTTGGAAGAGAATTTTCAAAAGAGCTGGTATTGAAACAAGCTTTATTTGCAGTAAAGGGAAAAATAGGAAGAACTGTTCAAATCAATACTTGGAGGCCTTTCTACAAACATGATTTATCTGAAGCTTTAAGAACTTTTCTTTTTCTTTTCAGGGGCTCTTTCCACTCATAATAGAATAGAGAAGGTAAAAGACATTTGCTGAAGAAATGTTTGAACCTGACATTATTTTTTTCTAGAAAAATGTAAAATGTATACAGGCTGTGAATGATTGAGAAATGTGGGAGGAGATGAAAACGGGTGAACACTTGTTAATCCATTGTAAATTAAGGTTCATTCTTTTAGCTGTGTTTCTGGCATTACAAGGAAAAGTGGACGCTGATTGAGAATTGAGATTTGTCAGTGATTCCCGAGATTGAAGATAGCTGAAAGCCTGAAAGAATGAATAAATATGATGGATTCGAAGAATGAAGACAGCTGACTGTTTCCGTACAAGACCGTACCGTTTGATAGTTGTAAAGGTGCTGATTGAAATTGTGAAGTTAATGAAAATTGGTACTCTCTTGGAACTGTTGATAATCCTAGGTATATTGTAAGGATGGGATTAAATGCAGAATCATCTAAGAGTCATCTAAGTGGTGTGAAATATATGGTGGCTGCAAATAGGTTTGGTATAAAATGGTTATAAGATAAAAAAAAATTACTGAAATATAATTTTTGTAAAGTACTCCATATTGGTACAAAATTACTGTGTAATTTAAAAAAAATATTGCTCTGTTAAGCTATTTTACTTTTATTCTTTCAAAAGTATATTCATCACAAAAATTCTGCATGAATAATTTACATCCAGTGAAAAATTTTTAATGAAATAATGTAAAAAAATTTTTTATTCAAGACAGATGTACAAACTTTTTTTAATAATAAACATATTTAAATTATTTTACTTTTATTCTTTGAAAATTCGCAACAATGATTTACATCTAATAAAAATTTTTTAATGAAGTTGCTGTTTGAAATGAGTGGAAGTTTTTTTATATCAACTGACAGATTGTACAGGAGAGTTTCTTTTTATAACAAACTTCTTTTATCAGGATAATATTAAAACTTATCATTATACATATCATGTTATATATATGTTACCTGTAACAAATTGAGGATAGTTAATGGCTTTGGTCATTTGTCTAATTGTAGTTGATCGGACTACTCGTGTATTTATAGTTAATCCGTAACTCTACCTGTGCTTGACAATGGAGTTGGGATAGGAGTTGTATCAGTGGATATGGCAACTTATTTTTTTTGCCAAATCATCTCCCGATAAGTTGCACGTCTTCTAGTTAGGTGTTATTGTCTCTCATATTCCGTCTTCGCCTATCATATTCTGCCCAAGTGGGTTGACGTTGCCGAATGTTGATTTATTGATTTTTTCATTTCTATTTGTCTATCAGAACATAAAGTAAGAAGACGAAAAGAAAAAAAATTAAAAGTGGAGCAGTTTTTATAATCTTACTTTACGATTGAAAGTGAGCAGTTTTTTAAATTTCTCTCACGATTGAAAATGAAGCAGTTACATAATTTTCTCGTGGGTTAATGCAGAATTTACAAAATGTGAATACGTGACTGAATACGTAATTTTATATTATAAAGATAAGGGTAAAATAGAAAAAAAAGTTGGACACTAAACTTCTCTATGCCCTTTATATATTGTTATAGATATAGATAGACTCTTTATTATTTGTCAAGTATTTAATTTTTTAAATTTTCTTCTCATTTAAATTAAACCAAACTAAATTTTTTCAAAACTAAGAGTTTTGATCCTAGCATATTTCTAAATTAAAAGTACAAAAACGATTCAAAAGTATATATTTTTTTCAAATTAAAAGCACACAATGAATTTCCGTTTATTTTTTTTCTCCAATTTCATTTTCTAAATTTAATCTCATTTTTTGTCCAAAAACAAATCCAAAATATCCCCCTTAAAATCAAATTTTCAGTTATATTAAAATAAACAGATACCACTGTTTTTTAATAAATCAGTTTTATTTTTAGGATAAAACATTTAAAATCTCGTTTTTACTCTAAAAAATGACGCCGTTTTGTGTTAAAAAAAAAAACCGTTTGCAACAAAGCAGTTAGCACCCCCACCCCCCCAAAAAATCATTCGGAAACTCAACACCAAACCAAAACCCTAGCCCTACGTTCCTTGCCGCCGCCGTCCCTAGGTTCTCGGCGCCTCCACTTCTTCCTCTTCCCCTGTTCGGAACCCAGGTAGCTCGGCACGTCGCCCCATCCTCGTTGGTTTCTCTGTTCGTGGCTTGGACCAGCTCGCCGTCGTCTCGCCGCTTGCCGTCCGTGTCTCCGTGGAAGGTTAGTGGCCCTGCTTTCACTTTTTCGCCTCCGCTTCTTCCTTTTAATTTTTCTCTGGTTACTGATGGCTGAATGCTCGGTTCTTCTTCTTCCTTTTAATTTCTGAAATCTTTGTTCAAATGTTCTTGTAATGTTTGTTGCTGTGTTGTAATTGCTGGGTTGTTGAATGATTAACTTCTTAATCAGCTCTTTAACAGCCACTCGCTGGTGATTTCCCCCACTTCTCTCACCTTTTACTTACTCATTCTGTTCTTCAAACACCAAATTTTGACATATATGATATATTCCCTTTAAATTAAAATAAAATTTCAATTAAACTAAAATAAAAGTAGATTTTGTAGTTGACTTTATAAGACAGTCACTTGTACATCTTATTTCTATGCAAAGTAAAAGATAATTTAATAAATCTGTTTTAAGATAAAATTAATATAAATTCTAACCAAAAGATTTTATCCTTTTAGTTTAATTTATTATGATTATCTTATCATATCTTTATCTTTTGTTGCATGTTCGAACAATTTAAAGATAAGAGAACTTTTATATATATACACACCATAAGCTAAGAAAATCTATAATTTTCAACTGTTGATTGTTGATCATCTTCTTTTTCTTCTGTCTCCTTCTTTAACAATACAAGTGGTGCATAGTTTTTCTACTTCTTTTTCTTAACTATGGAACATATGGAGAATCAAGAAGACTGTGTAAATGATTTGCCACCACTTCCTAGGTCATACGAAGAATTTTGTAAAAGCATTCCATTAGAACAAGATGATACTTTTTATGATGTTGATGTGTCTCGTGAACTAATTTCTGCAAGCGAAGAATTATTTGAAGATAATCAATATCCATTACTAGACGACTTTCTTAGTCCACAGTCTATTACTGAATTTTTTCAGTTAAATCCACTGTATGCAAAAGTTTTTCTACCTGATGATATGTTTCAACAACTATTTTCTAAAAGAATTTCATCAAAAGAGCTTAGTGATGTTCCTAATGACCCATCAACGACCAATGTTGCTCCAAATAACAAGGTTTATAAGTTACATTTTATTGTGTTCATTTATTTTTTCCAGTGCATTCATTCATCTCTTAGTTTCTTAAAATTTTATGTTCTTGACAGGTTATATGAGGAAGAGGAGAAGATAGAAGTAATGCAAAAATTGGAATCGATTCTTAGAAAACTCATGTCATTGCAAAAATACTTTTTTAAATAGCATTTTTTATTTTTTTCTATTATAGCTTTTTAATAACTTTTTTATGTTATTATTAATAGCTTATCTAGCCAATAGTTTGTGCTAATAATAAATGGAATACAATTGTATTTTTTTGTTAAATGAATATGTTATTTGTTTCCTACTCTGTGTTGTTCTTTTTTTCTTACTATTTTTTTTCAAGGGCAAAATGCGTATATAATTGGAGGTTAAATTGGGTAATGTTACACATATCTACCAAAACGAAAAACGTTACAAGGATTTACAAAGTATTTTGATATAATTCATATTCGAATTATAAAATTTAATACTAATTTAAAGTAGTGCAATTTAAATTATGTATGGACGAATTATTTTAGTAATTCGAATGAGGGTAAATTGAACTACATGCATGTGAATAGAGCTCTAATTTAAATTGGTCTCATTAGACCAATTGATCTCATTTGAATTATTAATGAATGTCCTATAAATATATTTTGAATTTAGCTTTTTTTTTAATGCGTGTACTATAAAATATATATTTTTTAATTTTTAAATTATTAATTTTTTAATAAATTTATTTATATTATATCACAAAAAATATTTTATTTCATGTAAAATAATTAAAAAAATAATTTAAAAAATATTAAAAATCCTATAAAAATTTGTAATGTTCTAATGATTTGGGTAAATATAACTTAAATTTTAAATAAAATACGGCTCATTCTTCAACGCTCCTTGTTAAGTATGGAGTGCTGCACACTTTATGAATTCATTAAATCTAAACTCTTCATTTGTTATATTTTATTTGAATGGTTTGGATTTAAAAAGGTAACATTTTAATCAGGTTAACCATTTTTTACAAGTTTTAGAATTTTTTTATAAGTCTCAGATATTAGGCTGAAATTCAAAATAAAAAAATAGTATATAAATATTAAAAACAACATATCTGTAAAAAAATTATTAGACTTTAGAATTAAAATAAATAATACGTAAAAAATAAGTTAAAAATTCATGTACTAAATCTAGAAAAAAAATTTAAATAATATTAAAATTTAAATAAATTTTGTTTTGTGTGAAATAAAATTATAATATTGAATATAAATACAATGATAAAAAATTGTGTTATATATATATATATATTTTATGTATATA
>NC_029780.3:101941998-101967800 GCF_000817695.3 Arachis duranensis
AGTACTCTTAATTATATATTAAATAGAATAATTATTTATTAGGCTCATTTTTATACAAATAAAAATTTTTCTTAGTTCTATATCTGTAATATTTTATACTAATTAGCTTTAAAATTTAATTATTTTTTGAATAAATTAATAAAAAATAATACAAATAATTGTTTAAATAAAATTATATTTTAATTTTTCATTCTATTACGTACAAGTTGAGGATAATTTGAAATAAAAGATAATGGACTTGTTATAACTATCATGTATTTTGTGCTTTAACTGCGTCATCATCTGAGAATCATGGCGCCTTCATGGAGACTGGTTCTTCTACAAAATCAGTTTGGAGTTAGCCAACTAGCAGCAGCCACAGACAGCGTCTTCCTTTTCTATGGCAGCAATTTTTTCGACTTTGAAGGTCCATTTATGGTAGAGGTGGAATGAAGTGGGTTCAAGAGCGTCAAAATCTATGGCTAGACAGAACAATAGTAAAAACACCTGCTAGTAAACAAAACAGTGAAAATGTTTGAAGACATCACATCAACAATAACAGAGTAACGGAGGAATTCGATTAAATTTTTCTGAATTTTTTTTTGGTGTAAAGATAGCCCTCTGTTAAACGAGCGAATTAGTTTTTTTTTGTTAGTGTCGGTTTGTTTGTTCACCTCATAACAAAAAAAATAATAACAATAATAAATAAATTTAATTTACCTGATCACTTTTGATAATATGTTAACTTTTAAAGAGTGCTGCACTCCCTACTTTACCTGGAGTGCACTAGCACTCTACATAATTAATAATAATTTAAAAAATTAAGAAAATATATATTTTTATCATCTACCTGCCTAAGTCCCTAAAACATTATAAATTTTTGTAGTATTCCTAACATCTTTTAAGTCATTTTTTAAATTATTTTGCATAGAATAAAATATTTTTTAATTTTTAAACTATTATTGATTATATAGAGTATTTTATTTAAAATTTGAGTACATGCATGTATTTACCTAAGTTATTAGAACGTTACAAATTTTTATAGTATTAATTTTTATATTATTCCAAACATCTTTTAAGTCATTTTTTTAATTGTTTTGCATGAAATAAAATATTTTGTGTGATATAATTTAAGTAAATTTATTAAAAAAATAATAATTTAAAAATTAAAAAAATATATATTTTATATTTCATGCATTACAAAAAAACTGAACTCGAACTATATTTATAGGGTATCCATTGGTAGTTTAAATGAGACCAATTCGAATTACCTTGGGCTGGACTGCTACTTGGTGGTAATTCGAATTAGTCCAATTCAAATTAGAATTGTATTCATGTGTATATAGTTCGATTCAACCTCGTTTGAATTACTAAAATATTTCGTTTAAGCATAATTTAAATTGCACTGCTTCGAATTAATATTGAATTTTATAATTTGAATGAGTCTCATTTAAATTACATAAAAATACTTAGATCTTTGTAACATTTTTTATTTTGGTAGATATATATAATATTGGCTCCAATTAATTTATATATACATTTTTGCTCTTTTTTCAGACAAGCAATAATGTTTTTAGGGTAAAACACCTGAATAAAACTTTATCTTTAATATCATGTGTCTAACCTAAATTAAATTCAATTACTTATATATTTTATATAAATTATTGCAAACCACAACTATTTAGGATAATTTAATTCTGAATTAGAACGATTTGTGCATTGTTTAACTTCCTTTACTTGGTAAATCGTTTTGGCGTACAACGATATATATAAGCAATTTATTTATGGTGAATTATAAAGTACAGATGTAAGTTTATAGATGTTTTTTTTAATAGGATGAAAAAGAAATTAATAAAAATAGGACTCACATCTTGAATAACAATAAAATAATAAAAAATAATTATAAAAAAAATTTATATTCTCTATCTATACCACTCCAATCTGTATAGTAGAGTGTCCCTTTATTTATTATTTAATACCTCTTATTTGTTGTTTATTTGATGTTTGTCTATTAATAATATAATAATACTAGTAATATTCTTAAATACCTTCTTTACCCGTGCTTTTATTATTAGTATTATTTTATTAATTATTTTATCGAAATATTTTTGCACTTATGTTAATATTTACTGCTTAGTACCATTAATTGAATAAAAAAAATTATTTAAAACTTCCTTAACTTTTTGAAATTGAGGTACTAGTGAAACCATGTCTTTTCATAAAAATTTGACGGAATTAAATAAGATTTACGAAATTTTCAAAAGTTTATATATTCTCGTTTTAATGCGAAATAGTTATTAATCTAACATGTATAATGGACTTAGCTATATAGAAAAAAAAATAGTATCATTATTAAAAGAAAATAATATGAATACAACTTTTTTTTATCTAAAAGATATTATCTATTTATTTTAATTTATTATTTTTTATCTTCTTTTTTTCTGTTACAACTTACAAGTCTATAAAATTTGAACTTAAAAGAACTTATACAAATGATATAATAAAAGTTTAAAGTTTTATTAGCAGTAAATATTTTAATAAATGAAAATATTAAAATGTTAAAGTTTTTTCATCTACTAAGAAAAAATTAATTATATATCTTGTATAATTTAATTCAATAATATATGATCTATCTTTGAAAAAGGAAAGTAATTCAAGTAATTGACAGAAATATTAGTTAAAAAAATAAAAAAAGAATTATATTTGCCTTAGTATAATTTTTTATTTGTATTATTTCTGAATTTAAAATTTTTATACTGTTATCCAATATAATTTAAATATTTTGTTTCAATTTTTGCGAATTTTCTTGTAATAAGCAAAATAAATACTTTTGAATAGAATAAATATTCGATTTTTTCCCTTCAATTTCACTTTCTAATTTTATCTTCTTTTTCAAATTTTAATTTAAAAAGAAACACACAAAATATCAGCTTTAAAATCAAATTTTCAATTAAACAAAAATAAAAAAAGATTTTCAGTTGATTCTACGAAGTAATAATTTGTACCTTTTATTTTTAGATGAAGTAAAAGATGGTTTAATAAATCAGTTATAGGATAAAATTAATTTAAATTCTAACTCTATGCAGATTTTTAGTAAATCTTGATTAGTTCAATGTCTATTTTATGGGAACAAAATTTACTTCTCTTTTGTGATTACCAATTCTTTTTATGATAAAGAAGCAAGGTGTTGTCCTGCCGTTAGAGATTTGTTAACAGAATTGACGGCGAAACAAAATTGAGGCGATTTTGAAACGTTATGGACTTAAATAGGATGAAAATGTTGGGGACGAAAATAATACATAGAAATAAATTTTAGTTTTATCCTTCAATAATATCAATTTTTTACTGTACATAGTATTCAATTATTTTTTAATCACATTTAATCACAATACTTTCATTCTAAATAAATTTATTTTTTTATAATTTTACACTTAAAGTTATAAGTTAATAAAAAAATATAAAAAAATTATTTAGAATGAAAGTAGTGTGATTAAGTGTAATTTACTTAATGTGATTAAAAAATAATTGAATATTATATACAAGAAAAAATTGATATTATTGAAAGATAAAATTAAAAATTATTTCTATGTATCGTATTTGTCTCCAACGTTTTCGTTCTATTTAAGTCCCTAATGTTTTAAAATTGTCTCAATTTTATCCTGCCGTCAATTCTGTTAACGGATTCCTAATGACAGGATAACATGAAGTCAATTTTAAAACGTTCGGGACTTAAATAGGACGATTGAAATATTAGGGACAACTTTAAAACTTACCCAAATGTTAGGAATAAAAACGATACTTTACTCTTTTTTAAATGAGAAACTAAGAAATCAAAATAAAATTGAAATACTTCAAAAATAAATGAACTTGTTTGAAACATAAAATTTGTTGCAAAGTAAATAAAGAGAATGAAAAATAAACTTTGAATATAAAAAGACTGAATTTAAATTTGTTGAAAGAATAAATTGCATAAATAAAAATTATAAAAATGGTAAAAAAAAATATAAAAAATGTGAAAGGAACCTTTCAAAAAAGAACTGGTGACAGACTCGGAAAATTGCTGAGATATAAGCGTGTGTGAATTTTTTCTAAAATAGAATTCCAATCCTTTAATGCTACTGAATGTTCTTAATTTATAGTTTATTTTATTTTATTTTATTGTTTATTTTATTTTAAAGCTCCTCAACTTTTTTTTTACAATGCAAATTTTATTTTATCAATAATTGAAATGTTGATGTTGATATCAGTTGTCAGAAGAAAAAATGATGAATAAATTAAAAGATATCAAGTTGGCTTAACATAATAGAACTATATTCAAATTTGAATTGAATAATTTCTTGTGTTTTAAATTTAAAAATTATTTTTCTATAAATGATAAATATGTTTTTTTATATTTCTTTCAAACAAACAATTAAATAAAAAAAAGAAGTAACTTAATGCTTGTATATGGTGACATAATTGGGTTTGGATGTTGTATTACTTATTTTTGGTACATGCAATTAAAATTATATTAAAAAAAGTGTTACTTATAAATCAAAACCGAGATTTAGATTTTAGACATCTTATTTTGTTTGAAATTTTTTGAAATAAAATAAAAAAAATTTTAGTTCTAAAGAAAAATTATTCCATCTCTCTTCTTGTCAAGTTATACGAGGAGAAGAGAGAAATAAAATAAAAATTAGAATCAAATCTTAAAAAAACTTATCATCATTGTAAAAACACTTTTTTGTTTAATAGTTTTTTCTAGTTTTTTAATTATTATTATAACTTTTTAATAGCTTTTTTCTATTATTAATAGATTTTTTCGCTAATAGCTTTTGCTAATAATAAATGGAATATAATTGTATTTCCTGTTAAGCCAATGTTATTTGTTTCTTACTCTTTATGTTATTTTTTTTAACTGTTATTTGTTTCTTACTCTTATGTTTTTTTTTTTTAACTGTTCTCCTGTAAACAATAATGTTTTCATTATTGGTATTACTACTATTAATTTATTATATTATTTATCAAAATAATGATCATATTCTTAACTTTGAAAATTGACAAACCAGGGATCCAAATAAAAATTATCATATTTTTATATAAAAATTTAAATGAATTCAATAAGATTTTCAAAAATTTAACAAAGTTATAATATTTTTATTTTAACACGAAATAGTTACTGATCTAACAGGGACAATAGACTTAGTCGCAAAGAGATATTATCATTTTGAAAGAAAATAATATAAATAAAACTTGAATCTTTTTTAACCACGCACTAATGTGAAATCATTTTATACGAGTCTAATTATATATTATTGCCTATAAATAGTTATTCAAAAGCAATGTAATAAATCTTGTTTATTCTATGAAGGATTAGCTGCATATTATTCTTTCTCTTGATCAATTTTTTTACATTGTATGCTTATAATAATAATGAGGTTAAGACTAAAAGAGTATGAAAAAAACATCTAATGTATTTAATATTTAAGAAGCAAATTTTATTTTTGCATGTCATCAATACGGCTCACAAAAAATAAGTTGGCATGAATCACTAGTGTTAGTATGATATCTAAAGCACTGATTTTCTTTTCCTTTTTCTTTTTCTATTTCTATTTCTACGGCTTAAACAATGTTACAAGAAACTCAAGTATGAATAAAACTGAAAAGAAAAAAAAAATTTGATCTCTCATGCATTGCCTCTTCTTCCATAGAAAAATTTACATGCCCACAACAATTAAAAGTTTAGATACTGGAATAAAAACATCAAGCATGTTGGTATAGTTATTTCAAAACATACATGATTTTGTTTTTCTTTTTTTTTTTGTGTGAGAACCTAATCCTTATCTTTGATAACACATATTGACTTTTAACAATTCGATATATCAGAATCCTAGGTTCTAGTGGGATTAATATCTCCAGATCTTAAATTAATTTAAATTAATTTTATCTTAAAACTGGTTTATTATATTATCTTTTACTTTACATAAAAACTTATTTATTAGATTTATAATTATAATAAGTTTTATTTATTCATTATTAATAATTATAATAATTAATTTTACTAGTATTTAAAGAAATTAAAAACATAATTTATGTACTTATATGAAACTTATAAATTGTGTATTTATATAAATTGTGGCCTCCTCAATTAGACTCGTTGAGATACGACAAAAATTTTTGTAATTTACGATCCCTTGACTTTCGTCACTCTGCTCGAATGAATGGACAATCTACCTCCAGAGTGGTCTGATGAATCACAGTACTAAAGTTTCAAATCCAATCATCTCCTTCTCGACGCCAGTACACTCGTTTGTGTCTGGTGGGGGTATAAGGATGTCCTGTTGGTGGGATGATTGTGATTGGCCTAGATCCGAAACCATGAATCCAAGCAGCTGGCCGGTTGTACGAACTTGAGTCCCCTACCTCCAAATGTGGTTCACCCCGCCACTACTATTCATGTAGTTGGTATGATGACGTAAATTGCAATGTGGAATATGTCTGAGGAATATATGAGGCAGAGAACTGCTAAGGATGATCTTGTGGTGCTAGTAGAGGTAGAGGTGGAGGTGGAGGTGCATGTGGTTCACCAGGTGGATAGTCTCCTATTACATTGTCTTTTTCATTTTCTTGTAACACACGGTCAGGTTTAAGTGGTTACCATATTTCGCACGGTACAAATACATGTAAATATTTAGTGGATGTTGTAAAGGCATGGGAAGCTCAGCAAGAACATGACTTCGTCGATTGGTCCATTGCATTACCCAAAAAGGTGCTTTGTAGACCAATCAAAATTTTTAGGACCAATCAAGATTTTGCCATGTGCACCGTCCATATCTCTCTTAATATGGGACACCTTTATAAAGGATAAGGATTAAGAGAGGCTGAGCTTAGTGTAACTAATTTTAGTTAACATTAGTTTGGTGTAACTGTATTCAATTATGCAGCTAAACTCTGCATACCTTCTTTTCTTATAAATAGTTGTATCAGTGTTGTAGAAGAGAGATACAATAATACATATATTCAGTTTTTACAACTCTTCTTTTAATTCATCTTTATTCCCTTTCTCTCTGTCGTTCCTTGAGACTTCAGCTACTGAAGGTAGCTTCCTTTCATGGTATCCATAGTAGGATTTATTCTTGATCCATGGCTCAACCTAACAACAATGCACTCATTGCCCCCACCAACGATCCCATTCATAGACAAAGCGTTTCAGAATCCCATTAGTAATCAACTTGATGAAAACAATTTCAAGACTTGGCAACTATAAGCCTTGGCAGCCATTAGAGGCCAAGACCTTGAATCTCACTTGAAGAAAGACTCGATTCTAGTTTATTTTGCATCAGATGAGGATTAATGTAGACAAAAAATATTAGAATCTCATCTCTTTTTTGTTTGCATCTATGGACTAAGAATTCAATAATAAAATGATAGGATCTGAATTCTGTTATGAGATTTGGTAAAAGATTGAGGATTATTTTGCTAAATCCACAAAATATAAGATAAAACAGTTTAAAGTACTTCTCAAGACAATAAAGAAGCAAGGTTTAAAGGCTTCAGAGTGCATTTCCAAGATCAAGCATATCTATGACTCTCTTGTTACCTTGGGTAATTCCATTACTACTGAAGAATAAATTGACATCATTCTTAATGGTTCAATGAGGACTTCCAAATACTGCACACTACCATTTTTTCGAAACTAGAACATTTTTCTTTATCTGAGGTAGAGACTCTTATTGTTCAGCATGAAGACTATCTGGATAAGTATAGAAGACCTGAATCTCTTGCACGACAAGCACACCTATCACAAGCTAATCTTGGGGGAAAGAAAGGTTGTGGTGGCCACTTTTTTAGAAGGTGCAGAGGCAATTTTTGAAATTCTCATCCACAGTGTCAAGTTTGTGGAAAAATTGGCCATCTACCGTAGTATTGTTGTTATAGTTTTGATCAATCTTTTACTTCTCCATCTCGATCACAATCCACTCATTCTTTTACAAATTCACAAGCACCAAGATTTGGATCATCATCCACAGCATCTTTTTCACCATTTAGAGCCTCCACTCCACCACCACGCTCAACTTCATTTCATAATCTAACTGCATTCTTGGTTATACCTTCTTCTGTTTCTAGTGATTCATGGCATTTTGACACAGCTGCTTCCCATCACCTCAAACCTGATCATCCAATCTTTTATCAAGTATATCTTATCAAGGCCTAGATCAGGTTGAAATAGATAACAGCACAGGTATGCATATCTCTCATATAGGTCACTTTTTACTTCTTGCAAAAGATTCAAATCGTATTTTCAATTTATTCCAATTAATTCATACTCCAGATTTAACAAAGAATTTTATAAGTGTTGCTAAATTTGCTAAGGATAATCAGGTTTTCTTTGAATTCCATGTCAATTCTTGCTTTGTAAAGTGCGAACATACTAAGGAACCTCTCTTGCAAGGAATCTAAACCAATAGCATCTATGAATTTCTAAATGTATCTGTACCAAAAATTGTTACGCAACCTGTGAATTCTATGTCGTATTCTGCTCTTTACAATTCTTAAAATATATGGCATATAAAACTTGGACATGCTACAACTAAAACAGTTCAACAAGTTATGAAACAATGTAATATACATTTTAGCAATAAAATTAACTCCTCTTCTTTCTCTTCAATTTTCAATATTGTATGCAAGCAAAAATGCATAAATTATCATTTACAGATTCTTTAACACAATATACTAAACTTTTGCAATTAGTATATTCAGATATTTGGGGACTTCTCCATTAGTTTCACATCTTAGTTTTCATTATTATATAACTTTTATTGATGCTTTTTCAAGATATACACGCCTCTATTTGTTAGTCACTAAGTCTCAGGTTTTTGAAGTATTAAAAAGCTATAAAGCAATTATGAAAAACTTGACTAGTCAGATAATTAAAAATCCTCAAACTGATAATGGTAAAGAGTATCTCCCTCACTCTTTTTAAGATTTTCTTGCAGAGTCAGGTATCAGTCATAAAAAAATATGCTCTTGTATATCTGAACAAAATGGCAGAGTTGAAAGAAAGCATTGGCACATGACTGAAATGGGTCTATTAATGCTCTTCTCAGCATCCATGCCTTTGCTATATTTACTATATGAAGCATTCCTCACTTCCACTTATGTTATAAATAGATTACCAATCACTGTTTTGAATGCTAAATCACCATATGAGCTTCTTTTTTCAGTCAAACTAGACACTACAAGAAAATAAAACATTTGTAACAAAAATTTTGTATTAAATTTAAAATTGTTACAAAAAATAATTTTTTGTAATAATAATTGGTTATTGTTACAGAAGAATAATGTTTTGTAACAACATTATAATTTGTTACAAAATATGATAATATTTTGTAACAATCTAATTTTAGTTGTTACAAATCATGTTAATTTTTGTAACGAACTGTTGTTTTGTTATAAAATATTATAATATTTTGTAACAAAAAATAAAGAAGTTGCAAAATTCGTAATATTTTGTAACAAAATATTTTTTTGTTCAAAAACTCTAATTATTTTGTAACAAAAAATAAAGTTGTCACAAAATTTAATATTGTTTGTAACAAGTTATTTGTTTGTCACAAAATGTAAGTATATTTTATAACAAATTATTTTTTCAAAATGTTAAACACTTGAAAGTAAAAAAAAAATTTGTTTATATAATTTTTTTGAATTATTTTATTTTATTTCAAAAATTAATTTTTTTACATATTATTTGTATTCATTAATTTTTAAAAATTGTAAATATTATTTTATATTTTTTAAAAAAGTTAATATATAATTTTTATTCATAATCAGATTTTTAATATTAACTAAAAAACAATTTGTGAAAACATAAAAAAAATTAATTAAATTATATTTATAAACTCCAATAATCAAATATAAAAGAAAAAAAAACTAAGTTACCAAGTTGCAAGAATGTAAAAAGTAATAGGGTGAATCCGTAAGAAAACCTTAAGTGTTCAATCTCTAACTCGCGCCTCATTACTCATCTTTGTGCCGTCTACTCCACTAAGCACAATGGAGCTCCTGTGGCAAGATGAAACACCAGCGTAGCCTCCGGTAGTGAACCGTCCGCTTCATCTTCGTCTCCTCTCCTCTTCTACCATCGTTTACTCTGCCGTCGTGTCGTGTGCGTTGGAGTCGTGGTCTTCGGCGGTCTTCATCCCGTCTTGTACGTCGTAACTGTGTGGTGTGGTCGTTGTCGTGGTGGCCTTTGTGGTGGTGGTCGTCGGTGCCGTTCGTGGTCACCGTTCCGTCATCTCTGCTCCTCTGCGTCCTGTGCATCGTGCTCTGCCTTTGCTGGTCTGATTTGGCTTTCCTTTCTCTGCTGATGGTCTATTCTGGTTCGATTGCTTCCCTGCTGAAGGTAAGTGCAATTTATTTAAGTATTATTAACTGTATTGTTAGTTGATAATCTACTGATGTTAGCTCAAATAAACATGATAACATTTTTGGAATGCTTATTGTCATGTAGTTACTTTTTCATGATAGCATTTTTAGATGTTTTGGATGATGGATTAATTGAATAGATTATGAGGTGTTTGTGAATTTCTTTGGTTTATGGCTGAATGCTTATTTGTGTGTGTGCTTATTTGCTTTTATGTTAAAGAATTGAAGATTAAGAGATTGGAACTTCATTAGGATTCTGTAATTATGTGCTTGACTCAATGAATGGAATATAATTTAGATAATATAGTATAATTTTTTTATTGTTCTATTTTTAAAGTCATGCAAAAATATGTATACATTATTAAACAAGCAACAAACTGCAAGAGAAACATAATTGTAAGTAGCTTTCTCTTTGTTAATTATAGTTATATGAAAGTTGTTATCTGATTTTAAAAGTACCTTACTAATGGTTTTTGTTGGAGATAAGTGTGTATGTCCAACAAAATACTATCATGAATTATTATTATTATTATTATTATTATTATTATCATTATTATTATTATTCCTTTTTGTAAAAATAAACTTTTATAATTTATGATAGTATCCTTAATAAATTATATATATAAATGGTATATATAGAGATATAACCATTGAACTGACTCACTCTAAGAATTCCTAATGGTTATAATTACCGTATATTTGTCAATAGGATATTCTTATGATGAACATAATATTAGAATTTTCCTTTGACCTGCGACTATCATAGTAATTAACAATGTATTTGTTATACTTTGATTCCGGACACCTAATACCCTACGGTGTTAGTTGAATGGACATTGGGTATGATTTAAATTCTTGTAGAATTAATGATTAGTCAAAATGGAATCTATCAACTATGGTAATGAGTTTGAGCTCTACGATTATAATGAATGAAATAAACAATGCCTTGGCCAAGGGGTTTGAATAAATTAAGAAATGGGTTTCTTAAGTCATTCATAATTCATTATAATAATGGTAACAAGTTAGAGTTTGACAATCAAATCGTATTCTAAAAGTTAGCCAAGAGCTGAAAAGATGGAAGGAGTTGTATTTTTGTTCATCTTGGGTTCTTAGTAAAAATATTATTACTACATACTATCGGGTCGTCAAAGAGCGTTGCTAGATGCCAACCTTGATTAGTAAATTTAGTATAACTAATATACTACCTGCTTAGTATTGAACCTATGGGGTCACACACTAACGAGTGTTTTAATCCTTGGTAAATAATCATTTAATTATTATTTTGATTAGATCAAATAAATAATTATATTAATTCAAATGTAGTATTATTATATTCTTTGCTAGCACCATGAATATAATAATATTATAATTGAGAATATTAAATAATTAATTATTTATTCTATGATGGGTTTTAAATATGGATAAGATCCTAACTGATTTTGTTTCAAATTAAGTTGTAATTTGATTCACAAATCAGTCACCAATCTCATACTATATATGTGTATATAATAAAAGAAAGAAAACACAAGTTTTTCTCTTTTACCTCCACATACACAAATATTCCAATTCTTAGTGAAGAATTGCTGGTTCAAGGAGTTGCAAGAAATTTCTCAGTTAAATCCATTGGTCAAGAAGTTGACAACAAGGATCAGTCTCGATGTGGATACACATAGTATCTTCATACTATCGAAGGAGAAAGTTTTCATTCACTAGGGTACTCAGGTATTGGCATCTAACCCATCTTATTTCAATAAAATTTTAAGCACAAAATAGATCAATAGGATTACTTTATTACTTCCGCCGCGTGTTATGAACACTTGTAATCCTTCAGTTTTATGGCTTCTTCATATGGTAGTAGAATCTAGTCTTTTCACACCAAATGATATTGGCTAAGAAAATTTTAATTAGTGATTGCTATTCAAGCTACTTTTGTTGTTTCAAATCTAAATTCTAATACGAGTTTCAAATATATTTTATTGTTTTGGAATAGTTTGATGATCATATATATTTTAGTATTTCAACTCATTTTGTGATGTTACTACTATTTTGATTTAGTTAATTTTTATTTATACCTTTTTGTGTGCAAATAAATACCATGCATGATGCCTTTGAGAATGATGGAAGTTAAGAAATAAAACTAGCTAGGAAAGGGGCTAAGAAATCAAAAGTTAGTTGCAACTTTAGAAAACTTTTTTTGTTTAAACTAATTGAATGATGCTGTCTTTGATTTATTAAATGATGATGATGCTGAAAATTCTGTTTGTTAGAATGCAGAATTTGTTGAAAGCTAAAAGCTAAGTTTCATGATTGAATTAATTGATGATACATGCTAATGATTACTCAAGATGATGTTGGACTATTTGTTATATATGATGCAGTAAATTAATGATAATATATGTGAATTGTTTGAGTGATTTGTGGCTGGATTGTGTTGAATAATGCAAAAATTGTTGATTTCATATGAGTATGCTTAAATGTGAAAACTGACCAAAAATGGTGATTTATTAATCCTAAGTACTTGGGGCTAATTTAATCTTTTCAACAAGTCACAATAGGTAAAAGAAAGTTACAATTCAAGGTTAGAGTGCGTGAAAAGCTAGGAATCAATTTTTGACCTCTCAAAACCTAGGGTTACATGTTGCAGAATTATGTAGTTTCAGATAGCACTTTGTGAACAAAACTTGTAGCAATCTAGCCACTCAAAATGGGTAAAATTATTTTTCTATAAAACTTTGATATGTCTAGATTGTTCCTCTAAAATTTTAGAATTTTTTTATGTGTGGTTTGGGAGATATGATTTTTAGAAAATGGTCATTTTCTGCAGAAATATTGCTGTCCGAATTCTGGAACAGCAACTTCAAAACCACATATCTCAATACTCTGAAACTCTTTGGAGGTGAAACTAAAGAGGGATAAAATATTAGGATGTCTAGTATTTTATGTCCAAATTTCAGGACAATTCGAGTTTTGTAAAGAAAGTTGTGCTTTCTGGAAGCAGGGCTGTTCACTGCTGTGATAGTATCCTTTCTTTAAAACAAAACCATATTTCAAGAGACATAACTTTTTCTAGAGAAGAGAAAATTCTCTGGGACTTGAACTAGATGAAAGATGGATAATTCTAGTTCAACTACACCAAAATTTAGGAGAATCCAACAAAAAATAGATTTTATATGATTTTTTTAAATTGGTTACTGTTTGCTGTTTTTATGAAGTGTACTAAATCAGTAGCCGGTTTTTAAAAAATCATATAAAAGTAAGTTAAGTGGCAAAAGAGATCTCTGGATTAGTGTGGCTTATCTGTCAAGAAAGTTCAAGATAGTCTGGCTTAGCTGTCAAGTTGTTATTCGGTTTTATTTTTTCATTCATGCTATACTTCTCTATTTCCAAACTATTTCCAAAAGTCAAATATATTTGTTATGAGGACTTTGGTGGAAATTGTGCTTTGTAGTGATTTTTAGACAGTTGATACTTATGTAAATTTAATGAATTGAATTATGATTAATTAGGCCGAGTTTATATATTGAATTGTCAATTTTTGATAATTTGCATTCTTGATTGGCTAGTTTTAAACTTTGAGAATAGATTCTTAAAGAATGAGTTCATTTTAACTTGTAAGTTCTAATTTTATTTTTACTCTAATGAAGATAGTATTATATGTGGTTTTTAATTTTGGTTTTCATTGCTCATATTTGCAGGGGTACAAAATTGATGCCAACATGCTAGACTTTATATTGACTGAAATATGCTAGAAGAGTCAAGAATTATAAATTCGATATGATACAATTTTATGTTAGGAAAAAGTTGTGTTTAGTTAAATTTGTAGAACTTATTTTATTGTAAAAGAATCTTAATGACATGTAAGATATTCTAATTATCTATATGATTATATATTATAGTCACCAAAAAAATATGATTATATATTATATAAATGTTAAGTTAGCGTGTTTAGAAAATTAATTGATATATCAATTATTTAATTAAATATTTTAAAATGAATTTTCTATTTTTGTAACTAAGAATAAAAAATGTTACAAGTAAGTAGTATTTTGTAACAAAATATTATGACACAAAAGTTTAAATTGTTACAAAAAATATTTTGAAGATCAAAATTTATCACTTTTGTAATGACTTTTGATTTTTTGTATCAGAAAAATTTGTTACAAAATATTACTTTGAATTGTAACAGTTCCATTTTTCGTTACAAAAATTTTTTGTAACGGGACATACTACAACGACCCCTTTTTTGTTACAAAATCCTTTTGTTTCAAAATTTCGATTTTTTGTAACAATTTTTTTGTTACAAATATTGTTTTTTTCTTGTAGTGAGATTATACTTTTCTAAAGGTGTTTGGCAGTGCATACTATCCACACCTTAGACCATACAACTAATACAAGTTTGACTATAAGACACAACAATGTGTTTTTATAGGATATGCTTTCAACTAAAAAGGTTACAAGTGTCTTGCACCTACAGGAAAGGTTTATGTCTCAAGATATGTGTTTTTTAATGAAACCAATTTTTTATACACTGCCTTATTCACTTCTAAGTCATCAAATTCGCTGACTAATATCCCTAATCATAATAGTATCCCTTCAATCACCAGAGAAATCACTGTTAACCCACCAACTCCAAATAACCCCCTTTCTTCATCCGTTTCTCAAACCCCTACTACTACTCATAATCAAACTACTACAACTATCTCAAATACAAAAGTCTCACTCTCCAAGCCATTGACTGGTCAAATACCTATATCACTCATAGAAATTAACCTTCTTCCTATAGAGCCATCCTCCTATAGAGCCATCCACAAATAGCCATTCTATAACAGCTAGAGCCAAAGCTGGAATATCTAAACCCAAATCATATACTGCTAGCATTATTAGAGCATAAAAGAGTGGAAGATCTTTTACCAAAATCTCCACATATTTCTCTAACTATACTTCACTGGCCTGAAGCTATAAGGGAAGAATACAAGGCTCTAATTCATGCCAATACATGGGATCTCGTTCCTGCTCCATCATAATAGGATGCAAGTGGGTGTTTGCAGTAAAGAAAAATTCAAATGATACTATACATAGATACAAAGTAAGATTGGTTGCTAAGGACTTCCATCAACATGAAGGCATTGATTTTCAAGAGGTGTTTAGCCCTGTCATTCGGCTAGCTATAATCAAGCTTGTTCTATCTCTAGCTCTTTCTCAAAATTGGACAATAAGACAATTCGATTTTAATAATACATTTCTAAATTGAGACTTGCATCAAACCATATATATGACTCAACCAATCAGTTTTAATCAACAATCACCCAATCTAGTTTGCAAACTCAACAAAAGTTTATATGATTTGAAGCAAAACTCCAAGAGAGTGGTTCACTAAGTTAAGTCAGACATTCTTTTCTTTTGGCTTTAACAACACAAAATTAGATACTTCTTTTTTATTAAGTATGACATGAAATCTATAATCTATCTTCTATGCTATATAGATGATATCATCATAACATGCAATGATTCTGATGAAATCCAGAACATGATTCACTCTCTTAATAATGCTTTTACTCTCAAGGATGTAGGAAAACTACATTACTTGGGTAATAAGGTGGACAACAGTGTTGAAGGACAATTACATCTTTCTCAAACTCAATAGGTCAAAAAATTATTATCAAAAGTAGGAATGAATACTGCTGCACCTATGCCAACCCCAATGATTTCCTCTCTTCAACTCCTCTCATCAGGGTCTAAAATTTCTGAAGATCCAACATTGATTAGATTTGTTGTAAGAGCTTTGCAATATGTTACTGTAACTAGACCTGAATTATTTTTTGTTGTATGTAAAGTCTTTCAATTTATGCACGATCCTCTGATTTCTCATTGGAAGGTTGTGAAGAGAATTTTGCGTTATCTACAAGGAACTAAACATCATGGATTAGTCGTCAACAATTGTGGAGATTATAGGATCTATGCCTTCTCTAATTCCGATTGGGCTGCTAATCTTGAAGATAGAAAATTTGTTTCTGGTTATTGTGTCATTTTAGGAATTAATTTAATCTCTTGATCATGTAGGAAACAAGCTACTATAAGCTGGTCCTCCACTGAAGCTAAATTTTGCAACTTGGCTGCATGCGAGCCTGAAACATTTTGGATCCAGAATTTTCTTCAAGAACTGAATGTCAAGCTGAGAACTGCTCCAACAATATTTTTGTGACAATATGAGTACTGTTTTACTCACGGCTAATATAATCCTCCATTATAAGACCAAAAATTTTCAACTAGACAACCAAATTGTTAGAGAAAAGGTGAACAAAAAGCTACTGCATATTGTTCACATACTAGGAACTGAACAACTTGCAGACATATTAACCAAACCACTCACTCTAACAACGTTTGAGAAGAAAAAAACCAAACACAGAGTAGTTCCTAAACCACTCTTGAATTTGAAGGGAGGTATAAATGATAAAGGTTAAGAGAGGCTGAGCTTAGTGTAACCAATTTTAGTTAATAATGGTTTAGTGTATCTGTATTCAGTTATGCAGCTAAATTCTGTATACATTCTTCTCTTATAAATAGTTGTATCAGTGCTGTAGAAGAGAGATACAATAATTCACATTCAGTTTTTACTTTTTATAGCTCTTCTTTCAATACATACAAAATGTGATCAACACCATATGCTTCCCAAATGGACTGGACACGATATATAAAATGCAGAGGATTATTCACCAAAGAAACATGATATTCATTGTAAATACATATGAAAATCATGATTTAAATTTGTTTATAACGTACTTGCCATTCTTGCATCTCATTTAAAACCTCCTGAAGTGAGCAACAGGGTGAAATCTGCACAGTCGATTAGCAGGCTCACAGTTACGCCACCTGACATGATTCTTTTGGTTAGTAAACTTCATGGCTAAACATTTTAATAGAATATACAAGAGTAAGAAAAATGGCGACTAAATATTACATGTTAGTAAGCGCAAAACGATGGGGGCACCAAGAATCGAAGCGAGAAACAGTAGATGCTAAGCCCAGCTTAGCAACGACATCAGTGGACCATCGATCTCTTTACAGTCAAAACGAGAAACCTTACATAGCGCTCTGCACAGGTGAACCAAGCATGCAAAACTCCAACTAATAATCTCCTTGATCTTAGCAAAGTTGTGGAGCAATGACAGAAATTTACAATGCACGTTGTCCCAGATGTGTCTCCAAATAAGATTGTCTCAAATAACATGGTGTGACACTTCACATACCTCTCTATACTAAGTTGATCATTCAACTACAGCCGCTCTTTAAGGTCTCGAAGCCACGTCAACTTGATGAAACTTCCTCTACAATCAGCTTTCCTAAGTGTAATTCCAAACTGGTGTACGCATTCAGCCTCTAATATTTCGTAATTACTCATGGTTACACCGGTCAGCAGAAGACCGTCTGTTAGAACGCCAAGAATGAGTACCACATCTTCCAAGGTGATGACACACTCACCAACCGGGAGATAGAAAGTATGTGTCTCTAAGTACCACCTCTCAACTAGAGCTATAACTCAAATTTATGCTACGAGATAAAAGCCAGTATCACGTAAAAAAGGCTCCACAATTAAAAGTTATATGAATTTGGTGGAAGTAGATGGTTGCAGGTCAACACTCATGAACCCTATAAAACATAGACAAATATTTAACACTTCAATCAAAGTAAAACAAAATATTAATTATTAACATTAAGATTATACTAAATTTGCTATTCATATTAAATTTACACAAAGTTATTAATATTAACATTAGATTTAATTTAAACTTACTTACATACTAATAATAATATTAAATTTCCAACCTAATATTAATATTAACTTTACAAGTTAACGTAATTAATTACCACTAACTCATTTCATTTCATTATTGAAAATATCTTTAAAAAAATATTCTAATATATTTCGAAAATATATATTAACAAATATAATTAATAAATAAATAAATTTAACCAAAAAATACATATATACAAATACAAAATTGTCAAATTCACGAGTCTGAACTTATGCAATTAATACATCATAAAATACACAACTAAAAGTTCTAATAAACTAAAACTGAAATCTTTCAATATTTTTATTTTTTCTCGCATCAATATCATTTTCACTTTGTTCATTAGAAATATCATTTCCTTTAAGTTTGACATGACCAACAGGATCATAATAATTCACATGTTCATAATTCTATAAATTGTAAAATTACTAATAGTCTTCAACCATTAATCATAATTCTTTAAACTATAAAATCAAAATTATAAATTATAATACATTAAGATTGTAGTTCGTAAAATCTAAGTGACTAAATTCTAATATGTAATAGCTTAAAACAATAAAATTTTTGAAAATAAAATTACCTGAATGCAGCGACGCCCGACACAAGTGAGGAGAACGATGTCCAGAAAACTAGCTGTGACTGAGAACAACGGCAGCAATAGCATGAAAGAAAGACAACAACAAAGAGCTAGACATCATGCAAAAGCCAGAGCGTCATATTCACGATGACGCAAAATAGAGCAGAGGTAGGAGTCTGTAGGAAAAGCAGGCGAACTAGCGATGGCGGCAACGCAGTGGAGTTGCAGATAATTGAGGCACGAAGCAATGCAGACTAGAGAGCAACATAGGCAGGGACCCGGGGACAATGGTGCAAAGCAGAACAGATGTAAGAGAAGTATACGAACGGCAGTAGCACGGCAGAACGGTGGCAATGTAGAATAATGAGAAAGTGAGACTTGAGAGAAACAGTGCAAAGTGAGCGAGGGGCGAGTCTAAGTTCTTTGGTGGTGTAATTATACCCTAGAGGAAATATGTTTTTTTTTTGTCTAAACGATGCCCTTTTGGACAAAAGGGGAAAAAAATGCAAACTTGTTAAGTCGGTTATATGGACTCGCGAGTTTGACTGAATCCAGCCGAGTCTAGCCCAATATATTCAAGATCAATTTATGTATAAGTCAATTTTATTCTACTATATAAACTCGTACAAATTTATGAATTAATTCGCAAATTTGACAACAATGTACATATATATTAATATTTATTACTAACAACAACTAGAAAATTGATAATCTATCTATTCTATCATATAAAAATCGGATTTTTGCACTTAATGATAAAACTGACGTGGCATGTTTCTGAGAGTGTTTCCTGATTTATTTCTTTTAACTCGTTAAATACAATTCATTACGATGGATTAATTATATGAACTAATTGATTTAATTAGATTTTTAAGTATCATACAATTTAATATTATGTATATAAATTAATTGAGTATAATTGTTAGAGTATAACTAAGATCAATTAGATCAATTAGCATTATTCAACACATCTGAATATTTAATATAGGATATTACGTCTTTATTATTTCAATTCTCTTATCACCTATAAATACCCTTCTATATTGTATCTTTCTACACAACTTGAATATTCACAAACCTTTTTCCTATTGCTCCCTCTTCCCTTTCTAACATGGTATCAGAGCCATGGTATCCTCCTTGAGGAGGATAAGTTAATTTTCTTCTGGTGAAATCACCGTACTTTTCATATTTTTCTTTCATGCCATTTTTTTCTTCTATTTTGTCAATACTTTGATGCTTTTCTGACCTCATCGATTAGCTCATCCGCTACTTACTTATTCTCATGAAGAAATCATATATTTTTGGTTACCTTCTGATAGTTTGTCATCTATTCGCACTTTGTCACTTTTCAGCAGTTTTTCGGCAGTTCGCTATCTTTTCAGTAGCTTTTCGGCAGTTGGCCACTCTTATGGTAGTTCTGTCTACGTTCTCTTCTGGTAATTCTGTCTGCGTTTCCTTCTGACAGTTTTGTCTGCACTTTCTTCCAGTAGTTTTATCTGCATTTTCTTCTGACAGTTCCATCTGTACTTTCGGTAGTGTCATAATGGGTTGAGGATGTACATTGCAATAATGGGCTTCAAACTAATTGATCTTAGTGTGAAAGTTGTAGAATGACTAGAAATTGGTCACCGTTCTCTTTTTTTATTTTTTTATTTTTTATTTAGATTAAGAAACATAGACCAACTTATTTTCCAATCTCAATGCTTATTTTTCTCACACAAATCGTAATTCTTTCTAATTGATTATGCGTTCTTTCTTCTCATATCCAATTCGAACTACATTCAATTCTATGTTTGGTCTCAACAGCATAACAATATCGGTGATCAGATATTCTGTAGATAGTTAAGTACTCTGGGAAAAAGAATTTCCAGTAGCTAGAGTGTGGCTTGCTTGCTTGCAGAGCTATTACCAGTGAAAAATTTGCACTATTTAGGTGTGATCTTAATGTTCTTTTAGTTATATTTATGGTTTGTAGACAACTTGCCTTTCTAGTCAAAAGAAATGTACATGTTAACAGTCTCAATGATACTTGATCTATGTAACCAACCCTATCTAATTGGATAAGGTTTTGTTGTTGCTGCTAATTTTACAATTTCCATTGGTTATGAAACGATGATGCTTTAGTTTATATTTATTTATGACATTTATTTATTTATTATACTTCAAGTGTTTGTATATTGTGTTATGTCAAATCTACAGAAAATCATTCTCTTTATAGAGGGATTATAGAAATACGAAGAACTAGAAAACATGAAATATCATCCTAAACTAAAGGAAATGTTTCTAATCATAGAACTTCCTAAAAATAAGCTAAACTAACAAGGAAAGAATATCACAAGTAATCCTATTTAGCAAAAAGGTTCATGAAAGAAATTAGGGAATCTAATTAGATTTGATGTCGTTCTTGACATCCAATCAAAATATCCTTCACTGACAGTTTGCTTTTTATGCTATCAAAATTCTTCTTGGGTAATAATCCTTTGGTTAGAACATGAACATCTATTGATTGTTCCGTAGTAGGAATGTACTAGATGTAAATTTGTTTGTCGGTGATGTTTAACACCAACAGCTGAGTTCTATTGCCACCTGAATTTAGCATATTACCCTTTTACAGTTTGATTTGATACTGGAAAGAACGAGTAAAATCAAACAATTGCTTGGCTACATGTTTTATTATATCTTGTCACTCATGTTACCTCTTTTACAATTGGAACAAAATTTCATTTTAAAATTGAAACAAATTTCATTTAGAATTGAAGTTCTAAAATCAAATGTTCATTGTATGTTGATACTAATTTTCTTCCATATAGATTATGCATAGCATGGTTTTACGAAAAAGTGATGTTTGACTAGTCAGAGCATGGAGTTCAGTTAACAGGATAGACATTAGCCTATGGAGCTAGATCCAAAATTTCAAATAACTGGAGCAAAGAAATGGCGGTGAATATGTTGTAAGTTCTTAGACAAGTGAAGCAACCAAACACTTCAGTTGCAGTGCCTTTATTCAGGTCAAGTATTGAGTCTTATTTATGTAATATTTCACCGTTAAGTTTTTTTTCAGGTCAAGTATTGAGTCTTATTTATGTAATATTTCACTGTTAAGTTTTTCTACAATGAATCAACTTATAGGGAAGTAACCAACACAAAAGTTAATAATATCTAGCTCTATTTTGTTAAAAATTACTTTGGGTATAGTTGTATAGACAATTAATTTGGAAGAGGGTTTTCAAAAGAACTGGTATTGAAACAAGCTTTATGTACAGTAAAGGAAAGAATAGGAAGAACTGTTCAAATCAATACTTGGAGGCCTTTCTACAAGCATGATTTATCTGAAGTTTTGAGAACTTTCTTTTTCCTTTTCAGGGACTCTTTCCACTCAAAATAGAACAAAGAAGGTAAAAAACATTTGCTGAAGAAATGTTTGAACCTGACATTATTTTTTTTTCTAGAAAAATGTAAAATGTATACAGGCTGTGAATGATTGAGAAATGTGGGAGGAGATGGAAACGGGTGAACACTTGTTAATCCAATGTAAATTAAGGTTCATTCTTTCTGCTGTGTTTCTGGCATTACAAGAAAAAGTAGACGCTGATTGGGAAGTGAGATTTGTCAGTGATTTTCGGGATTGAAGATAGCTGAAAGCCTGAAAGAATGAATAAATATGATAGATTCAAAGAATGAAGCCAGTTGGCTGTTTCCTTACTAGACCGTATTGTCTGATAGTTGTAGAGGTGCTGATTGAAATTGTGAAGTTAATGAAAATTGGTGCTCTCTTAGAACTGATGATAATCCTAGGTATCTTGTAAGGATGGGATTAAATACAGATTATCTAAGAGACATGTAAGTGGTGTGAAATTTATGGTGGCTGCAAATAGGTTTGGTAGCAGTGAATATTGAAGAAATACTTAAATAGGTTCGGAAACACTTAAATTGGTTCAACGAATTTTAGATTGTATAGTTTGGTATTTAGCAAATTTTTATTCTTTAAAAATTTACGGTTTTTATGAATTTTTGTTAGTTTCAATCAAACTTTTAATACGCATGTTAGACAAATAAAACCTAATAAATTTTATCATAAAATAATACTTTAGTAAAAGAATATATCATTATAAGATAAATTATTATTCTTTTAAAATGATGGAAGAATTATTTTATTTTATAAGAATAATTGTCGATGATATTTATCGAATAAAAAATTATGAGGAGGCAAAGTGTCCAATTTGAATATTTTTTTGAGATTAATTTAAATTTTTTTTGTGAATATGATAATATATTGGGATACAAGTGCATTAGTTTCCTCGTGGTTTTGCTTCACTTTTATTTGTTGGTAATCTTTTATTTTTTAAAATTTTTATAGAAGCTTATTTGTAGGATATTTTTCTATTCTAAAATAAAAAAATTATTTATCCAAAAAATTAATTAGATTTTAATTTATAGAATATATTTTTTGGCGTTTAAGTTGAGTTAATTTTACTAATTTTATAAGATTCGTCGCATCCCGACAAACTTTGTCTCTCTTCATAATCTGGGTACGAAGAAAAATTGAAAAGTTAAATATTAGACAATATTACTGGCGGTAATAGCAACCATTATCATCATCTACAAAGGATATAGAAATACTATACAACAATAGTACACAAAAATGGTGTAGTAGGAATGATATTCTCCAATACCTTAATTTAAAAGAAACCTAATTTAGTTTAATAATGATTGTCATTGCCGCCAACGATGTTAAAAAAGCCATTTTATTATCTGTTCGGTATTCAACTCTCCAAATTTTCTTCTCATTCAAATTAAACCAAATTAATTTTTTCAAAATTAAGAGTTTTATCATCCTATATATATTTTTTAAATTAGAAGCATAAAAACAATTTAAGAGTATAGATTTTTTTTAAATTAAAAATACAGAATGAATTTTTATTTATCTTCTTCCTCCAATTTCATTTTCTAAATTTAATTTCATTTTTCGTCTAAAAATAAACACAAAAATATTTCTTTTAAAATAAAATTTTCAATCATATTAAAGTAAATAGATATTCACCATTTTTTAATAAATCAATTTTATTTTTAGGATAAAACTAATTTAAATTCTCAACTATTTTATGTTGGATCGAACCGATAACCGATCGGTTTTAAAAAAAACGAAAATCAAAACCAGTTTGCAACTCAGCAGTCTGCACTCAGCACACCTTTTCCCAAACACCCCCCAATAATAATAATAATAATAATAATAATAATAATAATAATAATTGTTTATCAACAAATTAAAGGAAAATTACAGAAATGAGTAATGTATCTTAAATGCCATAAATAGACCTCTGAAAAGGAATACGATACGAAAAGTAGATTTTTATAATGTAGTATTTGGAGTTATTTAGAGCACAAAAAATCATTCGTGAACTCAGCACCAAACCAAAACCCTAGCCCTAGGTTCCTTGCCGCCACTACTTCCTCTTCCCCTGTCCGGAACCCAGGTAGCTCGGCACGTCGCCCCCATCCTCGTGGCTTGGAGCAGCTCGCCGTCGGGTCGCCGCTTGCCGTCCGTGTCTCCGTCGAAGGTTAGTGGCCCTGCTTTCACTTTTTCCCCTTCGCTTCTTCCTTTTAATTTTTCTCTGGTTACTGATGGCTGAATGCTCGGTTCTTCTTCTTCCTTTTAATTTCTGAAATTTTTGTTCAAATGTTCTTGTAATGTTTGTTGCTGTGTTGTAATTGCTGGGTTGTTGAATGATTAACTTCTTAATCAGCTCTTTAACAGCCACTCGTTGGTGATTTCCCCCACTTCTCTCACCTTTTATTTACTGATTCTGTTCTTCAAAGACCAAATTTTGACATATATCCCCTTTAAAATAAATTTTCAATTAAACTAGATTTTGTAATTGGCTTTATTAGACAGTAACTTGTACATCTTATTTCTATGTGAAGTAAAAGATAATTTAATAAATCTGTTTTAAGATAAAATTAATATAAATCCTAACCAAAAGATTTTATCTTTTTAGTTTAATTTATTATGATTATCTTATCATATCTTTATTTTTTGTTGCATGTTCGAACAATTTAAAGATAAGAGAACTTTTATATATATACACACCATAAGCTAAGAAAATCTATAATTTTCAACTGTTGATCATCTTCTTTTTCTTCTGTCTCCTTCTTTAACAATTCAAGTGGTGCATAGTTTTTTCTACATCTTTTTTCTTAACTATGGAATATATGGAGAATCAAGAAGACTGTGTAAATGATTTGCCACCACTTCCTAGGTCATACGAAGAATTTTGTAGAAGCATTCCATTAGAACAAGATGATACTTTTTATGATGTTGATGTGTCTCATGAACTAATTTCTGCAAGCGAAGAATTATTTGAAGATAATCAATATCCATTACTAGACGACTTTCTTAGTCCACAGTCTATTACTGAATTTTTTCAGTTAAATCCACTGTATGCAAAAGTTTTTCTACCTGATGATATGTTTCAACAACTATTTTCTAAAAGAATTTCATCAAAAGAGCTTAGTGATGTTCCTAATGACCCATCAACGACCAGTGTTGCTCCAAATAACAAGGTTTATAAGTTACATAATTTATTTTATTATTTTTCACATGATCTGATCTATTTATTTTAAATGTCTGTAATTTCTTTCTTAAAATGCAATTTTTGTTTTATTAATAATTGAAATGTTCAACAGTTGCTAGAAGAAGAGGTGATGAACAAGTTGGAAGATATCAAGTTGGCCTAGTGGAACAGTATTCAGGTTTGAATTTCGTAATTCTTAGCATGTTTTCTAGTTTAAAAATTGTTTTTCTATTAGTGATAAATACTGTTTTTTCACGCAAAAATTAGGACAAAACACCCAAATAAACCAAAGGCATTCCAAAATTACACGAATCACCCAAAGCCAAAATCGTTACGTCTAAACAATCCCTTTCGATTTACATGTATACATACTAATTCAAACTAATTCAAATTAGGCTGATTCGATTTAGTACCAACATTACTAAATCGAATATAGCTGTATCGATTTACATTTTGGCATGGCTTTGGTTTATT
>NC_029780.3:101967836-101985323 GCF_000817695.3 Arachis duranensis
TTCCCCCCCCCCCCCAAAAAAAAAGTAAATTAATGTGCTAATATGCTTACTTTATTTAATCCCCTTATAGTCCTATATTGCCATAGTTTTACGTGTGCTTAATTTTTGTATTTATATCTTAATACCCATATTTTTACAATCGTAACAAGTTTGATTAAATTACAGTGTAAAACGCTTTTGATAGAAACAATAATAGAAGTTTCAAACTAATAAAATTTTTCTGGGAAAAGCAGGAGCCTAAATGCTTGTATGTATTTATTATATGGTGATGTAATTGGATGTTGTATATGTAATATTAGAGAGCAAAAAAAAAGGTTAGAATTTGTCTTATTTAATATTTATTATTTGTCATAATAATTAATAAATGTTAAATAAAATAAGTTGACTATTTTTACTAATTTTTTCAGTTACCACTTACCAATATTTCGGATATTTGTATTACTTGTTTTTGGTATATGCAATTAAATAAAGTTATATTAAAAGAAATAAAGTACAGTGTTACTTGAAAATGGGAATTGAGATTTGAATTTTAGACATTCTATTGTGTTCGTTTATTTTTCTCCATGCATTCTTCATCTCTTAGTTTCATGTTCTTGACAGGTTATATGAGGAAGAGGAGAAGATAGAAGTAATGCAAAAACTGGAATCGATTCTTAAAAAACTCATGTCATTGCAAAAATACTTTTTTTTTAAATAGCATTTTTTTCTATTATAGTTTTTCAATAGCTTTTTTATGTTATTATTAATAGCTTTTCTACCCAATAGTTTATGCTAATAATAAATGGAATACAATTGTATTTTCTGTTAAATGAATATGTTATTTGTTTGCTACTCTATGTTGTTCTTGTTTTTTCTTGCTTGTTTTTCAAGGGCAAAATGTATATGTAAACCAATTTGAGGCTAATATTATACATATCTATTAAAACGAAAACGTTACAAAGATCTACCAAGGATTTTTATATAATTCAAATGAGATTTATTCGAATTATAAAATCTAATACTAATTCGAAGTATTGTAATTCAAATTATGCATGGATGAAATGTTTTATGCATGGATGAAATGTTTTAGTAATTCAAACGAGGGTGAATCCAATTACACGCATGTAAATACAGTTCTAATTTGAAGTGGACTAATTTTCAAAGGGATTTGAATTGGTCTCATTAATTTGAAGTGGACTAATTTTCAAAGGGATTTGAGTTTAGCTTTTTTTTTTAATGCATGGAATATAAAATATATTTTTTCAAATTTTTAAATTCTTAATTCTTTAATAAATTTATTTAAATTATATCACAAAATAATATTTTATTCCATATAAAATAATTTAAAAATAACTTAAAAAACGTTAGAAGTATTATAAAAATTTGTAATGTTCTAGTAACTTAGGTAAATATTATCTACTTACCTAAGTCAGACATTATAAATTTTTATAATACTCTTAACATCTTTTAAGTCATTTTTTAAAATTAGTTTGAATGGAATAAAATATTTTTTAATTTTTAAATTATTATTGATTATGTAGAGTTTTTTATTTAAAAATTGAGTATATGCATGAATATTTGTATTTAAATTTAATCTTTTTTTAAACTTTTTTTAATTTTTAAATTATTATTGACTGTGTTGAGTATTTTATTTAAAATTTAAGTACGTGCATCTATTTAATTTAATCCCTAGGACATTACAAATTTTTATATTACTCCTAATATTTTTTAAGCCATTTTTTTAATTGATTTGCATGGAATAAAATATTTTTTGTGATATAATTTAAATAATAATAACAACAACAAAGTCTTGTCCCACTAAGTGGGGTCGGCTACATGAATCAAACGACGTCATTGTGCTCTGTCATGTATCATGTCTACAGAGAAACCGTTTACATGTAGATCTCGTTTGACCACCTCATAGATGGTCTTTTAGGTCTTCCTCTATCTTTTGCCCTTTGTCCATCTTCCATCTCATCCACCCTCCTGACTGGATGTTCTATCGGTCTTCTTCTCACATGTCCAAACCACCTGAGACGCGATTCAATCATCTTTTCCACAATGGGTCCTACTCCAACTCTCTCCCTTATATCTTCATTCCTTATTTTATCCAATCACGTATGACCACTCATCCATCTCAACATCTTCATCTCTGCCACACTCAGCTTATGTTCGTGTTCCCATTTAGCCGCCCAACACTCTGTACCATACAGCATAGCCGGTCTTATAGCGGTGCGATAGAATTTACCTTTAAGTTTTAAACGCACTTTTTTGTCGCATATAAAACCAGATGCACTCCGCCATTTTGACCAACCTGCTTGGATCCTATGATTTACATCATGTTCAATCTCTCCATTATCATGTATGACGCACCCAAGATACTTAAAACTTTTAACTTTTCCTAGGATGTTTTCTCCAATCTTCACCTCTATATTGCGGTTTTTCCTTCTTAGACTGAACTTACATTCTATATATTCCGTCTTGCTACGGCTTATGCACAGACCATACACTTCTAAAACTTCTCTCCATAACTCCAACTTCTTATTTAGGTCTTCCCTTGACTCTCCCATAAGGACGATATCATCGGCAAAAAGCATGCACCATGGCACAGGCTCTTGGATGTGCTCTGTGAGTACTTCCAAGACTAATGTGAAAAGGTATGGACTTAAGGATGATCCTTGGTGTAATCCTATACCAATAGGGAATTCCTCCGTCACACCACTTTGAGTCTTCACACTAGTTGTGGCCCCATCATACATGTCTTTAATTGTCCGAATATATGCGATCCTTACTCTCCTCTTTTCTAAAATCTTCCATAAGACCTCCCTTGGTACCCTATCATACGCTTTTTCAAAATCAATAAACACCATATGTAGATCCCGTTTATTACTATGATACCTCTCCATCATCCTTCTTAATAGGTATATCGCTTCGGTGGTAGATCTTCCTGGCATAAATCCAAATTGGTTCTCTGTTACTTGTGTCTCTTTTCTCAACCTCCGTTCTATCACCCTTTCCCATAACTTCATAGTATGACTCATAAGCTTAATCCCTCTATAGTTTTCGCAACTTTGTATATCCCCCTTATTCTTGCAGATAGGTACCAAGGTGCTCTTTCTCCACTCATCAAGCATCTTCTTTGACCTTAAAACTCATTAAAAAACTTGGTTAACCAGTTGATGCCTTTTTTTCCAAGACCTTTCTAAACCTCAACTGGGATATTATCAGGTCCCACTGTCCTGCCAATTTTCATCTGCTTTAGAGCCTCTTTTACCTCGAAGTCTCGAATCCTTCGATAGTAGTCAAAGTTTTGATCTTCTTCCCTTGTGCATAATCGACCAAGGCTCGGAAGAGTCTTCTATCCCTCATTAAATAACTCGTAGAAGTAGCTCTTCCACCTTTTATTAATCTTCTCCTCTTGAGCCAACACCTCTCCAACCTTATCCTTTATGCACTTAACCTTATCCAAATCTCTCGTTCTTCTTTCCCGGCTCTTTGCGATTCTATATATACCTTTTTTTCCTTCTTTCGTGTCCAAAGACTGGTAGAGACCCTCATATGCTCTTGTTTTTACTTCACTTACAGCCACTTTTGTCTCTTTCTTAGCCGCCTTATATTTTTCTCAGTTATCTGCATTGCGGCATAAAGACCACTCTTTAAAGCATTTCCTTTTTATCTTTATCTTTTCTTGTATACTCGCATTCCACCACCAGGACTCCTTGTCTCTTGGTCCTATTCCTTTAGATTCACCAAAACTTTCTTTTGCTGTTCTTCTAATAACTTCTGCCATCTCCCTCCACATCTCTTCTGCGCTTCCATTTCCATCCCACTTTGCCTCTTCTCCTAACCGTCTTAGGAAGCTTCTTTGTTCCTCACCTTTCATCTGCCACCACCTCGTCCTTGGGTTCTTCGTATGATATCTTTTCCTCAACTTTTGTTCAACGCGAAAATCCATGAAGAGCACCCTATGTTGTGTTGTCAAACTCTCTTCCGGGATAATTTTACAGTTAATGCAAAATTTCCGGTCGACTATCTTCAACAAGAAGAAGTCGATTTGAGAGCTTGTCATGCCACTCTTATAGATTATAAGATGTTCGTCTCTCTTTTTAAAACATGTATTTGCGATGAGAAGATCAAAGGTTGAGGAAAAGTCCAAAATAATTTTACCCTCAGCATTGATCACCCCGAAACCATGGTCTCCGTAAATACTCCCATATCTAGTCACTTCTCTCTCAACATGGCCATTTAAATCTCCTCCTAAGAAAATCTTATCTCCCAAAGGTATGCCTTGAACCAAACTCTCTAGATCCTCCCAAAATCTTATCTTGTGTTGTTCGTCCGAACCCACTTGCAGTGCATAGGCGCTAATCACATGGAAAGCACCTCCCTCTACCACAAGTTTGATAGAGATGATCTGATCTCCCACCCTCTTGACATCCACTACGTCCTTCTTCCACTTCTTATCCACAATTATTCCAACCCCATTCCTATTCTTCACCTTTCCTGTATACCAAAGTTTGAAACCAGAAGTATCCAACTCCCTAGCCTTTGCACCAACCCATTTCATTTCTTGTAGGCACATAATGTTAATCTTCCTCCTTGTCATGGTGTCCACCACCTCCATAAACTTTCCTGTTAGAGTGCCTATGTTCCATGTCCCAAATCTCAACCTTCTGTCGCTTCGACCTTTACCTTTTACTTTGTGAACTAGCTTATTTACCCTCGTCCGTTCACGAAAATACGAGAACCCTTGCTCATTTAACACTACATCCAGGCACCGCTGCAGCGGCTCTTGCTTTGACACCGTACTCGAGCCATACAGCGCGTTGCTTCCGGGCAACGACCTAGCTTTAGTGCAATAATGTCTTTGATTCATGTCATGGGGGTTCGGCTATATTTTTATGTTGGTTGCCGAAGACCTAACACAACCCTCCTTCTTTATCCGGGTTTGGGACCGGCTATGTACCGCAAGTGTAACATAGGCGGAGTTGATATAATTTAAATAAATGTATTAAAAAAATTAATAATTAAAAAATAAAAAAATATATTTTATATTCTATGCATTACAAAAAAAAAACTAAACTCGAACAATATTTATAGGGTATCCATTGGTAGTTTGAATAAGAATAATTTGAATTACCTTGGACTGCTATTTGGTGGTAATTCGAATTAGTCCACTTTAAATTAGAGTTGTATTCATTTGTATGTAGTTTGATTCGCCCTCATTCAAATTACTAAAACATTTTGTCCATGCATAATTTAAATTGATTAGTATCATTCCAATTATATAAAAATACTTGATAGATCTTTGTAACGTCTTTTGTTTTGATAAATATGTGTAATATTAGCTTCCAATTGGTAGATCTTTGTAACGTTTTTTGTTTTAATAAATATGTATAATTAATATTAGCTTCCAATTGGTTTATATATGCATTTTGCTCTTTTTTTTCCAAACAAGGAATAATATTTTTAGGGTAAAACACCTAAATAAAACTTTGTCTTTAATATCATGCATGTGTCTAACCTAAATTAAATTCAATTACTTATATAAAATATATAAATTATTGCAAAGCACAACGATTTAGAATAATTTAATTCTGAATTAGGACGATTTGTGCATTGCTTAGTTTCCTTTGCTTACGAGTAATATTCTTAAATACCTCTTTTAACCGAGCTTTTATTATTAGTATTATTATTAATTACTTTGTCGAAATATTTTTGTACTGTTATATTAATATTTACACTTAATTGCTTAGTACCATTATTTGAATAAAAGAATTTATTTGAAACTTTCTTAACTTTTTGAAATTGAGGTACCAGTAAAATCATGTCTTTTCATCAAAATTTGAAGGAGTTAAATAAGTTTTATGAAATTTTTAAAAGTTTATATATTCTTTTTTTAGTGCGAAATAGTTATTAATTTAACATGTATAATGGACTTAGTTATATAGAAAAGAATAGTATCATTATTAAAAGAAAATAATATGAATACAATTTTACTTTTTTTTTTTATCTAAAATATATTATCTATCTACTTTAATTTATTATTTTCTTATTTTATTTTCTTTTTTCTGTTACAACTTACAAGTCAATAAAATTTGAACTTAAAAGAACTTATACAAATGATATAATAAAAATTTAAAGTTTTGTTAGCAGTAAATATTTTAATAAATGAAAATATTAAAGTGTTAAAATTTTTTCATCCACTAAGCAAAAATTAATTATATATCTTGTACAATTTAATTCAATAATATATGATCTATCTTTGAAAAAGAAAAGTAGTTCAAATAATTGACAGAAATATTAGTTAAAAAAATAAAAAAAATTCTATTTACCCTATATAATTTTTTATTTGTATTATTTTTGAATTTAAAGTTTTTATACCGTTATTAAAAATAATTTAAATATTTTTTTTCAATTTTTTGTAAACTTTCCTGTAATAAGCAAAATAAATACTTTTGAATAGAATAAATATCCAATTTTTTTCTTTCAATTTCACTTTCTAATTTTATCGTCATTTTCAAATTTAAATTTAAAAAGAAACGCAAAAAATATTTGCTTTAAAATCAAATTTTTAATTCAACGAAAATTTTTAATAACTTGTACATTTAATTTCTAGATGAAGTAAAAGATGATTAAATAAATCAGTTATAGGATAAAATTAATTTAAATTCTAACTGCTATGCATATTTTAGTAAATCTTAATTAGTTCAATGTCTATTTTATGGTACAAAATCTACTTCTTTTTTGTGATTACCAATTTTTTTATACACCAAAGTCTTTTGCATAAATAAATAAAAATGGTAGAAAAAAATATAAAAGATGTGGAAGGAATCCTTCAAAAAAAACTCGTGACAAATTTAGGAAGTCGCTGAGATATGAACATGTGAGTTTTTTTTTGAAATAGAATTCTAACCTTTTGACGCTACCGAATCTTCTTAATTTATAAAAAATATCAAGTTGGCTTAGCAGAACAGAACTATATTCAAGTTTGAATTGAATCATTTTTTGTTTTTTGAATTTAAAAATTATTTTTCTATAAATGATAAATATATTTTGTTTTATTTCTTTCAAACAAACAATTAAATAAAAAAAAAGAAATAACTTAATGCTTGTATATGGTGACATAACTGGATTTGGATGTGATATTACTTATTTTTGGTACATACAATTAAAATTATATTAAAAAAAGTGTTACTTATAAATCGAAATTGAGATTTAGATTTTAGACATCTTATTCCGTTTGAAATTTTTTTGAAATAAAATAAAAAAAACTTTTAGTTTTAAAGAAAAATTATTCCATCTTTATTTTTCAGAATTTAATTATTTTTTATTTATAGAATTTCGTTTAAGATTTGGATGAATTTTAATATTATGGACCAAGTTCGCCTAATTTCGTAGCATACTTTATTACATCCGTCCAGTTAAATACACGCTATAAATAAAAAGATAATACGTTTTATAAAATAAAAATGTCATCTACTTCCATCAAATATTTATAGTAATTTTTTTTACTTTTTATGTGTATTATTGACAATTGACATATATTGTAGAATTCTTTACAAGGTATCTTCAACCATTTTTTATTCCTCTTTTTTCATTATGGTCACCCTTATTCTTTCATTACAATATATTTAAATATTTATGACACTATAAAAAAATATTAATGAGTTCAATAAATATTTTATAATATATGTAGAAAGTAAAAAAATTTATTATAAATATTCAAAAGAGGCCGATAGCATTTTTATTTACAAATGGTATTATCTTTCTATTTATAACATGTATTTAATTAGACGAATGTGATAGAATTCGCCGAAAAATAACGTAAACGGTCTAAAATGCCGAAATTTGTCCTAAAGCTTGGATGAACTTCTCGTAAACTAAAAAAAATAAATGCTGAAAAATAAAGATGGAATAATTTTTTTTTAGAATTAAAATTTTTTTATTTCCTTCAGAAAAAATTCCTTGTGTGTTGATTCATTTTTCAGTGTATTTCTTACAATTTAACGTTCTTCTTGTCAAATTATACGAGGAGGAGAGAGAAGTAAAGTAGAAGTTAGAATTGAATCTTAAGAAAACTTATCATCATTGCAAAAACACTTTTTTATTTAATAACTTTTCCTTTTTTTAATTATTATTATAGCTTTTTAATAGCTTTTTTCTGCTATTATTAATAGCTTTTTTAGCTAATAACTTGTGCTAATAATAAATGGAATATAATTGTATTTCCTGTTAAGCGAATATATTATTTATTTCTGACTCTATTTTTTTTTCAACTTTTTTCCTGTAAACAATAATGTTTTCATTATTGGTATTACTTTATTAATTTATTATATTATTTATCAAAATAATTTAAAAAAATATTATTTATACACTAAAAAATAATTATTATATTTTTAACTTTAAAAATTGACAAACCAGTGATCCAATAAAAACTACCATATTTTTATATAAAAATTTAAATAAATTCAATAAGATTTTCAAAAATTTAACAAAATTATAATATTTTTATTTTAACACGGAATAGTTACTGATCTAACGGGCCGCGAGGAGATATTATCATTATTGAAAGAAAATAATATAAATAAAACTTGAAATTTTTTTAACTATGCACTAATGTGAAATCATTTTATACGAGTCTAATTATATATTATTGTCTATAAATAGTCATTCAAAAGTAATGTAATAAATCTTGTTTATTCTATGAAGGATTAGCTGCATCTTATTCTTTCTCTTGATCAATTTTTTTACATTGTATACTTATAATAATAACGAGGTTAAGACTAAAAGAGTATGGAAAAAACATCTAATCTATTTAATATTTAAGAAACAAAATTTATTTTTGCATGTCATCAACACTGCTCACAAAAAATGAGCTAACATGAATCACTAGTGTTAGTATGATATCTAAAGCATTGATTTTCTTTCATTTTTTCTTTTTTTTTTATTTCTATTTTTATAGCTTAAACAATGTTACAAGAAGCTCAGGTATGAATAAAACTGAAAAAAAAAATATTTGATCTCTCATGCATTGCCTCTTCTCCCATAAAAAAATTTTACATGCCCACAACAATTAAAAAATTAGATACTGGAGTAAAAAATCAAGCATGTTGATATGGATATTTCAAAACATACATTATCTTGTTTTTCTTTTTTTTTTTTTGTGTGAGAACCTAATCCTTGTCTTTGATAATACATATTTGACTTTTAGCAATTCGGTATATCAGGATCCCAGATTTTAGTAGGATTAATATCTCCAGATCTTAAATTAATTTAAATTAATTTTATTTTAAAACTGATTTATTAATTTTTTTTTACTTTACATAGAAATTTATTTATTAGATTTATAATTATAATGAGTTTTATTTATTCATTATTAATAATTATAATAATTAATTTTACAAGTATTTAAAGAAATTACATACATAACTTATGTTCTTATATGAAACTTATAAATTTTGTATTTATATAAATTGTGGCCTCCTCAATTAAACTCGTTGGGATACGAGATGAAAATTTTCGTAGTTTACAATCCTTTGACTTCCGTCACTCTTGCTCGAATGAATAGACAATCTACCTCTAGAGTGGTCTGATGGAATACGGCACCGAAGTCTCGAATCCAATAATATCCTTCTCGACGCCAGTACACTCGTTTATGTCTGGTGGGGGTATGAGGATGTCCTGTTGGTGGGACAATTGTGATTGGCCTAGATTCGAAACTATGAATCCAAGTAGCTGGCCGGCTGTACGAACTTGACTCCCCTACCTACAAATGTGGTTCACCCGGCGAGTACTATTCATGTAGTTGGTATGATGACGTAAATTGCAGTGTGAAATATGTCTTCATGTAGTTGGTATGATGACGTAAATTGCAGTGTGGAATATGTCTGAGGAATATATGAGGCAGTCAGGCAGAGAACTGTTGAGAATGATCTTATAGTGCTGGTTGAGGTAGAGCTGGAGGTGCGTGTGGTTCACCAGGTGGATAGTCTCCTATAACATTGTCTTTTTCATTTTCTTGCAACACACGGTCAAACAAGTTTAAGTGGTTACCATATTTTGCACGGTATAAATACATGTAAATATTTAGTGGATGCAATAAAGGCATGAAAAACTCAGCAAGAACATGATTTCATCGATTGGTCCATTGCATTACCCAAAAAGGTGCTTTGTAGACCAATCAAAATTTTTAGGACCAATCAAGATTTTGCCATGTGCACCATCCAGATATCTTTCTTAATATGGGACACCTTTATAAAGGATAAGGATTAAGAGAGGCTGAGCTTAGTGTAACTAATTTTAGTTAACATTGGTTTGAAGTAACTGTATTCAGTTATGCAGCTAAACTCTGCATACCTTGTTCTCTTATAAATAGTTATATCAGTGTTGTAAAAGAGAGATACAATAATACATATATTCAGTTTTTACAGCTCTCCTTTTAAATCATCTTTATTCTCTTTCTCTCTATATTTCCTTGAGACTTCAGCTACTAAAAGTAGCTTCCTTTCATGGTATTCAGAGCAGGATTTATTCTTGATCCATGGCTCAACCCAACAACAATGCACTCATTGTCCCAACAACAATTCCATTCATAGATAAAGCGTTTCAGAATCCCATCAGCAATCAACTTGGTGAAAACAATTTCAAAACTTGGCAACTATAATCCTTGGCAGCCCTTAGAGGCCAAGACCTTGAATCTCACTTGAAGAAAGACTCGATTTCAGTTTATTTTGCATCAGATGAGAATTATGCAGCAAGAATAGAATCTAAAGAATCAAACAAAAAAGATTATAATCTCATCTATTTTTTTGCTTCCCTCTATAGACTAAAAATTCAACAATAAAATGATAGGGTCTGAATTTTGTTATGAAAGTTAGCAAAAGATTGAGGATTATTTTGCTAAATTCACAAAATATAAGATAGAATAGTTTAAAGCACTTCTCAAGACAATAAAGAAACAAGGTTTAAAGGCTTCAGAGTGTATTTCTAAAATCAAGCATATCTATGACTCTCTTATGGCCTTGGGTAATCCCATTACTACTGAAGAATAAATTGATGTCATTCTTGATGGTTCAATGAGGACTTCCAAATGCTGCACACTACCATTTTTTTTAAACTAGAACATTTTTCTTTATCTGAGGTAGAGACTCGATAAGTATAGAAGACCTAAATCTCTTGCACCACAAGCACACCTATCACAAGCTAATTTTGGAAGAAGGAGAGATTGTGGTGGCCACTTTTCTAAAAGGTGAAAAGGCAATTTTTGAAATTCTCGTCTAGAGTATCAAATTTGTGAAAAAATTGGCCATCTAGTCTGGTATTGTTATTATAGATTTGATCAATCTTTTTCTTCTCTATCTCAGTTACAATCCACTCATTCTTTTACAAATTCACAAGCACCAAAATTAGGATCATCATTCCTAGTATCTTTTTTTACCATCTAGAGCCTCCACTCCACCACCACCGTCATCTTCATTTCACAATCTAACTGCATTCTTGGCTATACCTTCTTCTATTTCTAGTGATTCATGGCATTTTGACACTGGTGCTTCCCATCACCTCACACCTGATCATCCAATATTTTATCAAGTATATCTTATCAAGGCCTAGATCATATTAAAATAGATAACGGCACAGGTATACATATCTCTCATATAGGTCACTCATTACTTCTTGCAAAAGATTCAAATCGTATTTTCAATTTATTCCAATTAATTCATACTCCAGATTTAACAAAAAATTTTATAAGTGTTGCTAAATTTACTGAGAATAATCAGGTTTTCTTTGAATTCCATGTTAATTCTTGCTATGTAAAGTGCGAACATACTAAGGAACCTCTCTTGCAAGAAATCTGAACCAATAGCATCTATGAATTTCTAAATGTATTTGTACCAAAAATTGTTACGCAACCTATGAATTCTATGTTATATTCTGCTCTTTACGATTCTTACAATATATGGCACATGAAACTTGGACATGCTACAACTAAAACAGTTCAGCATGTTATGAAACAATGTAATATACATTTTAGCAATAAAATTGACTCCTCTTCTTTCTCTTCAATTTGTCAATATTGCATGCAAACAAAAATGCATAAACTATCATTTACAGATTCTTTAACATAATATACTAAACTTTTGCAATTAGTATATTCAGATGTTTGGGGGCCTTCTCCATTATTTTCACGTCTTGGTTTTTATTATTATATAACTTTTATTGATGATTTTTCAAGATATACATGCCTCTATTTGTTAGTCACTAAGTCTCAGGTTTTTGAAGTATTCAAAAGCTGTAAAGCAACTATGAAAAACTTGACTGGTTAGATAATTAAAAATTCTCAAACTGATAATAGTAAAAAGTATCTCCCTCACTCTTTTTAAGATTTTCTCGCAGAGTCAGGTATCATTCATAGAAAAATATGCCCTTATATATCTGAACAAAATGGCAGAACTGAAAAAAAGTATTACCACATGACTGAGATGGGTCTGGCAATGCTCTCGTCAGCATCCATGCTTTTACTATATTGGGATGAATCATTTCTCACTTCCACTTATGTTATAAATAGATTACCAACCACTGTTTTGAATGCTAAATCGCCATATGAGCTTCTTTTTCAGCCAAACTAGATTATACTTTTCTAAAGGTGTTTGACAATGCATGCTATCCACACCTTAGACCATAAAACCAACACAAGTTTGACTATAAGACACAACAATGTGATTTTATTGGATATGCTTTCAATCAAAAAGGTCACAAGTGTCTTGCACCTACAAGGAGGGTTTATGTCTCAAGACATGTGATTTTTAATGAAACCAATTTTTTATACACTACCTTATTCACTTCTAAGTCATCAGATTCCCTGACTAATACCCTTAATCATAATATTATCCCCTCAATCACTAAAAAAATCACTGTTAACCCACCAACCCCAAATAACCCCCTTTCTTTATCAATTTCTCAGACCTCTACTACTACACTTATCTCAAATACAAAAGTCTCACTCTCCAAGTTATTGACTGGCCAAACACCTACATCACCCATAGAAATTAACCTTTCTCTTATAGTACCATCCACAAATAGCCATTCCATGACAGCTAGAGCCAAAGCTGAAATATCTAAACCCAAATCATATACTGCTAGCATTAATAGAGCATAATAGGATGCAAGTGGGTGTTTGTAGTAAAGAAAAATCCAAATGTCACTATGCAGAGATACAAAGTAAGATTGGTTGCTAAGGACTTCCATCAACATGAAGGCATCGATATTTAAGAGGTGTTTAGCCCTGTCATTTGCCTATCTATAATCAGGCTTGTTCTATCTCTAGCTCTTTCTCAAAATTGCACAATAAGACAATTCAATTTTAATAATACATTTCTAAATTGAGATTTGCATCAAACCATATATGACTCAACCAATCGGTTTTAATTAACAATCACCTAGTTTAGTTCGCAAACTCAACAAAAGTTTATATGGTTTGAAGCAAACTCTAAGAGAGTGGTTCACTCTTCTCTTTTGGCTTTAACAACACAAAATTAGACACTTCTTTTTTATTAAGTATGACACAAAATCTATAATCTATCTTCTATGCTATATATATGATATCATCATAAAAGACAATGATTCTGATGAAATCCAGAATATGATTCACTCTCTTAATAATGCTTTTACTCTCAAGGACGTAGGAAAACTACATTACTTGGGTATTGAGGTGGACAACAGTGTTGAAGGACAATTGCATCTTTCTCAAACTCAATATGTCAAAAAATTATTATCAAAAGTAGGAATGAATACTGCTGCACCCATGCCAACCCCAATGATTTCCTCTCTTCAACTCCTCTCCTCAAGGTCTAAAATTTTTGAAGATCGAACATTATTTAGATCTGTTGTAGGAGCTTTGCAATATGTTACTGTAACTAGACCTAAATTATTTTTTCTGTATGTAAAGTCTCTCAATTTATGCATAATCCTCTGATTTCTCATTGGAAGGCCGTGAAGAGAATTCTACGTTATCTACAGGGAACTAAATATCATGGATTAATCATAAACAAGTGTGCAGATTACAGGATCTATGCCTTCTCTAATTCTGATTGGGATGCTAATCTTAAAGATGGAAAATTCGTTTCTGGTATTGTGTCATTTTAGGAATTAATTTAATCTCTTGGTCATGCAGAAAACAAGCTACTATAAGCTGGTCCTCCACTGAAGCTGAATTTTGGAACTTGGCCGCGTGCGAGCCTGAAACAGTTTGGATCCAGAATTTGCTTCAAGAACTCAATGTCAAACTGAGAACTACTCCAACAATATTTTGTGACAATATGAGTATTGTTTTACTCGCGGCTAATCTAATCCTCCATTATAAGACCAAAAATTTTCAACTAAACATCCAAATTGTTAGAGAAAAGGTGAACAAAAAGCTACTGCATGTTGTTCACATACCAGGAACTGAGCAGCTTGCAGACATACTAACCAAACCACTCACTCCAACAACGTTTGAGAAGTGAAAAACCAAACCCAGAGTAGTTCCTAAACCACTCTTGAGTTTGAAGGGAGGTATAAAGGATAAAGGTTAAGAGAGGCTGAGCTTAGTGTAACCAATTTTAGTTAACATTGGTTTGGTGTAACTGTGTTCAATTATGCAGCTGAATTCTGCATACCTTTTTCTCTTATAAATAGTTGTATCAGTGCTATAGAAGAGAGATACAATAATTCACATTCAATTTTTATTTTTTACAACTCTTCTTTCAATCGACTTTATTCTATTTCTCTGTCTTTCCTTGAGACTTCAGCTACTGAAGATAGTTTCCACTCAACCTTTGATAAAACCATATTGTCTCCTGAATCTATCAGATGCATGCCATTCAACACATTCGAATAAAATTAGGAAAATAGTGGCACTCTAAATCACAAATGTTGATGAATGTCTACCGGAATCACTTCAGGCTCAATGTGATCAACACCATCTGCCTCCCAAATGGACTGGACACAATATATAAAATGCAGAGGATTATTCACCAAAGAAACACAACATTCATTGTAAATACATACAAAAATTATGATTTAAATTTGTTTATAACGTACTTGCCATTATTGCATCTCATATAAAACCTCCTGAAGTGAGCAACAGGGTGGAATCTGCACAGTCGATTAACATGCTCATAGTTACGCCACCTGACATGATTCTTTTGGTTAGTAAACTTCATGGCTAAACATTTTAATACAATATACAAGAGTAAGAAAAATGGTGACTAAATATTACATGTTAGTAAGCACGAAACGATGGGGCACCAAGAATCGGAGCGAGAAATGGTATACGCTAAGCCTAGCTTAGCAACGACGTCAGTAGACCATCGATCTCTTTACAGTCAAAACGAGAAGCCTTACATAGCGCTCTGTACAGGTGCACCAAGCATGAAAAACTCCAACTAATAATCTCCTTGATCTTAGCAAAGTTGTGGAGCAACGACAGAAATTTATAATGCACGTTGTCCCAGATGTGTCTCCAAACAAGATTGTCCCAAATAACAACATGATGTGACACTTCACGTACCTCTCTATACTAAGTTGATCATTCAATTGCAGCCGCTCTTTAAGGTCTCGAAGCCACGTTAACTTGATGAAACTTTCTCTATAATCTGCCTTCCTAAGTGCAATTCCAAACTGGTGTATGCATTCAGCCTCTAATATCTCGTAATTACTCATGGTTACACCGGTCACCAGAAGACCGTCTGTCAGAAAGCCAAAAATGTGTGCCACATCTTCCAAGGTGATGACACACTCACCAACTGGGAGATAAAAAGTATGTGTCTCTAAGTACCACATCTCAACCAGAGTTATAACTCAAATTTATACTACGTGATAAAAGCCAGTATCACGTAAAAAAGGCTCCACAACTAAAAATTATATGAATTCGGTGGAAGTAGATGGTTACAAGTCAACACTCATGAACCCTACAAAACATAGACAAATATTAACATTTCAATCAAAGTAAAATAACGAATAATAAATTAAAACAAAATATTAATTATTAACATTAAGATTACACTAAATTTGCAATTCATATTAAATTTACACAAAAATATTAATAGTAACATTAGATTTAATTTAAACTTACTTACATACTAATAATAATATTAAATTTTCAACCTAATATTAATATTAACTTTACAAGTTAACGTAATTAATTACCATTAACTCATTTCATTTCATTATTGAAAATATCTTTAAAAAAATATTTTAATATATTTCTAAAACACATATTAACAAATATAATTAATAAATAAATAAATCTAACCAAAAAATACATACATACATACACAAAGTTGTCAAATTCACGAGTCTCAACTCCTTTACAATTATACTTATGCAATTAATACAACATAAAACACACAACTAAAAGCTCTAATAAAGTAAAACTGAAATCTTTCAATATTTTTATTTTTTCTGGAATCAATATCATTTTCACCATCTTCATCAGAAATAACATTTCCTTTAAGTTTGATGATGAGCGGATAATTTATACGCTTTTTGCCATTGTTTTTAGTATGTTTTTAGTATGTTTTAGTTATTTTTATAATATTTTTATTAGTTTTTAGTTAAAATTCACTTTTCTGGACTTTACTATGAGTTTGTGTGTTTTTCTATAATTTCAGGTATTTTCTGGCTGAAATTGAGGGACCTGAGAAAAAATCTGATTCAGAGGCTGAAAAGGACTGCAGATGCTGTTGGATTCTGACCTCCCTGCACTCGAAGTGGATTTTCTGGAGCTACAAAAGCCCAATTGGCGCGCTCTCAACTGCGTTGGAAAGTAGACATCCTGGGCTTTCCCGAAATGTATAATAGTCCATACTTTGCCCGAGATTTGATGGCCCAAATAGGCGTTTCAAGTCAGCTCAAGAATTCTGGCGTAAAACGCCGGAACTGGCACAAGAATGGGAGTTAAACGCCCAAACTGGCACAAAAGCTGGCGTTTAACTCCAAAAAGAGTCTCTACACAAAAATGCTTCAATGCTCAGCCCAAGCACACATCAAGTGGCCTGGAAGTGGATTTTTATGTCATTTACTCATATTTGTAAATCCTAAGCTACTAGTTCTCTATAAGTAGGACCTTTTGCTATTGTATTTTTGTCTTTTGATCACTTGAATCTTTTGATCATGATTTTATGATTGAACCCTCTTTGGGAGGCTGGCCATTCAGCCATGCCTAGACCTTGTTCTTATGTATTTTCAACGGTGGAGTTTCTACACACCATAGATTAAGGTGTGGAGCTCTGCTGTACCTCGAGTATTAATGCAATTACTATTGTTCTTCTATAAAATTTGGCTTATTCTTGTTCTAAGATATCACTTGTTCCTCAACTTGATGAATGTGATGATCCGTGACACTCATTATCATTCTCACTTATGAACGTGTGCCTGACAACCACCTCCGTTCTACCTTAGATTGAGTGGATATCTCTTGGATCCCTTAATCGGAATCTTCGTGGTATAAGCTAGAATTGATGGCGG